>NC_080382.1:55015394-55347449 GCF_014773155.1 Arachis stenosperma
TATAATTTGAGGTATTCCAGATATTTATAATTTTAATTTAGCTTTCTATATTCTTGGTTCTGGTTGATTAATTGGTGACTCTTGAGTTGTCAAACTCATCGTGATTGATAATTGTTATCTTTGCTGATTAATTTAGATTCCTATAACTCTAGTCTTTCCTTAAGGAGTTGACTAGGACTTTAGGTGTTAAATTAATTTGTCCACTTAACTGACCTTCATAGTTAGAGGTTGACTTAGTGGTAGCAAAAATATAATTCTCATCACCATTGATAAGGATAACTAGGATAGGACTTCCAGTTTTCATACCTTGCGAAGAGATTTCTTAGTTATTAATTTATTGATTCCTGCAATCTATTTCTCTTGTTCAAAACCTTTTTAAAACCCAAAAACACTGTTTTCTATAACCAATAGTAAAACATACTTCCCTGCAATTTCTTGAGAAGACGACCTGAGGTTTGAATACTTCGGTTAATTATTTTTATTGGGTTTGTTACTTATGACAACCAAAATGTTTGTAAGAAAGGTTGATTGCTTGGCTTAGAAACTATACTTGCAACGAGAATTTATTATAACTTCTAAACCATCAATCTTTAGTTCTTCACACGCCTTCGATGGATTTCATTTGGTGAATTATTATGGGCGTGAAACACCACCTTCTGGGCGTGTCATACGCTGTGTTTCGTCCATCAGGATCATGTTTCATTGTGTGGCATGCGACGGCGTTACACGCCGGACCAAGTTTCCAGAGGAGTGTTTTAAAGACCCCACTTTAAATCTATAAACCAGAATACAAGGGCGTTACATGCGAATAAATGGCGTGCCACATGCCAACAAGAGAAGCTGCACATTCCACATGCCCAAGGAGGGAGTTGCACGCTGATGAATCCATATTTTACGATATATTTTGGTTTGATTTGAGTGGATTTCATCACATAAACCCACATTTATTCATCTAAATAGCATAGTTTTGTAATTCTCCCTAGATATGTGCTTAATTGTGAAAACATGCTTTTTAGGTCATAAAATAGCTAAAATTAATTCACTTCAATCCCATGTGGTGCCTTGATGTATTTGTTGAGTGATTTCAGGTTTCCAAGGCAAGTATGGGATGGAAGAAGTGAAGAGAAAAGCATGAAAAAGGGAGAAATCATAAAGAAAATGAAGTTTGGAAGCTGCTTCAAAAGTGCGTACGCACACCAGTGACTTCGTGCAAGAATGCGTACGCACCAAATGTCGTGCGGACGCACGATGGGAATTCTGGGCAATGCAAATTGCTGGGGGTGAATTTTGGGCCTCCAAAACCCAGTCCAACTAATTTTCTGAAGCTTTTAAGGCCAAAGTGAAGAGGAATGAAGGGGGGCAAATAGGTTTAGCTTTTATGATGTTTTCTCTTAGTTTCAAGAGAGAGAAGCTCCCCCTTCTCTCTAGAATTAGGATTTTATCTGTTAATTTCCTTTTAATTTCAGCTCTTAATTCTTGTTCTAGAGTAGTTTCATTTATGTTTTCATGTTCTTTTATCTTGTTCTTCTTCATTTCTTTTGTTAATTTCTCTTTTATGTCAATTTTCATGTTATGAGCACTTTTGTTATTTTAATTCCAATAAATGCAATTTTATGTTTCCATGTCATTTATTGCTTTCTCTAGTTGTTATTGTTATTTTCTTGCTTTGGTGGTTTTAGAATTTATTTTATTGCAATTCAATATTATTTTATTTTCATGCACACCAAGTGTTTCATAAAATGCTTGGCTTAGTTTTTACTTAGTTTTCCTCTACTCTTGGCTTGAAATTATTGACTTTGGTGATCCTTGAGCTATTGATTTCCATTCTTGTTTGATGCATTAGAGTAGTTAGTTGATTTGGTCTCCCTTGACACTATGTGACCCCCTTAGTGTTGACATAAGACTTAGGAATTGAAATTAACTATGCCTACTTGACTTATTCTCGATGTTAGGGTTGACTAAGTAGGATTAACTCTTCATAATCATCATGTGTTTCTGGTCAATGGCTAGGATAGGTAACTTTAGCTCTCAATTACTTGCCTAGAGGATTTCTTACATTTGAAGTTTCTTTTCCTTGCATTTTAGTACTTTTGACTTTTATTGCTTTGATGTCTATTTTCTTGTATGTTTAGTTTTCACACTCTTGGTTGAGAAATTGGGTGTTTGGGTGAAATTGAGTTGTGGATGTCCATTTCGCATTGTGTGAAAATGACTAATTGGTTTGGTTTCTATTGACGCTAGTCTTTCACAAAGTAATTAGTGAGTGACAAACCCCGTTTTGACGGTTTGTCTTGTATTGATTTTAGGGGATTTTATAACCTTTTACCCACATTTATCCATTGAAATAGCATGGTTTTATAACTCCTCCTTTAATTGTGCTTAAGAGTGAAAACATGCTTTTTAGGTCTTAAAATAGCTAATTCTAATTCTCCTTGATTTCATTAGATGCCTTGATATGTTTGTTAAGTGATTTAAGGTTTAGGAGGCAAAGATTGGGTCAAGGGAATGAAGAAAGAAGCATGAAAAGTTGGAGAACTCATGAAGAAATGAAAGAACCGGAAAGCTGTCAAGCCGACCTCTTCGCACTTAAACGACCATAACTTGAGCTACAGAGGTCCAAATGATGCGGTTCCAGTTGGGTTAGAAAGCTAACATCCGGGGCTTCGAAATGATATAAGATTTGCCATAGTTGCTAACACGTATGGTGGCGCGCACGCGGAAAGTACGCGCACGCGCCGTTGCTGCCACCTAGTTCACTTAAAGCAAAATGTGGCTAGCGAATTTACAAGCCTTGTGGGCCCAATCCAACTCATTTCTGATGCTATTTAAGCCAAGGATTGAAGGGGAGTCAAGATACTTTTCATACTTTTACCATATGTTAGTTACCAATTAGTTTAGTTTAGTAGTTAGAGTTAGTTTTCTAGAGAGAGAAGCTCTCACTTCTCTCTAGGATTAGGATTAGGATTAGGTTTAGTTCTTAGATCTAGATTTTAATTCATCTTCTTCTACTTCTATCTTCTCAATTCTTTGTTGTCACATTCATTCTTCTAACATTCTTTTGTTGTAATTTCCTTTATGTTGTTCTTACATTTTGTTGTAGATCTAGTATTGCTCCTTCCATTTTCTTTCAATTCAATAAGAGGTAATTCATAATAATTGTTCTTCTTTGCTTTTCTATTGTTGATCTCTTGCCTTTGTAGTTAGATTTCTCTTTAATTCTTGCAATTTATGTTGTTTACTTTTATTGCCTTTTATGTGTTTGATGAAATGTCTCTTATAGCTATTAGTTAGATTTTGTTCCTCTTGGCCTAGGTAGAGTAATTAGTGATACTTGAGTTATCTAATTCCTTTGTTGATTGGTAATTGGAGAGATTGCTAATTGGTTTGGAGTGCACTAAAGCTAGTCTTTCCTTGGGAGTTGGCTAGGACTTGTGGCTCAAGTCAATTCATCCACTTGACTTTCCTTTATCTAGTAAGGGTTAACTAAGTGGTAGCAATGAACAATTCCCATCACAATTGAGAAGGATAACTAGGATAGGACTTCTAGTTCTCACACCTTACCAAGAGCCTTTTATAGTTGTTAGTTTATTTTCATTGCCATTTACTTTCATGCCTCTTATCAAAACCCCAAAACAACTCAAACCAATAACAAGACACTTTATTGTAATTCCTAGGGAGAATGACCCGAGGTTTGAATACTTCAGTTTATAAATTTTAGGGGTTTGTTACTTGTGACAAACAATCTTTTGTATGAAAGGATTATTGTTGGTTTAGAAACTATACTTCGACGAGATTTTATTTGAGAAATTCTAAACCGTCAAAAATTCAATCGTCAAAATGGCGCCGTTGCCGGGGAATTGCAATGGTGTTTGTTATTGGTTATTGTATATATGTGAATAGTGTGAATATGTTTGCTTTTGTTAGCTCTTGCTAGTTTTAGGATTTAATTTTCTTGCTTCTTATTTGATTTTGTTTTCATTTTCCTCTTGCTATCATGAATTCTCATCTTGGCTATGAGTTTGGTTATCAAAATGTTGTAGGAAATGAGGACTATAATGAAGATGTGTATCAAGAATGGGACAATCAAAGGTGGGAGGAACCATATGCATATGATCAATCTTCATGGCAACAACCTCCACCAATGCACTATGAAGAAGAGCCATTTTTTGATGCATATCAATCCAATGGCTATGGTGAATCTCCTTGTAACTTTCAAGAGCCACCACCATATGCATATGAATCCCCTCCTCAACATGGCCCCCAACCACACTCACAAGCCTCTTTTCACCAACTACCTTCATATGACCCTAATCCATATCCATCCTACCAACAACCATATGAGCCATATGAACCACACATAGAGCCACCACCATTCCAACATCAATATTTTCAAGAGCCACCTCCTCCACATTATTACCAAGATGAACCACCTCCAATATATGAAAATTTTCAACCACAAGATGAATACTACTTTCCACCACAACCTCCCATGGAAGAATACTCATATCCATTGATCCAAGAGCCACATGATCTTAATCATATTATCCAAGAGGAACATGAGTCAAGGGATCATCTCAAGGAAGCATTGGATCAATTTCAAGCAACCACGGAGTGTGTTGTGCAACAAGTGGAAAGAATGGAAAATATTGAACTACCACAACTCTACCAAGAAGAACCACCTTCCTACTATGAACCCTTCCCCCAAAATGATGAATCCTTCCACCCACCCCAATCTCTAATGGATGAAATCCTTGGTGTTCTTGTTCAAGGGCAAGAAGAGATGCAAAGGGATGTGCAAAATTTCATGGCCGCCTTGGATGCGGTAACAAATCAATTAGCCTCCCAATGCTTGAACACTCAAGGAACTCCCATGGCTACATGTGGAGAATCGAATGAAGAACATAGCATGAAGGAGAGATTGGAAACTCCGGTGGGAAATGAGGGAAGTTGCTTTGTATTGGAACAATTGGAGGAAGCTTTAATTGTTGAAGACAAGGAAGAAGTGGTAGAAGACTTAGGAGATGCGGAGCTTCCATGGGAACATAAAGTTGAAGAAAACCCCTCCAAGATGATTGAAATTGATGCTAGGGAGGAAAGTGCACACCTTCCAAGGCATATTCCATATGAAGACTTGGATGGGATAGAGCAAGAATTGAGTTTCCATGGCAATGAAGAGCAAGCATCAAGTCCTAGTGGTGGAGAATCCTTTGAACTTGAAGAACCTTCTCCCGGTGCATTTGAAAATATTGAGGAGGTAAATTTTTCTCATCCTCCCTATTATGATTTGAGTAAGGGAAAAGGTTTTGATGAAATTGTTGAACAAAGGATTGAGATTAAGAGATCTTGTGAAGAGGTGGAAGTCCCTAGAAATAGAAGAACGAGGGTTGGTTATGCTTTGTCCAGATCTTTGGAAGCATCTTTGCCTAGGTTGTCATTTACTCCTTCACTTGAGTGGGTAAAATTCATTTCTATTAGCTTTATTGTCCCACTTGAGTATGGCTTGCTTGAAACGGATGGTCAACTTAGGATGCTTTGTGGAATGAAGCGTAAGCGAAAGATGTTTCGTGGTTGGCGTTGCAAATCAAGGCTCATTTTGGTTGATACTTCAAGAGTTGAATACAAAGGTGGGAATAGTGCTCAAATAGATGGGTCTAGGAGGATTGTTGGGCACTTCATAGAGAATTCACCCTACTCACCACCCGGTTGGACTAATAATGATGATCAACCTCAAGACGGGTGTGAAAATAAAGTGTGGGACCCCGGATCACAAGAAGATGATCAACTTTGGGAGCCCCAAGCTTGTGAAGAACTCCATCAACACTTGGCTCAATCCATGAAGAATCTTGGGGCACAATGAAGAACCAAGCATTGGTGGGAGTTCCAAGATGAATACAAGCACAAGCCACCTTGATGAGGAACTCCCCATAAGTCCAACTTAAGGACAATAAATAAAAGTGCTTGGTGGGAGACACCCCACCATGGTAAACTCTTTCCATACTCTTTTAGTTGTTAATAAGTGAATTGAGTTGCCATTGTAGGTAGATTCTCATTTTTATTTTTATTTTTTGTAAATATTGGTAGAATTAGCTTAATTTCTTGTTTTTGTTGTTTTATTGAGTTTAGTTAGTAGTATAGTATGTTGAATAAGGTTTTAGGGTGTTTTGGTAGCTGTTTGGAGGATTGAAAGGCTTGGATTGGTGTAAGAACTTAGAAAAAATATTTTTTGAAAAACAGAACACCATCCACGCGTGCGCGTACCTACCGCGTACGCGCACCTGAGCATTTTTCGACCATCCACGCGGACGCGCACTGTACGCGTACGCGTGGATGCAAAAAAATTCGACTCCAGCCAAAAACCCGAGAGTTAGGCCTGCGCTGTGCGAACATTGGGCCTAAGGCACAAGTCTATGCACGCGTGCGCGCACCTGGCGCGTACGCGCACATGATCTTAAATTGGCAATGCACGCGCACGCACACTGTGCGCGCGCGCATCGATTGCACGATCCACACTCCTGGTACTTTTACCCGAGAGTTGTGCCAGACTTGGGCCGACATTATGCCTCCGGCCTAACTCGATGCACGCGTGCGCGCACCTGGCGCGTACGCGTCCTTCAACCAATATGCACATCGACGCGTAAGCACGCATGACGCGAACGCGTCGGTAAAAAAAAAAAAAAAAAAAAAAAAAAGAGTTTTTTTTCTCATCTTCCATTTTTTTTTTGCTTATCACATTCGCATACTTCTACTCTTCCCATTTTCATTTAGTTTTTGTTGTGTGTTTTCGTTTTTTTTTTTAGTCATTTTCATAATGGTGTTGGATTCTTACACTCAATTGTTGAGAAATTATTGCATTATTTTGGTGCTTCTTGACTTGTTTGATATTGTTGGGTGATGAAACTTTTAAATCAATGCTTTATATTGTATGACTCTTATGTCTTTGTGCATTGATATGACCTCATATTGTCTTTCATGACCTACTTCTTCTTATGTGAACTTGATGTGCCATATGCTCTTCATGCTTTGATTTTACTCTTGCATCAAGTATTAGTTAATATGCCATTAGCTTATATTGTTTTCTTACTCACATGTTGTAGCTACCATGTAGTAGAAAACCATACTCTTATTTGGCATTAGCCCCCGCCTATGTTCTAATTGCTTTGATGTCTTTGTTATAGGCTTAATTTTCTTTCTTTTTCTCTCCTTCTAGGTTGGCCACCAATACGGAAGGAAAGGAAAGTTTCTAAATGGGGCAACAAATAAGCCATCCGCACAACCTTTTGAAGAAGCTCATCAATTGTAGCAACCCGTCCACCTTGCTCTTCTTCGCATGCACCGAGGACGGTGCAATCTTCAAGTGTGGGGAGGTCGTCCGACCGATCCCCATGGGTAACAATTTCCTTTTCAACACCAAATTAGCTATTGCATTTGCATGATAGGTTGCATGTTAGTTAGAATTTGTACATATTTTACTACTTCCTTCTTCTTATTAGGACTACTTGGTTAGAGTGATGATTTCTTTCCCAAGAAACCATTTTAGGGCAACCTACCAATTTGAAAAATATTTTTGTTAAACTTGCTTGAAAGAATGTATTTTGGAACATGTTTTTTTGAGCTAAGAACACAAGCTTGTGAGATTTGAGCCTAATGGTGTGGTTACATCTTATAACCACTTATTTTTCCTTCTTGTGTGCATTATTCTCTTTCTATGATTGTAATCTTTGATTTGTTTGAATTTATATGTCCCATTATTCCTTGTATTCATGCATTTATATGATTGAGGCCATCATTTCATTAGCTCACTTACCCAAATGACCTTACCTTTTATCTTCCTTTGTTAGCCAACTTTGAGCCTACGCTTAACCCACTTATTCTTATTTTAGCACATTACAAGCCTTAAAGCGGAAAACAATGAATGTCCTTTATTTGGATCTTTGATTGGCTTAGGCTAGTGAGTGTGAGTGTCATCCAAGAGTGGAAAAACTTTGGAACATTGGTTGGGATAAAAGGGTGTTTGTGTTTTGTATTTTTATATTGGGGAATTGGTACATACTCATGTATTGATTAAATGTATAGACCTTATGCATTGATGTTCTTGTGTATAGTTTGAAAGAAAAAGAAAAAAAATGAAAAGAAAAAGAAATAAAAGTGAAAAAGAAAAAAAAGAAAAGAAAAAAAATGTATATAGAAAAAGAAAGAAAAAGAAGAAAAAGAAAGAATAAAAAGGGGACAAAATGCCCCAAAGCAAAGTGTAGCTCAATAAAATCAATGCATAAGTGTTGTGAAATGAAAAGAAAATGCATGAGTATGTGAAAAAAGTGAAAAATGGGTAGTTAGGTTAGAACTTAATCGTATAGGATGTCATAGGTTAGGTGGGAAGTTTAAGCTTATCAAAGATTCAAATTTCAAACTCACTTAACCAAATATGCATCCTACCTTGACCCTAGCCCCATTACAACCTAAGGAAAAGACCTCATGATACTTGTATGCATGCATGAAATATATGTCGATTGTTAGAAGAAAAACAAATCTTAGAAAGCATGATTAGGAGAGAATTGAGAGAATCAACCCTAAACACTTGAGCGAATAGAGTGCAAATACATCCGGTGAGGGTTTGATGCTCAATTACATGTTTCCACCTATGATCATCTCTTCATGCAAGTTTGAAAAAAAAAATATACTTAATAACTCAATTCAATTATGGATTAGACTTGCTAGTCCTTAGCCCTTGTGCATATATGCTTCTTGGGAATTAATTTATTTTGACCAAGCAATTGCATTCATTTAGATAGTTGCATATAGGTAGATTGCATTTAGTTAGTTCCCGTTGAATAAATGCCATACCCTTACTTCATTCTTGGTATAAGCATGAGGACATGCTTGGTTTAAGTGTGGGGAGGTTGACAAACCCCGTTTTGACGGTTTGTCTTGTATTGATTTTAGGGGATTTTATAACCTTTTACCCACATTTATCCATTGAAATAGCATGGTTTTATAACTTCTCCTTTAATTGTGCTTAAGAGTGAAAACATGCTTTTTAGGTCTTAAAATAGCTAATTCTAATTCTCCTTGATTTCATTAGATGCCTTGATATGTTTGTTAAGTGATTTAAGGTTTAGGAGGCAAAGATTGGGTCAAGGGAATGAAGAAAGAAGCATGAAAAGTTGGAGAACTCATGAAGAAATGAAAGAACCGGAAAGCTGTCAAGCCGACCTCTTCGCACTTAAACGACCATAACTTGAGCTACAGAGGTCCAAATGATGCGGTTCCAGTTGGGTTAGAAAGCTAACATCCGGGGCTTCGAAATGATATAAGATTTGCCATAGTTGCTACACGTATGGTGGCGCGCACGCGCCGTTGCTGCCACCTAGTTCACTTAAAGCAAAATGTGGCTAGCGAATTTACAAGCCTTGTGGGCCCAATCCAACTCATTTCTGATGCTATTTAAGCCAAGGATTGAAGGGGAGTCAAGATACTTTTCATACTTTTACCATATGTTAGTTACCAATTAGTTTTGTTTAGTAGTTAGAGTTAGTTTTCTAGAGAGAGAAGCTCTCACTTCTCTCTAGGATTAGGATTAGGATTAGGTTTAGTTCTTAGATCTAGATTTTAATTCATCTTCTTCTACTTCTATCTTCTCAATTCCTTGTTGTCACATTCATTCTTCTTCCATTCTTTTGTTGTAATTTCCTTTATGTTGTTCTTACATTTTGTTGTAGATCTAGTATTGCTCCTTCCATTTTCTTTCAATTCAATAAGAGGTAATTCATAATAATTGTTCTTCTTTGCTTTTCTATTGTTGATCTCTTGCCTTTGTAGTTAGATTTCTCTTTAATTCTTGCAATTTATGTTGTTTACTTTTATTGCCTTTTATGTGTTTGATGAAATGCCTCTTATAGCTATTAGTTAGATTTTGTTCCTCTTGGCCTAGGTAGAGTAATTAGTGATACTTGAGTTATCTAATTCCTTTGTTGATTGGTAATTGGAGAGATTGCTAATTGGTTTGGAGTGCACTAAAGCTAGTCTTTCCTTGGGAGTTGGCTAGGACTTGTGGCTCAAGTCAATTCATCCACTTGACTTTCCTTTATCTAGTAAGGGTTAACTAAGTGGTAGCAATGAACAATTCCCATCACAATTGAGAAGGATAACTAGGATAGGACTTCTAGTTCTCACACCTTACCAAGAGCCTTTTATAGTTGTTAGTTTATTTTCATTGCCATTTACTTTCATGCCTCTTATCAAAACCCCAAAACAACTCAAACCAATAACAAGACACTTTATTGTAATTCCTAGGGAGAACGACCCGAGGTTTGAATACTTCGGTTTATAAATTTTAGGGGTTTGTTACTTGTGACAAACAATCTTTTGTATGAAAGGATTATTGTTGGTTTAGAAACTATACTTCGACGAGATTTTATTTGAGAAATTCTAAACCGTCAAAAATCCAATCGTCATTGACTAGGACTTATGGATTGAGATCAATTATGCTCTTTTGACTAATTCTCAAGGAAGATTGACTAATTTGGAGATTCCATACAATTGTCATATTTGTGGTCCATAACTAGTATAGGAATTCTTAATTACCCAATTCTCACCAAGAGTCCCTTTTTAGCACTTAATTTTCATTTTCATTGCTTTTAATTGCTTTCATATTTAATTTCTTGCATGACCATTTACTTTCTTACCATTTACATTGCTTGCTCTCTTGCTTTCCCAATTCCCCATGCTCTCTTATAGCCAATAAATGTACATTTCATTGCAATTCCTAGGGAGAACGACCCGGGAGTCTAAATACTCTCGGTTATCTTGATTTGAGTCTAAATACTCTCGGTTATCTTGATTTGAATTTAATATTTGATTGATGCTCAATTGTTACTTGCATGCAAAAGCGTGGCTTTAACATGGAAATCATGTCACTTGGCCCAATCTTCATAATTAATTCTTTTTGCCACTTCAAGTCCTTTCAGTATGCAATTTTGGATCACTCTAGCCTTGAAGAAAAGATACAAAGCTCAAGATTTAATGCGAAAGATTAGATTTTATTTTATTTTGTTTTGAATTTAAATTTGTGAATTTAATAATTAAGATTAGTTTTTCTCTTTAGTATATAAGGGTCCAAAAAATACTTTGGGAGGGATCTTTGGATTATTTGTTTCTTTTGAATCCTTGATTTTGTTTTTGAAGTATGAGCCACTAATCTCCTTGGTTAAGGTTAGGAGCTCTGTTAATTCCTATGGATTAATGTTATAGCTTTTCTATCTTGATTTATGCATTGATGTTTTCTTAAGAAATTGTTTTCGTTCTTCATACCAAAGATTTGAATGTGTTAGAAAACAATTCTCTTCTTATTTAAATTCTGTTAAAAACTTGAAAAGTGATTAATTGAATTAAGCTTGAAAACTTCTTATCATAATTTTTAAGTTTTGGATTTGGATTTGATAAGTGACATCAAATCAACCAAGTTTGATTCTTGAGAATTGTGTGGTTTTTGAATCACTGAACACTCTTTACCTCTTGTCTTAATAATTAATCAAGGAATCGATAATTGATTAGGATTGAGAAATTAAATTACCAAGGAATTGGAGTTTAAATTACTTATAATTTGCCATAGAAATATCATTGTTTAATCAAAGTGGGAAGTGAAAAACATTTTTCTGAAAGTTTCAACATATCTGAAACCTTTAACTCTTTTTAAATCATATTTTTTCTCAATCTCTTATGACTTGCTTTCACTCAATTTATTGTCTCTTTATGCAATTAGTTTTAAAAATCCTCATTCCTGATTGTCTGACTAGAATATTTAATTGACCATTGTTTGTTTGATCCTTTAATCCTCGTGGGATTGACCATCACTCTCCTCAGGTATTACTTGAAACGACCCGGTGCACTTGCCGGTGTTATGTGATTTATAAAATCTGCATTAGCTCTCCCAGTTAAATACCTAAAAATCTCGTTAGGAGCTAACCTGAGCTTAGTTAAGACTTGAAAGTCCAGTAAAACTGTCTCTCAACAAATTTCCTTCGGCAAGTGTACCGAATTGTCGTCAAGTAAAACTCACAATAGAGTGAGGTCGAATCCCACAGAGATTAACGGATTAAGCAATCAATGGTTAATTGATTATTCTAGTTAGACGAATCATATTTGGATGATGAGCAACAAGAAATGTAAATGGCATAAAAGTAAAGAAAGCAATAAAGTGCAGAAAAGTAAAATGGCAAGTAAATGTAAGAACTAAAAATAAAATAACATTGGGATCAAGAGATATTGCAATCCTCCGGATCAAGTTCATTTTCATCTCTTCCTCAATCAATGCACTCATTGATCTCCTTGGCAATCTTAATTGATCGAATTACAATTCCTTGTAATTCAATCTCTCAAATCTTGATCAATAGCCAATTCCTTGGTCAATTGCTCATGAGAAGAGATGAAGTATGGTCACTGATTATACCACATGCATTTCCCAAATCAAGTATTGAGAGGATTATAGTCACATATCCATCCAAACCCAATTTGGTCCAACATGAGAAAGCATTTCTAGCATGATCTCTTCATTCCTCTTCCAAGGTTCCGAAAAGATCCAAGTATGAATAGCTTCTTTTCCAAGATAACTACCCAATTGGATAAAGATTGAAAGCTTTCTAGTAAAATCAAGAGAAAAGAAAGAAGAGGAAGAATAAGAATTACAATTGATCCATTGAATCACAATAGAGCTCTCTAACCCAATGAAAAGAGTTAGTTTATCATTGCTCTACCAAAATAGAAAAGAAAGAAAGTGCAGAAAAGTAAAGATGAAGATTAAAACTAAAATTGAAACTTCAAAATTCATAAATGAAAAGTACAAACTAGAATTAAACTACTACTAAGAAAAGAAAAGAAAAGAAAAGGAAGAAGAGTGGTTGAGGGGAGGGGTCCGAAGACCCACTCCCCTTGGAGTGTGCCAATTCATAGAAGTTCGAATTGGTCTTCACTCTCTCCCCCTTCCTTCAATTTTCTAGAATATCTTCAATGTAAAAACTAAGGCCTTTATATAGGCTCTCCTAAATTACAAAATGAAATTAAAAGCAAATTACAATTAAATGAAAATTCTTATTCTAGATGCTTCTTGTGGCCTTAATTGGTTGACAATTGTGGGCTTGCTTGCTTGGGCTTTGAAGTGGACTTGAGAGAGAAGTGAATCAAGTTGAAGTCCAGGTGCTTATCATTAGTGCTACCGTTAGCCACACTAACGCTACAAGTGTGGCGTTAGTGCTGAAGTTAGTGTGGCTAACGTCACACTTAGTACCAGCTGGTGTTTTGGGGCTTAAAAGATGCCTCTGGTTTGTGCTCCAATTTCATGCCCACTATAGAGTATTATATATCGTTGAAAAGCTCTAAATGTCCGTGGTGGACGAAATTGTGATCACATCAATGTAGTATTCTTTGTTGTTGTATGGAATCCTTATTATGGCACTTATGTGTGGACACAACTCCGTTCAACTAACCAGCAAGTGTACTGGGTCGTCCAAGTAATACCTTACGTGAGTAAGGGTCGATCCCACAAAGATTGTTGGTATGAAAAAGATATTTTTGAAAAAGATTTAATTTTTAAAATGACTTAACTAACAAGAAACTACAAGATAAGATTCTAGAACTTAAAGATTGAACCTTTCTTAACAAGAAAGTAACAAACTTCAAATTTTTGAACCAATCACATTAATTGTTAGCTAATTTTCGAAAATTTGATATAAAGATAAGAAAAAGATTTTGAAAATAAATTGAAAAATATTTTTTTTTTTGAAATTTTCGAAAATGATAAAAAAATGAAAAAGATATGATTTTTGAAAAAGATTTTAAAAATATAAGATTTTTAAAATTGAAATTTTGACTTGACTTGTAAGAAACAACTAATTTTAAAAATTTTTTGACCAAGTCAACCCAAAATTTCGAAAATTTGGAGGGAAATAAGGAAAAGATATTTTTTTGATTTTTGAATTTTTAATTATGAGAGAGAAAAACAACAAAAATACTCAATGCATGAAATTTTTAGATCAAAACAATGAATGCATGCAAGAATGCTATGAATGTCAAGATGAACACCAAGAACACTTTGAAGATCATGATGAACATCAAGAACATAATTTTGAAAAATTTTTGATGCAAAGAAAACATGCAAGACACCAAACTTAGAAATCTTTAATGCATGGAAAATATGAATGCAAAGATGCACATGAAAAACAAGAAAATATCAAGATCAAACAAGAAGACTTACCAAGAACAACTTGAAGATCATGAAGAACACTATGAATGCATGGAATTTTCGAAAAATGCAAGAAAAAAATTTTTAAAGCATGCAATTGACACCAAACAAAAAAATGACTCAAGACTCAAACAAGAAACACAAAATATTTTTTATTTTTATGATTTTCTAATTTTTTTTGGATTTTAGTAATTTTTTTTTCGAAAATAAAGTTTGTAAAAATGAAAAAGAAAAGAAAAAGTTTGAAAAAGTTTTTGAAAAGAAAATTACCTAATCTGAGCAACAAGATGAACCGTCAGTTGTCCAAACTCGAACAATCCCCGGCAACGGCGCCAAAAACTTGGTGGACGAAATTGTGATCACATCAATGTAGTATTCTTTGTTGTTGTATGGAATCCTTATTATGGCACTTATGTGTGGACACAACTCCGTTCAACTAACCAGCAAGTGTACTGGGTCGTCCAAGTAATACCTTACGTGAGTAAGGGTCGATCCCACAGAGATTGTTGGTATGAAGCAAGCTATGGTCATCTTGTAAATCCCAGTCAGGAGGATAAAATTATGGAATTTAGAAAATAAAATATGATTAATAAAAATGAACAGAAAATAAAATGGATAGAGATACTTATGTAAATCAATAGTGGAAATTTCAGATAGGCGTATGGAGATGTTGTGCTCCTCTTGAATCTCTACTTTCTTATTACATTCATCCTATCCTTCTTACTCCTTTTCATGGCAAGCTGTATGTAGGGCATCACCGTTGTCAGTGGCTACATCCCATCCTCTCAGTGAAAACGTTCCTATGCTCTGTCACAGCACGGCTAATCATCTTTCGGTTCTCAATCAGGTTGGAATAGAATCCATTGATTCTTTTGCGCTTGTCATCACGCCCAGCCTTCAGGAGTTTGAAGCTCGTCACAGTCATTCAATCCCAGAATCCTACTCGGAATACCACAGACAAGGTTTAGACTTTCCGGATCCTCATGAATGCCGCCATCTATCTAGCTTATACCACGAAGATTCTGTTGGGGAATCTAAGAGATATGCGCCCGGCCTAAGGTAGAACGGAAGTGGTTGTCAGTCACGCGCGTTCATAGGTGAGAATGATGATGAGTGTCACGGATCATCACATTCATCAAGGTGAAGTGCAACGTATATCTTGGATTAAGAATAAAATTGATTTGGATAGAAAATAATAGTAATTGCATTGAAACTTGAGGTACAGCAGAGCTCCACACCCTTAATCTATGGTGTGTAGAAACTCCACCGTTGAAAATATATAAGTGAGAGAGGTTCAGGCATGGCCGAATGGCCAGCCCCCATGAATGTGATCAATAGTCTCCTTAGATGAAGGATAAAACAAAACTGAGACCAAAGATGTCTAATACAATAGTAACTTATCCTATTTATACTAGACTAGCTACTAGGGTTTACATGAGTAAGTAATTGATGCATAAATCCACTTCCGGGGCACACTTGGTGTATGTTTGGGCTGAGCTTGATCTATCCACGAGCTGAGGCTTTTCTTGGAGTTGAACTCCAAGTTATGACGTGTTTTGGGTGTTCAACTCCGGATCATGACGTTTTTCTGGCGTTTAACTCCAGACAGCAGCATGTACTTGGCGTTCAACGCCACGTTACGTCGTCAATTTCCGAATAAAGTATGGATTATTATATATTGCTGAAAAGCCCTAGATGTCTACTTTCCAACGCCGTTGAAAGCGCGCCAATTGGAGTTCTGTAGCTCCAGAAAATCCATTTTGAGTGCAGGGAGGTCAGATTCCAACAGCATCAGCAGTCCTTTTGTCAGCCTTTTTCAGACTTTTGCTCAAGTCCCTCAATTTCAGCCAGAAATTACCTGAAATCACAGAAAAACACACAAACTCATAGTAAAGTCTAGAAATGTGAATTTAACATAAAAACTAATGAAAACATCCCTAAAAGTAGCTTGAACTTACTAAAAACTACCTAAAAACAATGCCAAAAAGCGTATAAATTATCCGCTCATCAGTCAGCTTTCTAACGCAACTAGAATCATCTCAATTGGACCTCTGTAACTCAAGTTATGCTCCTTTGAAGTGGACATGGTCCCTGGCATAGTCGCTAGCGTTACTGGAAAACTTGAGTGCCAATAACGCTAGCAATCAAGGCTTCATTATTGCCAGTTTCTGAAGCTCAAACTTAGTGTCCACCCCATACTATTATATATTGTTGGAAAGCTCTGGATGTCTACTTTCCAATGCTTTTGGAAGCGCATCATTTGGAGCTCTACAACTCTAGTTACACTTCTTGGAAGGAGAAGAGGTCAGCTGGCCTTACTACAGGTTGATACCATGTTCATCTTTGCACTTTCGGGGCAGGTTTTCTCCCTCAAATTTAGTCTCCACCATGTAGTGCCATATATTCTTGGAAATCTCTGGAATCCTACTTTCCAATGCCACTGGAATCACCTCATTTGGAGTTTTGTGGCTCAAGTTATTCTTGTTTGAAAAAGGCATGGTCAGGCTGCCAGGTGGGACTTTTGCCCACGTTAACTACCACGTTAATCTAAGTTAACGTGGGAGTTAACGTGGCTCATGTGGCTTGTGTGGGCTCCTTCCAACGTTAGTGACAATGTTGGGTGTCACTAACGTTGGCAATCACCTTTCTTCTTCACGTTAACTTCCACGTTAACTAAGTTAACGTGGGAGTTAACGTGGCTTCTTGGGGATAGTGTGGATTTCTTCCAACGTTAGTGACAATGTTTGGTGTCACTAACGTTGTCGACAACCTTGTTTCTTCACGTTAGCTTCTACGTTAACTAGGTTAACATGGGAGTTAACGTGGCTTCTTGTGACTTGGCCAACGTTAGTGATAAAGTTGAATGTCACTAACGTTGGCGTCCCCTTTTCTTCTTAAAGTTAGAGGCCACGTTAACTAAGTTAACGTGGCAACTAACGTGGCCACTTATGAGCTTGGTCCAACGTTAGTGATAATGTTAAGTGTCACTAACGTTGGCTCCATTTCCTTTCTTCAAAGTTAATGCCACTAACTTTTCTCACTAACGTTGGGGCTTTCCTTCCTTCCACGTTAGTGCCCACGTTAGTGTAACTAACGTGGCTCTTCTCTTCTTTTTTTGGCCTGAAGTCAATCAAACAAAGTGCATCAAAGTCTTGCTCTTAATCATGGGATCATGCATCATCCAATTTATCATATTATTCATGCATAATTCTCATGAAATCATTCAAAATTCACAATGTTTGTTTGAATCATGGTATGATTGCATTTTCAACCAAATACTTGCTTATTTCCTAAGAAAATGCATGAAACTACCCTAAAAACAGTAAAGAAAAGGTCAGTGAAACTGGCCAAAATGCCCTGGCATCACAACACCAAACTTAAAGCTTGCTTGTCCCTAAGCAAGTACTGGAACAAGAGAATGATGAATGGAATGCCAAGAGAAATGAGTCATTCTTGTGGAAGTCATGTCCCTGGTTTTATGGTGGTTTCATGCATAGCAACTTAGGTTCATTCCTGGCTTTCAGACCTTTATCATGTCCTAGAATACTTACTGTGATTGCATCCCATGAGACCTTTATTCACTGATCCTTATGTTGTTATTTCAGGGCTTATTTTTGTTCTTAAGCTAAGTGTTCTGTAAGGGGGCAACTCTTTAAGGTAAGCTTTCAGCCAGCACTCCCGAACCAGTTGGTTCAAGGTGCTAGGTGTTGAAGCACCCCTAAGAACTTACTTGCTCAAGTCTCTCCCCCAAACATACACACCACAGGCACATAGTTTATTTATTTTCTTTTCTTGAGACCTTGGTGTCCAGCACCTCTTTGGGTTACTAAATGCTCTGTAGTGATGGTTACTCTTGATAGTGGACTTTCAGCTGATAATCCCGAGTTAGTTAACCCAAGTTACCAGGTGATAAGGCACCCCTAAGAGCTTATTCATCCAAGTAGATCCCTCACACAGGAGCACCACAGACACATGCCTCAAGTTTAAAACCATTGGTGCCTAGCCTTATTGCTTACTCTTTTTCTTTTATCTTTCAACCTTTATTGTTCTTTCCCTTTTTCTTATTAGGATCTTCTTACTTAGCTAGTCTCATGGGGTGTGTTCAAAGCATAGGATTCCTGACAGATAGTTGTCCTCCCTCCTTGTGGTTGAACCAACTTAGCTAACTTATAACTATACCATAAACTCATGAACTTATTCCATAGTATGAACTCCTCTCAGGTCTTTTGTAAAACACTCATTCTCTTTTTCATTTGATTCAAAGGAACAAGCATAAAATTAAGTAAAGCAAGGATGTAGTGACATAAAGACTAGAAAACACAGCCTTAATCAATAAAAAGTTTAAAAGACAGAATTGACATGCTTATTTACAAGGAGCAAGCACACATACATACAAAGAACTTAGGAGACAATCATGCAGTTGAATGTACTGGAAATAAGTAAGAGGAAAAAGGAACTTTACCACCTTATAGTTCATCTTTATTGTTGTTGCCCTTTTTCTCCTACTTTTCTCCCTTCCCAAACCAATTTAGACTAATTGCTTGTCTTCAAACAACAAATAAAACAGTGGTGGTGGGGTCTATGATGGGTCATGAACGTCTTACATACTGAAATGTAAGTGATGTATGTGGTTAAGCAAGCAAAAATTAAGGATAACAATGCAAGCTTAAGAAGCAAAGGCATTATGATTATACAAACAAGTGGTGTTGCTGGATACATTGCATAGAAAAATAAGTGGCACACCAAACTTAGTGTGACACTTTCTCTTAGAATTGATGCAAGTATCTAGAAAGATTGAAAACAGATTGTTGCAGGGCAACACGAAACTTAGAATGTGATCATATGCCAATTTTATTTGGGAAGAAGCTGAGTAAAAGAACTGTTGTATTAATAACAAAATCACCAAGAGCCAGAGCTGTCACGAATAGGGGCTTCTTGGTGAGGCATTAACACAAACAGTTAGAGAGCATAGAAAATAAAGAACTAAAGCAATTGCATGAAATAAGCAAAACAAAAGAAAATGTCTAATCTAGGTAATCAACCAACCGGTAGTTTGTTAATCACAATTAATCCCCGGCAACAGCGCCATAAACTTGATGTAGGTGGAAACTGTCTCTCAACAAATTTCCTTCGGCAAGTGTACCGAATTGTCGTCAAGTAAAACTCACAATAGAGTGAGGTCGAATCCCACAGAGATTAACGGATTAAGCAATCAATGGTTAATTGATTATTCTAGTTAGACGAATCATATTCGAATGATGAGCAACAAGAAATGTAAATGGCATAAAAGTAAAGAAAGCAATAAAGTGCAGAAAAGTAAAATGGCAAGTAAATGTAAGAACTAAAAATAAAATAACATTGGGATCAAGAGATATTGCAATCCTCCGGATCAAGTTCATTTTCATCTCTTCCTCAATCAATGCACTCATTGATCTCCTTGGCAATCTTAATTGATCGAATTACAATTCCTTGTAATTCAGTCTCTCAAATCTTGATCAATAGCCAATTCCTTGGTCAATTGCTCATGAGAAGAGATGAAGTATGGTCACTGATTATACCACATACATTTCCCAAATCAAGTATTGAGAGGATTATAGTCACATATCCATCCAAACCCAATTTGGTCCAACATGAGAAAGCATTTCTAGCATGATCTCTTCATTCCTCTTCCAAGGTTCCGAAGAGATCCAAGTATGAATAGCTTCTTTTCTAAGATAACTACCCAATTGGATGAAGATTGAAAGCTTTCTAGTAAAATTAAGAGAAAAGAAAGAAGAAGAAGAATAAGAATTACAATTGATCCATTGAATCACAATAGAGCTCTCTAACCCAATGAAAAGAGTTAGTTTATCATTGCTCTACCAAAATAAAAAAGAAAGAAAGTGCAGAAAAGTAAAGATGAAGATTAAAACTAAAATTGAAACTTCAAAATTCATAAATGAAAAGTACAAACTAGAATTAAACTACTACTAAGAAAAGAAAAGAAAAGAAAAGAAAAGGAAGAAGAGTGGTTGAGGGGAGGTGTCCGAAGACCCACTCCCCTTGGAGTGTGCCAATTCACAGAAGTTCGAATTGGTCTTCACTCTCTCCCCCTTCCTTCAATTTTCCAGAATATCTTCAATGTAAAAACTAAGGCCTTTATATAGGCTCTCCTAAATTATAAAATGAAATTAAAAGCAAATTACAATTAAATGAAAATTCCTATTCTAGATGCTTCTTGTGGCCTTGATTGGTTGACAATTGTGGGCTTGCTTGCTTGGGCTTTGAAGTGGACTTGAGAGAGAAGTGAATCAAGTTGAGGTCCAGGTGCTTATCATTAGTGCTACCGTTAGCCACACTAACGCTACAAGTGTGGCGTTAGTGCTGAAGTTAGTGTGGCAAACGTCACACTTGGTACCAGTTGGTGTTTTTGGGGCTTGAAAAATGCCTCTGGTTTGTGCTCCAATTTCATGCCCACTATAAAGTATTATATATCGTTGAAAAGCTCTAAATGTCAGCTTTCTAAAGCAACTAGAATCATCTCAATTGGACCTCTGTAACTCAAGTTATGCTCCTTTGAAGTGGACATGGTCGCTGGCATAGTCGCTAGCGTTACTGGAAAACTTGAGTGCCAATAACGCTAGCGATCTGGGCTTCATTATTGCCAGTTTCTGAAGCTCAAACTTAGTGTCCACCCCATACTATTATATATTGTTGGAAAGCCCTGGATGTCTACTTTCCAATGCTTTTGGAAGCGCATCATTTGGAGCTCTACAACTCGAGTTACACTTCTTGGAAGGAGAAGAGGTCAGCTGGCCTTACTACAGGTTGATACCATATTCATCTTTGCACTTTCGGGGAAGGTTTTCTCCCTCAAATTTAGTCTCCACCATGTAGTGCCATATATGCTTGGAAAGCTCTGGAATCCTACTTTCCAATGCCACTGGAATCACCTCATTTGGAGTTTTGTGGCTCAAGTTATTCTTGTTTGAAAAAGGCATGGTCAGACTACCAGGTGGGACTTTTGCCCACGTTAACTACCACGTTAATCTAAGTTAACGTGGGAGTTAACGTGGATCATGTGGCTTGTGTGGGCTCCTTCCAACGTTAGTGATAATGTTGGGTGTCACTAACGTTGGCGATCACCTTTCTTCTTCACGTTAACTTCCACGTTAACTAAGTTAACGTGGGAGTTAACGTGGCTTCTTGGGGATAGTGTGGGTTTCTTCCAACGTTAGTGACAATGTTTGGTGTCACTAACGTTGTCGACAACCTTGTTTCTTCACGTTAGCTTCTACGTTAACTAGGTTAACGTGGGAGTTAACGTGGCTTCTTGTGACTTGGCCAACGTTAGTGATAAAGTTGAATGTCACTAACGTTGGCGTCCCCTTTTCTTCTTAACGTTAGAGGCCACGTTAACTAAGTTAACGTGGCAACTAACTTGGCCACTTATGAGCTTGGTCCAACGTTAGTGATAATGTTAAGTGTCACTAACGTTGGCTCCATTTCCTTTCTTCAAAGTTAATGCCACTAACTTTTCTCACTAACGTTGGGGCTTTCCTTCCTTCCACGTTAGTGCCCACGTTAGTGTAACTAACGTGGCTCTTCTCTTCTTCTTTTGGCCTGAAGTCAAATAAACAAAGTGCATCAAAGTCTTGCTTTTAATCATGGGATCATGCATCATCCAATTTATCATATAATTCATGCATAATTCTCATGAAATCATTCAAAATTCACAATGTTTGTTTGAATCATGGTATGATTGCATTTTCAACCAAATACTTGCTTATTTCCTAAGAAAATGCATGAAACTACCCTAAAAACAGTAAAGAAAAGGTCAGTGAAACTGGCCAAAATGCCCTGGCATCAATAAGACTAGTCAAACTTGCATATGATAGAGAGGATAGAGTTATGTGAAAATTTGATAAACAAAGTGTATTTTCTACTAACTATTTTGTGCAGGTTTTGCAGGCGAAATTGATTCCGGAGGATATATAAGTTACAGCTTTACTAAGACAATTTGGAAAGGACTTGTTCCACCAAAAGTGGAGCTGTTTGTCTTGTTTGTTTTGACAGGCTGGGTCAATACGAAGGAGAGGCTGAGTCGGTTTAGGGTTGTTAACCAGGAAGATGTTGTATGCGTGTTATGTAACAAAGGTGTCGAATATGGTCACTACTTGTTTCTTGGTTGTGATTTTTCTTGACAAATTTGGTATGCTTGGATATCATTTGTTGGAAGTCGTTGGTCTTAGCCGGGAACATTAAAGGAACATTTTTAAAGTTGGATTAAGATATCAACTAGCAAAAAGCACAACAGATGGATGGTGCGTTTTGTGTAATTATCTAAAACATTTGGTTAGAAAATAATAAAAAGATTTTCCAGAATAAAGGAAAAGAGGTTGACGACATTATCAACTTGTCCTTTCTAAACTACATGGAGCAGTTAGATGTGAATCTCTTTTGTTATCGATGACAATGTTAAAGATAAAAAGAGAATAACTATTAGTGTTTCTTGTATAGGTTTTTTTTTTTTTTTTTGCTTGTTATAGGTGGAATTTGTTGTCTTTTCCTGTTCCACTTTTTATGCTGAGCTTCTTTCCTTCAAAAAAAAAAAAATCGTTTGAGAGGAAACTTTAACCGGCACTTTAGTGAATGAAAATTCTTCTCACCAACAAAAGATAACTAATTGTGGATACTATTTGCATTAAATTATGCAGGTCATGTTTTACACATACTGTATTAAAGAATCGACATTTTCTTCTTCAGCCGCATACAACAGTAATGATACATTCTGGAAAACTTGCTCTTCAAATGAAAATGTCAACATGACAACAAAAGATGGAATGCAGGTTGAAACATTAATTATCTAGTAACTGAGCACGTCCTCCAGTTCTTCAAGTAAAATGGGTCACTTGCTAACGAAACCCATAAGCCGTTTCTGGTGGTGGAACCTGTACTCATCATTTTCCTTTTGCGGAAAATGTGTGATAACTCTGAATCTGCAATGTCATCAAAAACTGATATTCCAGGGTCAACCTCGCCCTACTAAATGAAACTTCATATGAATAATATCATCACAAACAAAACTATGTCCAAAAAAATGTAGATAATTATGTCTACTTCTTCCTCCTCTTCCCTTCTCCAGTGTCGGACCTTTCTGCTACATGTTTCGATTGTTTAGCATGTATCTCTAGTAGTTTAGATCTTGCATCACGGAAAATAGCATCTGATCTCGTAGCCAGAATTTGCTGCAAAGGTCATTTCATAATTGTTTAGCCCTTCTTATCAATGGTGAGCAAGAGAATTGCAGAGTTCAATACAAACCTGGATATGATCCATCGCTGCAAGGTTAAAACCAAAGATATCTTTCCATCCCTGATCCAAGGATTCGACACTTGTCAGTGAATCTGTAAGAACCTAGCATCTATATTAAGTAGAAGAATGAAATAGTAGTAGAAGAGCAAGACATGCAGTGATATCAGTGAGATATCATCCAATTTCCAGTATTTGCTTGTATTATGCAGTAAAAGGATTGAGTGACAAAAGCATCAGGTATTTGAGAGACCTGATTCTCTCCTAGTGCCTAATCCTATCTTTTTTCTCTTTTTTCATGCCCTCTCACTACTTCCCACAGCCCTTTATAGTTCCAACCTCTCTCTCATAACAGAATGCTCCCTCTCTCTCTGTCACTTTCCAGCTAGGCAAGTTAGTTACAAAACCCACCTTAGCCCATATTCACTCAATTACAATTAGGTCCCTAATTTCTAATAAACTTGGTACGTAACAGAATCATTCAAGTTCATCACTTGTATCATTTATCGGTTATTTCTACAGAAACATAGGACCCTGAAGGAAATATTTAATGTAAAAATCTTTCTTAGTAGGATGTACGAGAAAAAACATTCAATTCACCACCTGTAATATAGTATAAAATAGTTAATAACTGCTTATAAAGTAAATTAATATTAAAAAACAAAAAAACAGTTCCCCCAGTTCAAATTACAATAAATAAATAATTAACATTATTAAAACTTCCATGGTGAACCATAATTACTAGGTATGATATTCATATGGAATCGTATAAGAAACCTTGATATGATTGAATTATCCTTGAATTCTCTCGATGCCTATTCGGCATCAAAGGCATCAAGTTCTACATCCTTATGTATTGGATGCATCTCAAACAAGACTAAAAATAAGAGTAAGTTCAGCTAGTTTTCATCTTGTGCCATTTTGTATATACAAAGATTGTTTCATTTTTCAAAAAGAAGCAATCTTTTCCCATCCCAACTTCATAAGAATCAATGATTGAAAAAGTTAATGGAAGCTAACAATGAGGCATACCCCATCTGCTACTATCAAACCAGGTGTGCAACAGGCAGAAACCCTAGCATAGTTACCTTGACATGTTCATAAAAAATGTCGCTGAAAGCAGTCAAAATAGGTCTAGCAGCCGGCGTAGTAAGCAGCTGATTATAATGTGTCTGCAACAGTAGTGTTCCTATCCGGCAAATAAGCTCGACCTGCCATTATCAGGAAAACATGTTCTCACAAGTCAGAAAAGATCCTTTAGAACTTTGAGTTAATTTTAATGCATCCGTTGCTACTTCTTGTAGTTTCATTTATCATTATACAACAATATTTAAACTATGGTACATTCTTCAGTATCCTTGCTTGTATGAGAATCTAGTACTAGTAACCCTTTTATAATTAATAGTTTAAAAAATAATTTATAAACACTATTAACATATGAAAATTTCTGAACCACAAATAAGATAAGGGTACAGGAGAAACTTCCTTAAAAGAAACTACAGCATGAAAGGGCTAATCAAATTACCTTATCTGAATATGAAGTCCAATCCTTCAAGTATGACAGAAGTTTCAAAGCATCAGAAAAGGGTAAAGCCTGCAAAAAGAAATGGTAAAGCCATATTTGACGTTGACAATCTTGAAAAATAACTTACAATCATGTCAAGTATAATTTCATTATTATATAACTAACATTTTCCGACGTTCATGGCACATCTCCACAGAGCTTGATTGCTTTATGAAAGACTCCACATTCATGAATAAGAATTATACAATGTGTTTAACTTGCAAACAACATTAATTTAAGGAAAAAAAAAAGCGAAAAACCTGCAAAAATTAAAAAATAGTACATTGTCGATCATAGCCATTTAGTGTCACTTGAGGGTTTATTTAAAACTGTCATTTACAAAAGACATGATTATGTTCAACAATTTAGGAGTTTAAGGTAATATAATTTAGATTTAGCGACAAGAAAATCATAATATTGGAACTGCTCATCTCTGGTGCTCCAGTGAGAAATTACATAGTAGAACTAAGGGAGGTGATCAAGTTTAAGTGAATCAAATAACCAGATACATGGCCTAAATTTAATTAACATTTCTCAACATTGAACAAAAATTCAAATGCTAAAGTGCTAAACATACCAATAATGCTTGCTCAAGATCATTGGAGTGAATATCTGAGAATGCACTAAGAACATAATCAGAAGGGGAAAGCCCATTCATAAGCGGATTTGCTAGGAATGCAGCAGCATTTTTATTATTTTTCTCCTCCTGTAAAAGAAAATCCGATAATTGCCACATCAATATTGTGAAATTGCAGACAAGTCAAAGTATATCCTCATTGGGTCTCTCTTTTATTTTGGCACTCAAAATGAATGGACGGTATCTTCAGTTATAAATTAATTAATTATGCATAACTGAATGCTATGTATCGAGACAATGGCTTTGGCTTTGAACTCAGATAAATGGTGTCATTTGTTCCATTTAACCAACCACGTTCAGCAGGTTTCATGCATAATTTGAAGATTTTATGTGTCTACCCATCTAAGACATTTATAGAATCAATAATGAGATAAAGCATTCGTTTATACTACAAATGTTCTTGAAGAGAGAACATCTGTATACCTCATGTTCTGCAATACGCTTTTTCTCAGCTTCTGCTATGTCTAATCTCTCGATAATTAAGTCACTGGCAGTAAGGGTCTCCTGGGTTTTTTTCCCAGCTAAAGCCACAGCACCCTCCTCCGGTACTTCTTCCTTTGGTGCGTACTTGTTTTCAAAACCATTGTCAAGATCAGCCTCAAACATTTCCTCCAACCTTTTCTCCTTTTCTTCCTGCAATTCAAATAATTTATGGTTAAGCAAATTTTTTATAGGAAGAACAGCATCAAATCCAAATTATTTCTTTTATAAATTTACCACCAGGGGCAATATCATGTGCCCTGCAAAAAAAGAAGTAAATAGCTCCATCTCACAAGTTTTTATACCTCAATGAAAAACTGCTCTTCTGTACGATCCCATCGGCGGATTGATCGGTCATGAGATCCAGTGACCACGAAATCACCACGATTACTTATTGCAAGACACCAGACATCTGCATGATGTCCTTCGAGAGTCAACAGCAATTCAAATTTATCAGCATCCCAATATTTTATCAGCCGATCTTTCCCAACACTAAACACATAGTGTGTCTTGGGAACAAATTGCACTGCCATAACACTGCCATGTAACTTTCATCAGATAATTCAATTACAGCTCCATCATTACTCCCAAATATAGAAAAAGGATAAACAAAGATATAAATAAAATAATTATCATGGAAAATTATGCTGCACCTGTCAGCATGCGCAAAAATAGATTTATGACAATCACCAAAATCCAGACCCCAAATCTTCAAATTTTTGTCTGCTGATCCAGTCACAATTAAATCTCCATCTGATGAGATATCCATACAAAGAACAGGCAGCTTATGGCCATATAATGAAAGGAAGAATTTGAACGTGTCTGCAAAGTGAACCTGAAAACAAAATAAATAAAGGAATTAAAGAACCCTTTTGAAAACCTAATATTGACTCTTTACATATATCAAATTCAAACCTTTATCATATACAACATCATTAAGACATGCAACATCAAAGGACTGGAGACTTAAGACAAAATTATTAAAACCACAAGAGGGTGTTTAGCCTCAATATACAGAAGAAAAAATGCTTATTTTCCAAATGCCCCGAAGTTGTAAGAATTTTAGGTCTTGAGAATATGTATTTTGAGGGGTGCAGGTAGAAATGAAAAAAGAACCATTGGCAGATGGGAAACTTATGATTCAAAAACAAAGATAAAAAGCTAAGGAGCAATAGTTGTGAACCTGAACACATTTAAAAATTTATAAGCCAAACAGGATAAGATCCAGATATCATACCTTCACAGTACTATCTAACAGCGCCACAGCAATATATTTAGAATCGGGACTTATTGCAACCACAAGAACATCATCATTCATCTTCATTGTACTGACGTTTGACACACTAAGTTGCTTAGTAGCCTGAAATAAAAAAAAATGGGGAAGTGTTACAAAATAAATAGATGGCCAGGAATGTAATTGTTTGTTTGAGATGATTTCATTTATATTAAATTGGAACAAATTAGAAGGAACAGATACATAGCTAGTAGAATAAAACAAATTTGCACTACCGGGGGCTATCTATCGAAACAACAGCATAATGAACTGCCACCTGTCCTATGGCATTTCTACATGTGCACACACGTGCAAGCATGCACACACAAGAGGGAAAAAATACATAGAAAATAAGAGGATAAATTTGATTCATTTCTTCTATTGATTCTCATAATGCTATAGCTCAAACTAATGCTAATATAACATGAGGGCATATCACATATTGAAAATTATTAACTTTTTCTACTTTATATTTGTTACTCAATGGGTGCACTGCAATTGTTACCCATATTCTCAAGTTCCTATCAATATAGACGTGCATGAAAACCAAAAACATCTTAGTGGTTAAGGATTACATACAAAATCTAGGATTTAAATATATCTAACAGAAAATGTTATAGAAGAGATTCTCAATAAGATTTTGCAGCATTCAGAAACAAAAAGTCTTCGATATGCAATATGAGAAACATTAAATTGAGATATCTACTTGTAACAAACAAGTGCGTAAAAGAAAAATGATGAATGATGTCAAGAGCATACTTGACCGGGGCTTTGCTTCAACTGGTACTCCCAAAACTTAACGTCATGATCAGCACTTCCTGTAACAAAACCATTTTTATCTGGCAGGAGAGCAATTGAACGGACAGAAGCACCATGAGCTTCCACTGCTTCTAAACGAGTGCCACTTCCAATGTCAATAATTTCTATGGTTCCATCTTTAGTTCCAACAAGCCCATACTTGTTAGAGGGCAGAATTAAACTGCACAGTCCATACCCAGAATCGATTGTCCTTAGGCATGACCCAGTGCTAGGGTTCCAAATCTTAACTGCATTGTGACTAGTTGACATCAAAAGACTGTTGTCCGAACTAAGTGTGACACTTCTAACATCAGAACGGTGTCCTTGTAGCTCAATAGCAAGTGTTTTTGTTGCTTCACTGCTTTCAATGGAGTAAAACTCAAGTAGATTATTGTTCAAGGACAATGCTAAACTAGCCAGTGAATTCTTAGGAGTGACTGGACAAAAAGATACGGAGCATATCTTTTTGCTAGCTCTAAGGGTATGGAGTAGCTTAAAAACATCAGGCACAGTAACTGCAGGGTTACTTGTTTCTATGAGCCCTTGAGTCTCGGAAGTTATATCTCCTTTAACCCCTTTATTCACGTCTCCATTTTCAGCTCCCCCCAAAGCCTCTTTGGCATGTTTCTTCTCTTTCTTGCGGTGAACCCGACGTCTTGCCTTCTTCTTCGCCTCAGCCTCATCCAGAACACGGTATATCTCAACTGTCTTTCCTGCAACCTGACAAGCTAGCAGTTTCCCTGCCTTACTGAACTGCACAGTTGCCACTCTCTCCTTGCTTTGCCGCTGAATCTCGCCAAACTGCCTCAAAACTTCCCATTTGTTTTGAACAGAAGAGCCTCCATCACCAACCACTGCACTGTCCCCATTTACAGATTGTCCATCCACAGACTCATGCTTGATTGAATAAAACCGGAGCACCTTGTCTGCAGAACCAGTGACCAGATACCTTTCCTCAGGATCAACATCTATAGACCAAATTTCACTATGATGACCACCAACAATTTGTATACAGTACTCGCTATCTAGATCCCACACTCTCAAGAACTTGTCTTTCGAGGAACTAACTAGCTTTTTCCCAGACCCCACAAATACTACATCAGTCACCTGCCACAAACAAACCAACTGACAATGACTTAATAATCAATCAAACCAATTACTATCAGCGTGTGTTCAACACAAAGTTTCACAAATGAACAAACTAAACCTGGTCACGATGCCCGCGGAGGCGAAACATGCCGGTCTCACCAACAACATCCCACAAAATGATATCATTGTCCTTGCTCCCGGAAGCAAGCACCGAAGCAGCCTTGTTGTAACGAAGAGCAGTGACAGCTCCCTTGTGCCCACTCAGCGTGGTCTCACAAGTTCCCGCATCAGAGTCCCAAATCCTTATGCTACCATCAGCATAACCAACCGCTACCTGCATCAAATAACCCCCCACATACACATACGTATTGTGAGAAAGAAAAAGAGAGAAAACCAAACCACAGTGAAAACAAAACACAACTCAGAGAGAATCTAAGGAGAAAGACTCTCTGCATTTCTTCAGAATATTCACTTAAAAGGTGAATAACTTCAGCACCTCTAAACAGAGTAACCGCAATCAAACTAGCTCATAACTAACTTGTCTAACTAACTCGTCACAGTTAATATTCCATTCCATCAACGGTGTCGTAGCTGTACCTGGGAGGAAGAAGGGGCAGGGGCGATGGAGGTGACGGCGAGGGAGGAAACTCGAGAGGCAGGGGAAGGGGTTAGGGTTTTGGTGCAGATGCCTGGACGGACGTGCCAGACGCCGACCTTCTCGAGCGCCGGAGAGAGGAGGTGCTTGCCGGAGCTGTCATAGGCTATGTTGGACTCGACGGAGGCGATGACGCCGAACGATGCCGCCGGCTCGTAACGGAGGTAGGCCTTCACCATGGTTGCAGCTGAAAAACGTGGATTTGCTCTCAAGAAGGGTTTTAGATAGGTTTAATGTAGTTCACTAGTTCTTCCTTTTTTTATTATTCTTTTTCGGTTTTTCCTTTTCCTTTTTTTTTTCTTTGTACAATCTATCTACTTATCTTTCTATCTATCTACTTAATATACTAAAATTGGGTTTCCCCCATCTAATATTTTCTTAAATTTCTCGTGAATTCATTTTTTGTCAAAATGAATGCACTATTTTCTCTTCTAAATTTATTATACAAAAATATCTTTATTATAATTATACTATAATTAGCATTTAAGTAATAATGCATAATTATACTAATTTAAGAAAATATCTTTATTATAGTTATATAAAATTAATATTTAATACATTATTAAACTACTTATAAATTATCAATCGAAAATATTTTTAATTTTTTTAATAATAATAATAATAATAATAATAATAATAATAATAATAATATGATAATTATATGATAATGACACCAGTTATTAATAACCAATTTATATTTCTCTAATAAATTTATTTTGAAAAAATATCTTTATTATAATTATATTATAATATTATAATTAATATTTAATAAATAATACATAATTATACTAATTTAAGAAAATATCTTTATTATCTATCTATTCTATTTATTCTATTATATAAAAATCGGATTTTTGCACTTAACTAGTATATGTTCCCGTACCTTGTACGGGATAATACATAAAATTATATTAAAAATTTTATTAAAAAATTAAATATAAATAATGAGTGTCACATTCAAATATAAATAATGACTTTAGAATTTTGGTTTAATGAGTGTCACAATTTTAGTTTTAGGGTTTAATGAGTGTCACACTCAAATATAAATAATGGCTTTAGAATTTTGGTCTCCAACACATCAAACTCGCCTTCGTAGCTCTTTTCCCACAATAAAATTGTGATTCAGCCTTATAAAAATACATAAGGTTTTGGTTGACGAAGATCAAAGAACCATAAGAGCCAAGCTCTCTAATCTCAATCATACTCTCGAATGAAGAGACGCTTCCACGCTCTTAGACCATCTCCAATAGGGAACTCATCCCAATTCCTATTTATGGCCCACCTGTCATAAAAAGTAACTTCACATCAGCTTTTGCGTCATAACTGTAAATAAGAACTCAAAGCATCTCTCTCTTCTCCATCAGGAGGAACTAACTTTAGTCCCTATTGTGGTCCCACTTAATTAATTAATTAAAATACTTAAAATTAATGTAATTAATTTTTTTCAATTATATAAATTATATTTATAAATTTAAAAATAATTCACTATTAAAAGATATTAATATTAAATAAATTCATATATAACAATAATACACAATATAAAATTCGAAATTACACTAAATTGTAAAATTACTTAATACAAAGAAAAACATAATTCAGCTTTATAGTTGACGACAAGCATTGTTAAATAATTAATATAAATTATTAATTAAATAAAAATATCAGTATTTCATATAATTAATTATTATCATTATTATTGAATTATTTATTATTTAATTATTTAATATAACTATTTAATTAATTAACATAACTATTTAATTAATTAATATTTTATATAATTATTTATTTTTTACATAACTTGCCAAATGGCAAGTGTTGATTGGCGTCCCCATTCAAAGAGACTCCCTCTTCTTGAAATTAGTCAGGGAACTCACTTTCAACCCACTCCAACGCTCCAATTCTTCTTTTTCTCTGACACAACAGTAATCGGGATCCAATTGCCTTCCCGTTGGAGATGCTCTTAGTTATATTTTTTAATGATTTAACATGGATGATCTTGAGGCTGAAAAATCCTAAAAATTTTAGCTAAAATATAAATTTTATTCGATCAAATGATAATAAATAATTTTATTGAATTAAATTATATTAATGTGATCATTGGATGATAAAGAATGTTAGAAAAATAAATAAATAATATTTTAAGAGTATAAAAATATTAAATTGTCATTTCAATTTACTTTTTTAATCAACGATAATAAATATCTTAAATTAATTAAATTTTTACAAAAATTATACACCTAAAACTATTTCATTTTTTCAAAAATTTTTTGAAAATACAATGGTTCAATGAGAGGTTGACTATTGAGAATTGAATATAATATTTTTAAATTCGTATTTTCAATAAAAAGATGTACTTAGTTCTATCCATCCTAAATAATTCTATATTCACTATTACTTATCCATCTAAATAATTCTAACATTGATAGAATATTATTTTTAGATGCAAAAAATTTAAAATATATTTATTCTATTTCAAAAATTAATATTCATATTTAACTTAGAATTCCAACAAATATGACAAAAAATATTATATCTTTTTAGTTAAAAAATTAAAGTAAAATATCTATAAATATATTTTTATGCTTTAGCTTTAGATTTTTTAAAAAAATTTGGCAAGTTAATGGAATCAAATCATATTTCTATAACATATATAAGAGTGTATATTACACATAAATAAAAAAAATTAGGTATAGTAAAAACAAATACATAAATTAAAATAAAATTTAGAAAAATAAGAACCAATAAAATATAGAAGGAAAGAAATATAAATAGAAGAGAAATAAAATTATTAGATGAAAGAGAAATAATTTAATAAATTTTATGTGTATATAAAAGAAGAATAAAAAAAAGATATACAGTACTTTATTTAATTTAGCAAGATTTATGGGAATGAACACATAGAATAAGAGAATAAAAAATGATAATAAAAAAAGCTAAACGTTTGAATTAATATCAAAAAATAAAAAATAATGATAATCTATCATAATCTTAATCTTTTAATATAATTAATTAATAATAATATAATTAGTTTACCATAATCTTAATATAATTTTTTAATATAATTAATTTTAATTAAATAATTAAATAAATTGAATATAAATATGTCTAATTTAATCGTATAAAAAATAGTAAATTTTTTACAATTAGACATATTATATATATATATATATATATATATACATATATATATATATATATATATATATATTGAGAATAAAACATCACTTTAAAATGAGATTATTATTATTAATGACATATAAATATTAAAATTATATTAATACATTAATAGAAATACATTATTATAATAAAAAGTTACAAGAATTAAAATAAATGAAATTTATTAACTTTAATTAGTTAAATTAGCATAAAATAAGAAAGAGATAATTAATCAGATTAAATAAATTAAAAAAAAACATATTACTAAACAAAGTAAATATCATAATAATTATATTACTAATTAAAAAATAATTTATTTAATTAATTCAAATTTTTATTGAAAATAGAAAACTAAATATTATCAATGAATAAAAATAAATAGGATATAATACATCAAAGAATAATGTTGGTAGTATAAATAATAAAATTAAATTATTATATACAATTTTTATTTTTTACCTTATTATGATTGAAGTTAACATTATTAATGGTAAAAAACTAATTTTAAATAGTCCCAATTTATATTTTACAACATAATTAAAGCACAATTTATAATTTTTTATTTTGTGATTAATCAATATTTTTAAAATTTTTTGATTAAGTCTTCTGTATTTTATGATTGATAAATTTTTTTTACAAAACACAAATTTATGATGAATTATTACAATCATAATTAATTAAAAAAATGATAAAAAATCAAATAAAAGATAAAAAATAGAGTAAACATTTATTTTGAAACTAAAAATTTGTTAATTGTGCTAGAAATTCTAAAAATTTGTATCTTATTATATAATTAATTTTGTTTACTCACTTCAACTTTATTATTCATTTATTGTATCTAAAAAAGTATATAATGTCACACTTAAAATTTACTTTTATCTTTTTTTTTTCTAATATAAATTATTTTTGACAAAAAATAGAGAAAAAAATTTATTAGACTAAAAAAATATCTGATCAAAAAATTATTATAAGGAGATTTATAATTAGAGAAGAAAAGAATAAAAGTATTAATAATAATTAAGAAAAAGAAACGAAGCTTATATTAAAGAATGTTAGAAAAGAAATAATAAAGTTTATATTAATAATAATAATGTTGAGGAATGATGTTGCTGCTTTAGGCTTCTAACCTTCGTCTTTGGACATCTTTTTCTTCTGTTCTTTGCTTTTTTTTTTTTAAATTATCAAGTCATACAAAAATAAAGAACAATTCAAGAAAATGAAAATAGTAAGATCGAAAACAGTAAGATCAATAGTAACTATACAAATCAAAATACATAGGAGAAAAACAAACTATTATATGATAGAATTAACATGAGTATATTTCATCATTAAATAAACAAAATTAATGCACAACAAAATTACATGTAAAGAGGAAAAAAAAGAGTTAAAATATCCAAAGTGATAAAAAAATTATTTTATAGAAGACTATAAAATAATGAACTTCTAACTAAATTAAACTGTATTTATTATTATTAGAAAGGGTAAGAGAGAGCAATAGAGAAAAGGTTTGTGTGTATTCAAGTTGTGTAAAATGATACAATATAGAAGGGTATTTATAGGTGCTAAGAGAATCGAAATAATAAAGACGTAATATCCTATAATAAATATTTAGATATGTTAAATAATGCTAATTGATCTAATTGATCCTAATTATACTCCAACAATTATATTTAATTAATTGATATACATAATATTAAATTGTGTAATACTTAAATATCTCAATTAGTTGATATAATTAATTCACCATAATGAATTGTATTTAATGAGTTAAAAGAAATAAATAAAAAAACATTCTAAGAAACATCTCACGTCAACTTTATCATTAAGTGAAAAAATCTAATTTTTTTATATAATAGAATAAATAGAATATATAGATATCTCATTATTCGTTATTTTAACTTATCTATTATATATTTTTTTTTATATTTACCACTCAATATATTAAAATACAATTTATATATCTAGATAAGAATTACATAGATATTTAATTAAAAGAGCATTTAATTTTTTAAAATATAATAACAGTTTTAATTTCTTTGATTTTTTTTTTACATTTTTTTGTGTGTTTTTTTTAAATAAAAGACAAACCTATAGCAAAAATAGGAAGAGATTGTAGTATTTATTGAAGAGGAAAAAAACAAATATAATTAAAATTCATACATTTAAAATGTATTTGAACTTTGAAAAATGAGATGAGACATGAGAACACACAGACACTTGGCTTCAATGAATCTGTTTACACCATTCAACTCAGTGTTCTTTAGCTTTCTGTTTTCTTCTCTTCTATTTCATATAAATTTATCAGTGCCAAACATGCATCACATAGAATATTTTTTAACTCCATACTAATTCATATATTATCTTTGCTAAACAAAATATAAAAGGAAAAAAAAAGACAGTAAATAAATTAAAGTTATTATTATTTAAAGAGACAGTAAATATATTAGTATTTTTGTATTTTAAATTAATTAAGATCTAAATGAAAGATAATGTTAAATCAAAAAAGTTAAATTAAAATTAACTCAAACATTGATATTTAAATTATAAAAAAAATTGATTTTCATATTTTATAAAATATCATACTGGCGGTAATTGTAAATATGACGCAACTTAAAATTAAATAAAGTAACACAGACAAAATAAATAAAAAATAAAAAATAACTTAATCTTGTATAAAATTACCTATAAAATTTTTTACCGAAAAATGAATTTAATTTTAGTATATTAATAATATAAAATATTTTATATAATCATTTAATTCAATTAGATTTATCTATTTAGGTCATTATTGAAAAATAAATTTAAGATACCAACATACAATTACTTTAAATTAAGCAATAATTATCAATACTATATAAGGGATACACTTTTTCACTAAGAATGATTGTCATAAGGAATAATTTTCTAATTTTCTATACTAATATTAGAAAGTTTATATAATACTATATAATAATATTATAATTATCAATATTTTATGATATCAAAACAAAACAAAAAAAATACCATGCCAATATAATATTATCAATATTATATAAATTATCTTTGTATTTATTTTTCTGTGCGTATATAATATTTAATTAACACATTAAGACATATATAATATTTTGTTAATACATATATAATATAAAGTGATTTATAAATTATTTTATTGAATATTATAAATTAGAGTGATTTATAAATTATTATTAATTCGTATATAATGTATAATTAAATTTAATGAATTCAATTAGAATAAACAACAAATTATTTATTTTATTTCAGACTTTATAAATGAATAAATTAAGTAACTAATATAACAAATTACAATTAATGTAGTAAAATTAATTAAGTGATATATATTATAATAAATTATATTAATATTTAAATATCTAATCAAATCAATTAGCTGATATAATTAAGTTATAGTAATAAATTGTATTGAATGAGTCAAAATAATTAAATCGAGAAACACTTTCCGGAGTATGCCACATCAGCTCCATCATTAAGTGCAGACATCCGATTTTTATATAATAGAATAGATGATGGAACTCATGTGGTATGCTCTTGAGGTGTTTCCTGATTTATTTCATTTAATTCGTTAAAATAAATCAATTATAATTAATTAATTATATCAATTAATTAATTTGATTAGACATTCAAATCTTACTATCTATTATAATTTATATAAATTAATTAATTTGGTTAATTATATTAATTATTTGATTTGATTGGAGTAAATATTAAATTATTTAATAAAACAAATATGATAACGAAATATATGAATTAATTTAATTAGTTTATTTTTCTCAATACCATCTATTTATACAAGATAAAATATTTTATACTCATTTACTCTCTTTTCTCTCTCTCTCTCCCTCCCTCCCTCCCTTCCTCTACCTTGTGTTTAGGGTTGTATTTTATTTAATTTTTGTTTTTTATCTTTATTTATATATTTTATTTTTTTTTTATATTTTTTTAAAATTTTTGTTTATTTTAATTTCAAGATGTGTCATCTTTACGTTATTTTTTAAATAATCCTACTATAATTTTGTTTTGTAATATTCTATTTTATCCTACACATGCACAACAAAATAAGCCATTAAACCCTCTGTATTGTATTCAAATCTATAATTATCCGATATTACCTCTATTTTGTGTGGTTTCTTAATCTAATGACAGGTACCTGCAATGTTGTTCTTTACTAACATGAGTTAGTTCCGCTCCTATGAGTTTGTTGCTGGAAAAAGAAAAAAGTTTAATTTATTATCACTTGTATAAAATTATTTTTTTGCAACTTTATTCAACATGGAAACATAATCTCCATTGCAATCTCAGAGTAACCTTTTAATATTTTAGGCATAAATTTTTTTCCTTTATTTAATAGAAGAAAAAGAGTATAGAAGGGGATAGATAATAGGCATATCTATAACATTCTGATTACGATGATTGCATTACCTTGTATGTTGTTGGAGCAGTATTTCTTTTTTTATCATCTTTCAGAATTGGATCTTGTCTGTTTTAACCGTACCTTCCCAACCAATAGAATAAATTTGAAGAGAATGAACCTATTAGATAACATATGATTATGATTACAAACATAGAAATAGAAATATGTTTCTTTAATGCAATTTTCACCGTAATTAATTTTAAAAATTACTTTATTGTCTATTCGTTCGATTGATGCAATTGATTGCTCATCTTTTCATATACTCCAGAGACTTTGGAATCCTGCTTCCTCTAATTGATATTTGTTAATATATTTCTAGTATGTCTCAGTTAATGATAATTAGTACGTACATGTTGCGTAAAATAGATGTTCAAGTTCGTTGTTTTTATCTCCTAGCATATATTGATGAGCTCCTTTGAAATTAATTTGTCTATTAAAAACAATATAAGTCATTAGCCGTCAATAAAAGGAAGTCATGAATTCTCTGTTGTTTTATGTTTTATCCGAGACAAGAAAGCTCTTCTTCTACAGTGACAGCCGGTTAAAATTTCTACATTCAACTTTTGAAAAGTTCCAAGACATAGTAACCTTGTACCATTGCATAAGCCAGCCTTAGGGTGTATGTTTCTCAATAACATCAAAGGTGCATGATAAACCCCACTTTTAGGGTTTATCCTGTGCTTAATCTAGTAGATTTTATCCATTATTCTCACACTTATTCATACAATTCGCATGTTTTACGTTTTCCTTCCTAATTTTGTGCTATGATTGAAAACATGTTTCTTTGGTCTTAATTTAGCTAATTTTAATCCTTTCTTATTACCATTCAATGCCACGATATGTGTGTTAAGTGTTTTTAGAGATTACAGGGCAGGAATGGTTTAGAAGATGGAAAGGAAGCATGCAAAAGTGGAAGGAATATAAGAAATCGAAGGAACTGCTAAAGCTGTCCAACCTAACCTCTTGGTACTAAATCGACCATAACTAGAGCTACAAAGATTCAAATGAGGCAGTTCTAGTTGCGTTAGAAAGGTAACGTCCGGGGCTTCGCAACGATATATAATTTGCCATAGCTGCCTTGACGATAGGTAACGCACACGCGTGGATCACACGGATGCGTGGATCACGCGGACGCGTGACTTGAAAAAATGCAATCCACGCGTAGTCGCGTACACGTGACTTTGCCGCGTGCTGGACGTATCAAAAATCGCTGGGAGAGATTTCTAGGCTGTTTTTTACCAAGTTTTTGGCCCAGAAAACATATATTAGAGGCTATAAAGTTGGGAAATGCATCCATTCATTGAACAACATTCATAATTCACAATTTTAGTTTTAGATGTAGTTTTTCTAGAGAGAGAGGCTCTCTCCTCTCTCAAGGTTTTAGGATTTAGGATTTCTATTAGTTTTAGACTATTTCTTCCCAATTCTAGGTTTAATGTTCCTTTACTTTAATTTCTCTTCTACTTTTATTTATTCTATTACTTTAGTTTATTTATTTTCCCAATTTGGTTTATGAACTCTCCATTTTAGATTTGATTTCTTTATTTAATGCAATTTGAGGTATTTCAGATTTATGATTGCTTTCTTCTATTTATGATATAAATAATTTGAATTTTTTCCCTCTTTGCTTTGGTTGAGTAATTGGTAACACTTGAGTTATCAAACTCAGCTGTTGATTGAAAAATGGAATTTGCTGATTGATTTGGATCCCTCTAAAGCAAGTCTTTCCATAGGAGTTGACTAGGACTTGAGGACTCAAATTGATTAGTCCACTTGATTTTTCTTTATTTAGTAAGGGTTAACTAAGTGGGAGCAAAAAACAATTCTCATCACACCTGATAAGGATAACTAGGACAGGATTTCCAGTTCTCATACCTTGACAAGAGTTTTTATAATTAGTTTGTTTCCATTGCCATTTACTATTGTTACTTCTTATCTTAAAAAAAACCAAAAGATACCTTTTCCATAACCAATAATAAATCATACTTCCCTACAATTCCTTGAGAGACGACCCGAGATTTGAATACTTCGGTTATAAATTTTATTGGGTTTTGTTACTTGTGACAACCAAAACTTTTGTACGAAAGGATTTTTTGCTGGTTTAGAAGCTATACTTGCAACGAGAATTTATTTGTGAAATTCTTTACTAGCAGATGTCCTCTCGTCAAAATGGCGCCGTTGCCGGGGAATTGCAAACGTGTGCCTTATTATTGGTTATTGTAAATATTTATTTTTGCTTATTTATTTGTTTTTATTTTTAATTTTTATTAACTACTATGAATTCTCATCCCTCTGGCTTTAAGTTTGGTTCCAATGTTGTTGTAAGGAATGGAAGCTATAACAGGATCATGCATCAAGGTTAAAGCAATCAAAGACGGAAGGAGCCACGGGGATCTGATCAACCCTTTAGGCAACAACACCTTCCAAGATACCATAGACAACGACCATCTTACAATGCATGCCAAGACAATAGTTATAGTGGACCTTCTCGTGACAACCAACACCCACTAAATTACTATAGTCGAGAGCCATTCCGAGAAGCGTACCAAGATGATAGATATGGTGGACTCCCTTGTAGTTACCAACAAGCCCCGCCATATGTCTATGAACCCCATCCTCGACATAGCTTTGAACCAACATGCTCACAAGCCTCTTTTCACCATTCACCTCTATATGACCCTAACCCTTATCCACCACACCAACCACAATACGAACCATATGAACCACACATAGAACCACCACCTCAATACATACCATCTCCATATCCTTACCAAGAAGAACCACCTTCCTACCATGCACCCTTTCTCCAAAATAATGAACCCTCCTATCCACCCCAACCTCCACTAGATGACAACACCCTTGGTGTTATTCACCAAGGGAAAATAGAGCTTCATACCACACTTGCCTCTATCACTAGTCTCACCTCTACTCTTCAAGCTCTTATATTCCGCATGGACCAATCCTCTACCTCGAATACTCAACCCTCAAGCTCTAGTGCACTTCCTTTTCAATCACATAATGATCTCTCCATCCCATCACCACCCTCCATGGAAGAGCACCCACGTCTATTAATCCAAGAGCAAGATGATCCCAATTATACTATGGACATGGAACAAGAAAGAAAGGATCATCTTAGGGACGTAATCGTAATGGATCAGTTACACACGGCCTTATTTCCAGAGGAGCAAGAGGAGACCCAAAAGGTAGAGATAGTGAAGACCCTTGAAGATGAAGGAGTAGATAAATGGAGTTGTCATGGAAAGGTAATCATCATGGAGGAGTATGATTTTATGCTAAAACAACTGGACAAAGCCGCAATAGTCAAAGAGGAAGTAGTTGAAGACTTAGGAGATGCTGAGCCTCCATGAAAAGTCCAGTCATAGAACTTCCTTCCAAGATGTTTGATGTTGATGTTGAGGAGGGAGTACAACCTCCAAGGCATATCATGGTTAAAGACTTGGAAGAGGTTGATCAAGAGGTGGAGATTAAAGAAGAAGAAGCACAACCTCCCATGCCCTTGGTAAGCAAGGAAGAAGAGGTTGAATTGGAAGAAAGCTACCAAGAGAAAGAGGTTGATATTGAAGAAGCTTGCAAAGAGGTGGAAGTTGTCAAAGAAGAGCACAAGGGAATGGAGCTTGCAAGTTCATTAGAAACACCTCTCCCAAGGCCATTACCGTCCAACACAACATTCAAGTGGGTAAAATTCTTATCCGTGACCTTTACTTTCCTACTTGAATATGGGCTACTGGAGACGGATGGTCAACTTAGAGCTCTTTGTGGCATTAAGAGAAAGAGGAAGATGGTTAGTGGCTGGAGTTGTCATGCAAGGTTCAATATGGTTGTATGCTCCAAGTTGAAAAGCAAAGGTTGGCATCGAGCTCGATTGAATGGGTCTAGGAGGATATTTGGGTGCTTCAGTGAGAATTCCAAGGCTAAACCACCCGGATGGAATCATCATGTTCCACTTGAAGACGGGTGTAGAAACAAGATTTGGGATCCAGGAATACATGAGGATCGACTTTAGAAGCTCAAAGCTTGTGGAGAACTACATCAAAGCTTGGGGAATTTACTTGGAATAGATAGAGCTTTATGGAAGTCTAAGCATTGGTGGAAATTTCAAGATGAGTTCAAGCATAAACCACCATGACAAAGAGCTCACCAAATGTCCAACTTTAGGACTATAACTAAAAGTGCTAGGTGGGAGACAACCCACCATGGTATATTCTTTCCTTTTTGTTCTTATTTTTATTTTATTTTATTTTTATTCGTGTTCATTCATAATTTCTACATAGTCATCTGCATTTTACATTTTGCATTCTGCATTGAAAAAAAAGGGTACGCGACGCGCGAGCGTCGTTGACGCGTCCGCGTCATATGTGCATTCGAAACAAGAAGAAAAGAAGCAGAGAGTCATGCGGGAGCGTGGCTGGAGGCGTGCCTTAGGCACAAACACGCCAACGCAAATGCGTCCCTGACGCATTCGCGTCACTAACAAAATCAGCCTTCCACGCGTGCGCGTCACCCATATGCATGCGTGACCCTGCAAAATCGACGTAAAGAGGTATATGGCAAAGAGTTATGATGGAGTGGGGCTGGAATGGTGCTGGAAGCACAAACCCCATCATGCGTACGCATCACCCACGCGTACGCGTCACCCACGCGTACGCGTCACCCACGCGTACGCGTCATTTTTCAAAATAAGCCCATTCACGCGTGCGCGTCACCCACGCACACGCGTCACCCTAAATTTTGGCAATGTGCGTATGAAACAGAGAGTTATGCGTGCGTGAGGCTGCACTCACGCCGATAGCACAAATCAGGTCACGCGCACTCGTACGCATCACTTGAAAATAGCGCAAACCACGCGAACGCATGCTCCACGCGCACGCGTCGTATGTGACGCACAATTTAACTAGACCTGTGCCAGAATTCCTATCTTTTCTTACGCAATCCTAATGTTCTCTTCTCCCTTCTTATTTCTTTCTTCTTTATTCTTTCTTACTTTCTTCTTCTTCATCCCTTTAACTTTTCATCCTTCTTCACTTTTATTCTATTTTCCTTAATTTGCATACTTTCATTCATTGTATTTTAATTTCATGTATATTTTTATTTTCTTTTCTAAATTTATTATTTTTCCATTGGTGTTAAATTTTCTTATTCAATTGTTGTATCTTTTCTGGTATTATTTTGGTGCTTAGTGACTTGTTTTACAATGTTGGATGATATTATTTTTCTATCAATGTCAATCTTTTATGATCCCTGTATTCCTTTTGCATTGACATGAATTTATATTGTCTTTCATTATCTACTACCTCTTCCCCATTGTTGCAATTTGTGCACTATTGATATGCCATTTGCTTCTACTATTTTCTCACTTGCATGTTGTAGCTACCATGTAATTGAGACCCTTATTATTTGGCATTAACACCCATATTTTATTTGTTTTCTATCTTTGTCTTTGGGTTACTTTTCTTCTTTTCCTCTTCTTTCAGGCTGCCCACCGAGAAGGAAAAGGAAGAACTTCTATATGGGGCGACCGACAAGTCAATTTGCATATTCTTTGGAGAAAAGCATCAGTTGGAGCCACCCATCCACTTGCACATCTCAGCATGCACCGAGAACGGTGCAATCTTTAAGTGTGGGGAGGTCGATACCGACTTCCCTGGGTTAGTTACATTCTTTTCAACACCATTGTTTAATTTTCTTTGTAGTTCATTGCTGCATTTGCATGTTTGATTGCATATTTGTTTTGATTTTGTGCATATTTTACTACCATTTGGTTGAAATAATATTTTCTTTTCCAAGAAACTTTTTATAGCATTTCACTAATTTGAATAAAAAATTTTATTGAACTTGTTTGAAGAAATTTTATTTTGGAACATGGTTTAGAGCTCGAACACACAAAACCTGTGAGATTTTGAGACTATTTGAATTAGTTGCATTCTATCAACCAATATTTTATTTTTGGTGTGTGTTTTTCTCTCTAAAATTGTGATCTTTGTCTTGCTTAATTCTATATTTCCATGGTTTGATGTATGCATGCACTTATATGATTGAGGCCTTATTTCACTAAGCTTAAATACCCATATGGCCTTACCTTTCATTATCCCTTGCAAACCAATTTTGAGCCTATTTTACCCCTTTGTTCTTTACTTTAGCTCATCACTAACTCTAAGCAGAAAACAATAATGTCCTTAATTTGAATCGTTGGTTAGCTTAGATTAGTGAGAGTGCTCATGAATTAAGTGTGGAAAAAAGTGGGTTTGGAAACGTTTGGTTTAAGAATTGGGTGTTGTATATCTTTATGAAAATGTGAAAGAAATGTTTAGGACATGTTCATGCATTCAATAATTTAATCATATGCATTGAGAAAATTAGAAAAAAATAAAATAAAATAAAAAGAAGAAAAAGAGAAAAAGAAAAGAAAAAAAACAAATAATAAAAAGGAGACAAAATGCCCCAAAGTAAATGGTGATAGCAATACATATGTACTGTACTCAAATCAGGATGCATGAATATGTGAAAAATATGGTTAATGGATAGTTAGGTTTTGTATTGTGATTACATGGATTGTCTTAAGCTAGGTGGGAAGTTTAGGTTAATTAAGGATTCAGATTTTAGTCTAATTGACCAAATACAATCCTACCTTGACCCTAATCCCATTACAACCCTTAAAAGACCTCTTAATATGTGTATTTGTGCATCAAATGTGTGTTGATTGGTAGAAGAAAAGCAAGCCTTAGAAAGCAAGGTTAGTTGAGAATTGAGAGAGTCGAACTTTAAACACCTGAGCAATTAGAGTGTATACACTTCCAGTGAGGGTTTGATGCTCGATTCTTTGTTCCCGGCTTTCATGAGCTATTTTCTTCTTACAAGTTTACTTGTACTTTATTTTATGATTTGAATTGGTGAAATCCAGTTCATGTCTGTTCTTGGAAGATTTATTTACTTTGACCAAGTAGGTAGAAACATTTTGCATGTAGTTGCATTCACATAGATAGGTTGCATTTCATACTCTCCACTATTCCTCTTCACTCTTTTAGTTCTCTTGAGCTTAGCATGAGGACATGCTAATGTTTAAGAGTGGGGAGGTTGATAAACCCCATTTTTAGGGTTTATCCTGTGATTAATCTAGTGGATTTTATCCATTATTCTCACACTTATTCATACAATTCGCATGTTTTACGTTTTCCTTCCTGATTTTGTGCTATGATTGAAAACATGTTTCTTTGGTCTTAATTTAGCTAATTTTAATCCTCTCTTATTATCATTTGATGCCATGATATATGTGTTAAGTGTTTTCAGAGATTACAGTGCAGGAATGGCTTAGAAGATGGAAAGGAAGCATGCAAAAGTGGAAGGAATACAAGAAACTGAAGGAACTGCTAAAGCTGTCCAACCTGACCTCTTGGTACTAAATTGACCATAACTTGAGCTACAAAGGTCCAAATGAGGCGGTTCTAGTTGCGTTGGAAAGCTAACGTTTGGGGCTTCGCAATGATATATAATTTGCTATAGCTGCTCTGAAGATAGGTGACACGCATGCGTGGATCACGCGGACGTGTGAATTGGAAAAAATGCAATCCACACGTACGCGTGGACGACACGTATGCTTGACTTTGCCGCATGCTGGACGTATCAGAAATCGATGAGGGCGGTTTCTGGGCTATTTTTGACCCAATTTTTGGCCCAAAAAATACAGATTATAGGCTATAAAGTGTGGGAATGCATCCATTCATTGAACGACATTCATAATTCAAGGTTTTAGGATTTAGGATTTCTATTAGTTTTAGACTATTTCTTCCCAATTCTAGGTTTAATGTTCCTTTACTTTAATTTCTCTTCTACTTTTATTTATTCTATTACTTTAGTTTATTTATTTTTTCCAATTTGGTTTATGAACTCTCCATGTTAGATTTGATTTCTTTATTTAATGCAATTTGAGGTATTTCAGATTTATGATTGCTTTCTTCTATTTATGATATAAATAATTTGGATTTTTTCCCTCTTTGCTTTGGTTGAGTAATTGGTGACACTTGAGTTATCAAACGCAGCTGTTGATTAAAAATTGGAATTTACTGATTGATTTGGATCCCTCTAAAGCTAGTCTTTCCATAGAAATTGACTAGGACTTGAGGAATAAAATTGATTAGTCCACTTGACTTTCCTTTATTTAGTAAGGGTTAACTAAGTGGGAGCAATAAACAATTCTCATCACACCTGATAAGGATAACTAGGGCAGGATTTCCAGTTTTCATACTGGTGCGTGTAAATTGTGATCATCAACAATGGCGCCAATACACTTGGAGCTCTCAAACGTGAATCACACTTTGTTACAACTTCGCACATCTAACCAGCAAGTACACTAGGTCGTCCAAGTAATACCTTACGTGAGTAAGGGTCGATCCCACGGAGATTGTTGGTATGAAGCAAGCTATGGTCATCTTGTAAATCTCAATTAGGCGGATTCAAATGGTTATAATGGTTTTCGAATATAATGATAAATAAAGCATAAAATAAAGATAGAGATACTTATGTAAATTATTGGTGGAAATTTCAGATAAGTGTATGGAGATGCTTTGTTCCTGTTGAATCTCTGCTTTCCTACTGCCTTCATCCAATCCTTCATACTCCTTTTTATGGCAAGCTATATTTAGGGCGTCACCGTTGTCAATGGCTACTTCCCATCCTCTCAGTGAAAAAGGTCCAAATGCTCTGTCACAGCACGGCTAATCATCTGTCGGTTCTCGATCATGTCGGAATAGAATCCATTGATTCTTTTGCATCTGTCACTATGCCCAACAATCACGAGTTTGAAGCTTGTCACAGTCATTCAATCCCTGAATCCTACTCGGAATACCACAGACAAGGTTTAGACTTTCCGGATTCTCAAGAGATATGCGCTCGATCTAAGGTAGAATGGGAGTGGTTGTCAGGCACGCATTCATAGGTGAAAATGATGATGAGTGTCACAGATCATCACATTCATCATGTTGAAGTGCAACGGATATCTTAGAATAAGAATAAGCTGAATTGAATAGAAAACAGTAGTAATTGCATTAATACTCGAGGTACAGCAGAGCTCCACACCTTAATCTATGGTGTGTAGAAACTCCACCGTTAAAAATACATAAGTGATGGTCCAGGCATGGCTGAATGGCCAGCCTCCCTAAAATGGCATATAAAATCGAAAATAAAGGAAAAGGACCCCCAGTACAATAGTAAAAAGTTCTATTTATACTAAACTAGCTACTAGGGTTTACAGAAATAAGTCTAAGTGAAGAAATCCACTTCCGGGGCCCACTTTGGTGTGTGCTTGGGCTGAGCTTGAGCTTTACACGTACAGAGGCTTCTCTTGGAGTTAAACGCCAAGTTGTAACATGTTTTTGGGGTTTAACTCTGGTTTGTAACGTGTTTCTGGCGTTTTACTCTAGAATGCAGCATGAAACTGGTGTTGAGCGCCAGTTTACGTCATCTAAACTCGAATAAAGTATGAAATATTATATATTGCTGGAACGCCCTGGATGTCTACTTTCCAACACCGTTGAGATCACGCTATTTAAGTTTTGTAGCTCCAGAAAATCCATTTCGAGTGCAAGAAGGTCAGAATCCAACAACATCAGCAGTCCTTTTTCAGCATGAATAAGATTTTTGCTCAAGTCCCTCAAATTCAGCCAGAAAATACCTGAAATCACCGAAAAACACACAAACTCATAGTAAAGTCCAGAAATGTGAATTTTGCATAAAAACCAATAAAAACATCCCTAAAAGTAGCTAGATCCTACTAAAAACTACCTAAAAACAATGTCGAAAAGCGTATAAATTATCCGCTCATCACATACCTTGCCAAGAGTTTTTATAATTAGTTTGTTTCCACTGCCATTTACTATTGTTTCTTCTTATCTTAAAAAAAACCAAAAAGATACCTTTTCTATAATTAATAATAAATCATACTTCCCTACAATTCCTTGAGAGACGACCCGAGGTTTAAATACTTCAGTTATAAATTTTATTGGGTTTTGTTACTTGTGACAACCAAAACTTTTGTACAAAAGGATTCTTTGCTGGTTTAGAAGCTATACTTGCAACGAGAATTTATTTGTGAAATTCTTTACTAGCAGAAGTCCTCTCGTCAGTGCACCTTTTTTTAACTTCAACACATGAGGTGGCAACCCGCCTGTAGAAATTGAGTTAAGGTAATCTTGTTGATATAAATTATTAGCATCTCCTTCTACCTCATCAAATAAGACCAAATTTTGTTCTTCTCTTAAAAATTGGTTGATAATTATATCTTTAAACTGTTGCACATCATGATTTTTTAGCGTCAATATTGCCCTTTCTACCATATAAGAAGCGTCCCACCCATGAGATTGTAAGTTTGGAAATATTTTTTCTATTAACTTTTGTAATGATATTTCACCCTCCCACGGAATTGCCATATTTACTTGTATCTGTACAAAGTCTTCATGTATGGTGGGATCAATTCCATCACCAATGCGCTTAAGATACTCAGCAAAAAATATGATCATTAGAAGATCGCATATTTTGTCGCAAATGGAGAATTTAGTGGAAGCCCATAAATGAGACTTAACTATAGAAGCTGAAATCATTTGTGACTTACTACATTTTGATGACTTATAGTCACTACCCCTTTCAAAATTAAGTGAATTAGTTCTTTTGGCAAGCGCACCAAAATTATCGCCAAGTAATAACCCACAGTGGAGTTGGATCGTATCCACAGAGATTGGAAAATCCAAACAGTTTTAATTGATTGATGAATTAGTCAAGCAGATCAATAAGATTGTGAAGTGTAGAATTGTAAATGACATAAATGTAAATGACTAGAATATAAAGAAAAGCAATAAAGTGCAGGAATGGAAATTGCAGAATGTAAAGTGCTAAATCATAAATGACTTGAATGTAAATGGGAGTGGGGGATTGCTGAATGTAAAAATTAAGCTATAAAGAAATGGATAGATAAGAATGGGGGAATTCATTGAGATTGGGAGATGTTGTCTCTTTGGATCAAATCTAGCTTATATCTTCTTCAATCATGCAACTCATTGACCTCTTGGCAATCATGATTGATTGAGCCCCAATCCCTTGGTGACTCAATCTCTCAGATCTTGTTCAATAGCCAATTCCTTGGTCTAATTGCTCATTAAGGAGATATGCTTGGTACCTGATTATACCACACACCCTCATAGGTCCAAGTAGAGGGGGGATTATATGTCTCGTATCCCATCACCAAAACCCAGATTCTACTCAAGTGTAAGAAGGGATTTCAAGCATGGTTTCATGTTTCCTTTCCCAAGGTTTATATGAAACCCAATTGCATTCAATCTCTTTCCCAAGATAATTGAACACTAAGCATTAAAAACAAAACTCATTCTAGCAAATCAAGAGAAGATGAAGAGAAGAAGAATTTCACTATTATCAATCCATCAAGTACAACAGAGCTCTCTCTCTCAATGAGAGGGAAGTTAGCTACTCATAGCTTGAAAAGTACTCAAAAGTGGAGTGTAAAAGTGGATCTAAAACTAACTGCTTAACCCCTCTTTAGTACTCCTTGGGGGTATTTATACTACTCCTAGTAAAAATAAAAGAATTACAAAAGTGAAAAAGGGAAAATTACATTTTGGAGGGAAAGAAAACACTCAATAAGCGTGACTTCTTAGCTGGCGTATGGCTGGCGCTTTACCGATATGTCACGTGCCATTCAAAACTAGCTTGGCATGCCACGCTCAATCCTTCAAGTGGCACGCTCGTCCCTTTATCAATCTTGGCGTGCCACGCCTTCGAACTCAAGTGGCACGCCATAGTGGAATTCTTGTGTTGGTGTGCCACGCCTTCGAGCTCAAGTGGCATGCCCTATGATTTTTTCACTTTCCTTTTCCTCTGGAAACTTGAACTAGCGTGGCACGCCCAGGGTCTGGTGTGCCACGCCCTTGTTGTGTGCTTGGCTAAGTTCCTCTGGAAAGTTGCACTAGCGTGGCATGCCCAGGGTCTGGCGTGCCACGCCCCTTTGTGAGTGAGTGGTTCCTCTGTTTGGCGTGCCACGCCACGAACTCAAGTGGCACGCCCCAATGCTTCTATGCCCTCTGAATGACGCTGGCGTGCCATGCCATGCTGCTCAAGTGGCACGCCTAAGTGAAGAATAGTGAATGGCGTGCCACGCCTTCGATACCAAGTGGCACGCCCTATGTAATTTTCTTCTTCCATCCTCTCTGGAAACTTATACCAGCATGCCACGTCTAAAGATTGGCGTGCCACGCTCATGATCTTGTCTTGTTCCAGTAGTTGGCATGCCACGCCTCGGCCTTCATATGCCATAGTGACATGCTCGGATTGGTGTACCATGCCTTCGACACCAAGTAGCACGCCCAGTCCTTGCTCATGTTATCTTGTGCATTGGCGTGCCATGCCTGGTTGCTCAAGTGGCACACCGAAGTGAGGTTAAGGGGTTGACGTGCCACGCCTTCGACTTCAAGTGGCACGCCCAGTCTTCAATTTCCTTCAGCCCCTTCTCTGGATCATTGTACCAGCGTGCCACGCCATGCTGCTCAAGTGGCACGCCCATGTATTTGTGCACTCTTCAAGCTTGGCGTGCCACGCCTGGGTCTTCAAGTGGCACGCCAAAGTTACTTTTTGGAGCTGGTGTACCACGCCTTCGACACCAAGTGGCACGCCATAGTGGAGGTTCTTCTTGTGATGGTGAGTTGGCGTGCCACGCCTTCGACTTCAAGTGGCACGCCCATAGTAGTTGATGGGTCAGGCGTGCCACGCCCAACCTGGCGTGCCACGCCCCTTTTGTGTCCTCCATCTTGCTTTCTGGAATTTTGTGCTAGCGTGCCACGCCCAGTCCCTGACGTGCCATGCCCACATGCATGCTTGGATCTCCCTTCTGAAATTTAGTACTGGCGTGCCACGCTTAGCTCTTGGCGTGCCACGCCAGTGCATTTTTGTGGCGTTTGCTCCCAAGTGGCATGCCAGTTTCACACGCCCAGCTTCTTATTTGTCTTCTTCCCATTTTTGATGCCCTTTTTAACCTGAAATTTAGCATAACTCATCTCAAAGTAGTGTACCATAATATTCATCAAATAATACATGAATTGTACTGATCAAATGAGATTTATGCTCTTTAATAGTCTACTTTATGCAAGAAAGAAGGGTAGATGATGCAAGTCATCACCTTTCGGTACGACAGGCAGTACTTGGCAGAAATCGCCTCCCATCACCATCATTTTTTCTCCAAATGTCATAACGTTTGCTAATATGTCTCTTAGAGTGTGGTCTAATGATTGCACCGATTCTTTATTTGCCATTGGTGCTTCACCCAGATTATTGCCGTTATTTGTCTAATCAGCTTTGCAAGATCTGATTATTTGCTTATGTTGCAAATGGATGATGGTTATGCATTAATTGGGATCTTAAACCTAGAATGAGCTATTCGACCCCCAGGCAATAATGTTGCAACTATTCCTGATGATGCAGTAACCAAGACAATATGACCCTTATTTCTCAATTCTGCAATTATAGTTCTGAAAAGAAATGTTTTGCCTGCTCCTCCTGGCCCATCAACAAAGAACACTCCACTTTCTCTTCGATCAATTGTATTCATAATGCACTTGAAAGCTTTAGATTGGTCATTATTCAATCTTTTTATAGAACACAGGTCTTCCCGGGGTACTTCAACGGACAGTTCTTCTCAGATAACTCTATGTATCGAGTTGTCATTTTCATTTCATGAGTTAGAGCTGGCAAATCATATTGTGTAATCTGTTTTTCATGCTGAAGGAGTATATCATTTATATCCCTGAGTAGCCAATTTGTGAACACTATGGCTGTTGTAGTGCTAATTGATGGATAATCATCCACCATATATGAAAAAATTCATTCCATAAGCTTCTTACATCTGTAGGCTCACAAAATATTAAGATGGTTGCAAATAACCTTCGTAAAGCACATGGCAATCATAAAACAGAAGTCTCAACCAAACACGCACGAATGCTAATGTCACTCTTTAACAATCCTAGGTGTTGAGCAGATTGCTTGAAGGACGAATATTAGACCCCATTCACTATTAGTAAGTCATCCCAACTGATTGTTCCTTTGACATTAGATAACAGAATACACAAATAGAATTTTTCTCCTTCTAAAGGTGATACAATATAAATTCAACCGATGGATCTCCTCTGTGTTTTGCACCGGTGCCATTCCTTTTCCTTGTTGTGCCAAGTGTAGTACTTTGGAATTTTTCTATATAGAAGATGCCTAGATTGTTGGTCCTTCTCATAATTTAGGGCAAAAACTCAGTGAGCATTGTTCTAGAGAAATAATCATCATTAAGTATTTTAGGAATGGTTTGGTGATCATAGAAGCTCACTTGATGTTGATTTGGTAAATGAATTTTATAACCTTTCCACAGATGCATACATTCAGTAAAGGTTAAATTTAAATATTCTCCAACATGCCTCTGGAGCAGTGATCCATCTTGCATCAACAAACTGTTGGACCTCGTCAACATTAGAACCGTTGTGAACTTCCATTGCAACCCGGTCTGGACCCTTGTAGCAATACTTGTAGAGATACTTTATACTCTTAATGTTACTACATAACTCAACATTAATATGGCAATCATACTTTAGTAGTAGCGAAGGGTTGTACGAAACTACCCATCTATTGTCAACTGTGACATTTTGGTTAATCAGTACTGGAGTGTCAAATCGTCGCTTATATTGTGGATATGAGTTATCACCTCTCCGTGTTTCTGCTACGAACTCTTATGGGTAGTTGCGTTTACATTGGCCATTTTTCATTCAGGGTGAAGATTGATCAAGTGTTCCGTAAGGACCATGAAGTATATGTTTTAGCACTGCATCATGTAGGTGTAGTTCTACTTCTTTTGATGGTATCTTTGCACGTACTAAACTATCATCATGCTCTCGGTCAATTAACTTGTCATTGTTTTCAAAGATTAGCAACATATGTACATGTGGCAATCCTCTTTTTTGAAACTCAGTAACATAAATATAGCTCTTCACCTTTCCGAAGACACCTTTAGTAATTACATCCTCTTTTAGCTGTTCAAATTTGGCTTGAAAAATTCTTGTTGTTAGATTTAGACGATCTTGTGGAGTTTGAACTGGGTTGAGTTCTGAAGTTATTTCAGTCCAAGATGGATTGCATGTCATTGTGAGAAAAATATATGGCTTGCCCTCTTTAAGAACAATAGCCATTCCATCTTCATATCATTGGGTCATGTCGTGACAGCTACCAATGAACGACGATGGTAGTATTGTTCTTTTTATTCCAACATTTTCTGAAGACAAATATAGAGAGAAATATTATTAGTTTCAGTAATTATTTTGGGTAATTCATAATGATTTACGAAGTAGAAATTAGATACAACGACAGCTACCTGCATTGGTTTCTCCTGTGTGCAAGACATTTTGTAAGCCTTGGTATAATTCAACCTGTAATTTCTTCTGTCTAGTTTGAACCCTTCTTAACTTTCCAGTTTCAATTTTCACATAGTTATCAACAACATATTGTTGTAGAAGTCGCCCTACTTGCAATACGGTGGAATGATCATCGAGGTGGATCTACAAATTTTTAAGAATTTGCAAAAAAGACTAGATACATTGAACAATTTTTTGGCAAAATTTTATTAAAGTCTATACTGCGTAGGAAATGGGGATTTGTACCTGGAGCATATAGCTATAATATGTTCGGCATGATACTTTGCCCACACTTTGACTTTGAGTACTGATATCCCATTCATGAGTTCCAAATGGAAAAAGAAGAGGATATTGTAGTGGATCATAATAGCCAGCGAATTCCTGAATCCTCCGTAGACTACTGATGAATCCATATTTTACGATAATTTTTTGTTAGAATTGATTGGATTTCATCATGCAAACCTACAATTGTTCCCTTAAATAGCATGCTTTTGAGTTTTCCTCCTAAATTATGCTTGAATATGAAAACATGCTCTTTTGTGCTTAATTTAGTCAATTTTATTCCATTTGCCTTCCATTTGATACCTTGATGCTGTTGGTGGGTGATTTCAGATGTGCAAGGTAGGAATGACTTGGTGAGAATGGAAGAGGAGCATGTAAGGAGGAGGAAGCATGAAGAAACAAAGGAGAAGAGCATCGTGATGTGTGCGTGCGCACAGCCTCTTGTGTGTACGCACAGGTAGCAAAGCAAAGCGAAGTGTACAAGTGCACAGCATCTTGCGCGTCACACGATCATCCAAAGTATCGCAAAGTGTGCCTGCGCATAGCATCTTGTGCGTACGCACAATCTGAGATTTCAGCTAAGTGTGCGTGCGCACACGTGTGTGGGTACGCACAAGTACCCGCTCGTGCTCCCATTAAAAACGCACGTGATTCATGTTTTTGAGGGATTAGAGGCCCAATTCTGATGGCCTATAGCTCATATTGCAAGGGGCAAACATTAGAAAATCATAGGATATCATCAGGAGTAGTTTTTAGATATTAGTAGGAGGCTTTAGGTTTAGTTTTTCTTTAAGTTTCTCTCAACACCATTAGGGTTTCTATTAGAGTGTTACATTTCAAGTGCCATTTTCCATTTTTGATCTTGGAATTTTGCTTGCCTCCATTGTAAGTAAATATAATTGCTAACTTTTTATAATTACAATTTTGATACTCTTTCTTGTAGTTAAAGTCATATTTTTAATACATATATTTTTTGCAATTTCGATCTCTTGTTGATGATTTTGATGATTGATGATTGTTATATACTTGGTTGAGTTAGCATTGTTGATTTTGATTAATTGTTTCTCATAGTTTCAAGCATTTTCTCAACTTTGTCATGATTTGTGTTTATGCCCACCAAGTGTTTGTGGAAATGTTAATTTTGATTATGGGTTAAATTTCCACCTTTTGGCTTGGGAAAAATGAGCATATGGGTTCCTAGAGTTGGAATGTCCAACATTTAGTGATAATTCTTGGATTGTTAATTGTTCTTGTTTCCACTAACACTAACTTGTTTCTAAGGCAATTAGCATGTGAGTTAGGATTTGTGGATTAAGAACAACTATGCTCACTTGACCTACTCTTCGATGTAAGAGTTAACTAAGTGAGATTAATCCATTACAATTGTCATAGTTGTGGTTGCAACAAGAAAAGGATTCCTTAACTCACCCCAAGCCAAGATTCTATTTATGCTTTGAATCACACACACAATATACAAACATTAATCACTTTTATATCTTACTTGTTCAAATTGCATAGCTAGTTCTTTAATCCCTTTATTAGTTCATTAATTGCAATTTTGAATGTTCTTTCATTCTTTAATTGTTTATCTCTTTATTGAAAATTCCTTTTGCCTTCTGGTGCACGAAACTGTGATCTCAATGGCGCCAACAACTTGGTACGCACAATTGTAATCTCAATTCTTTTTCACAACTTCGCACAACTAACCAGCAAGTGTACTGGGTCGTCCAAGTAATAAACCTTACGTGAGTAAGGGTCGATCCCACGGAGATTGTTGGTATGAAGCAAGCTATGGTCATCTTGTAAGTCTCAGTCAGGCGGATTCAATTGGTTATGGAGTTTTGATAATTAAAAGATAAACAAACACAAAATAAAGATAGAGATACTTATGTAATTCATTGGTGGGAATTTCAGATAAGCGTATGGAGATGCGTTATTCCTTCTAAATCTTCGCTTTCCTATTGTCTTCATTCAATCATTCATACTCCTTTCCATGGCAAGCTGTATGTTCAGGTATCACCGTTGTCAATGGCTACCTCCCGTCCTCTCAGTGAAAATGGTCCAGCTACGGGTTACATAGGGCTAATCATCTGTCGGTTCTCACTTGTGTTGGAATAGGATCCAATGATTCTTTTGCGTCTGTCACTAAACCCAACAGTCATGAGTTTGAAGCTCGTCACAGTCATCCCATCCCAGATCCTACTTGGAATACCACAGACAAGGTTTAGACTTTCCGGATCTCAAGAATGCTGCCAATTGATTCTAGCTTATACCACGAAGACTCTGATCTCACGGAATGGAAGGCTCTATTGTCAAGAGAGGCAACCATGCGTCGTGGACCAGGAGACCAAGAGATACACACTCAAGCTATAGCATGTAGACGGAAGTGGTTGTCAGGCACGCGTTTATAAGGGAGAATGATGATGAGTGTCACGAATCATCACATTCATCAGCTTGAAGTGTGAGTGAATATCTTAGAATAAAAATAAATTTGAATTGAATAGAAGAACAATAGTACTTTGCATTAATTCATGAGGAATAGCAAAGCTCCACACCTTAATCTTAAGTGTGTAGAAACTCCACCGTTGAAAATACATAAGTGATGAAGGTCCAAGCATGGCCGAATGGCCAGCCCCCAAAACATGATCAAGAGATCAAAAGATGATCAAAAGATGTCAAAAGTCCCAAGATCCCCTAGTACAATAGTAAAAGGTTCTATTTATACTAAGCTAGTTACTAGTGTTACAAAAATAAGTAAATAATGCAGAAATCCACAACCGGGCCCACTTGGTGTGTGCTTGGGCTGAGCATTAAAGCCTTCATGTGTAAAGACTTTTCTTGGAGTTAAACGACAGTTTGCAGCCTGTTTTTGGCGTTTAACTCTAGCTTGTAACCTATTTCTAGCGTTTAATGCCAGAATAAGGCAGGAAGTTGGCGTTTGAACGCCCGTTTGCATCATCAAAACTCGGGCAAAGTATGGACTATTATATATTGCTGGAAATCCCTGGATGTCTACTTTCCAACTCAATTGAGAGCGCGCCATTTGGCTTTCTGTAGCTCCAAAAAATTCATTTCGAGTGCAGGGAGGTCAGAATCCAACAACATCAGCAGTCCTTTTTTAGCCTCTAAATCAGATTTTTGCTCAGTTCCCTCAATTTCAGCCAGAAAATACCTAAAATCACAGAAAAATACACAAACTCATACTAAAGTCCAGAAATGTGAATTTTTCTTAAAAACTAATAAAAATATACTAAAAAGTAGCTAGATCCTGCTAAAAACTATCTAAAAATAATGCCAAAAAGTGTATAAATTATCTGCACATCACAACACCAAACTTAAATTGTTGCTTGTCCTCAAGCAACTGAAAACAAATAGGATAAAAAAAAGAGAATATACAATGAATCTCACAATATCAATGAAACTTAGTCCCAATTAGATGAGCGGGGCTAGTATCTTTTTGCTTCTGAACAGTTTTGGCATCTCACTTTATCCTTTGAAATTCAGAATGATTGGCATTTATAGGAACTCAGAATTTTAGATAGTCTTATTGATTCTCCTAGTTCAGTATGTTGATTCTTGAACACAGGTACTTTATGAGTCTTGGCCGTGGCCCTAAGCACTTTGTTGTCCAGTATTACCACCGGATACCTAAATGCCACAGACACATAACTGACCTTTTCAGATTGTGACTCAGCTTTGCTAAAGTCCCCTGTTAGAGGTGTCCAGAGTTCTTAAGCACACTCTTTTTGCTTTGGATAACGACTTTAACCACTCAGTCTCAAGCTTTTCACTTGGACCTTCATGCCACAAGCACATGGTTAGGGACAGCTTGATTTAGCCTCTTAGGCCTAGATTTTATTTCCTTGGACCCTCCTTTCCACTGATGCTCAAAGCCTTGGATCCTTTTTACCCTTGTCTTTTGGTTTAAAGGGCTATTGGCTTTTTCTGCTTGCTTTTTCTTTTTCTTTCTTTTAATTTTCTCCACTTTCTTTTTTGTTTCACAAGCTTTTTTTCTGTTTCACTGCTTTTTCTTGCTTCAAGAATCAATTTCATGATTTTTTAGATTATCAATAACATTTCTCTTTGTTCATCATTCTTTCAAGAGCCAACAATTTTAACATTCATAAACTTTACTATAAAAAATATGCACTGTTCAAGCATTCATTCAGAAAACAAAAAGTATTGCCACCACCTCAAAATAATTAAACTAATTTCAAGATAAAATTTGAAATCCAAGTACTTCTTGTTCTTTTGTAATTAAGCATATTTTTCATTTAAGAGAGGTGAATGATTCATAGAATTATTCATAGCTTTAAGACATAGACACTAGACACTAATGATCATGTAATGAAGACACAAACATAGACAAACATAAAGCATCAAATTCAAAAAACAGAAGAAAAAAATAAGAACAAGGAAATCAAAGAACGGGTCCACCTTAGTGATGGCAGCCAGTTCTTCCTCTTGAAGATCCAATGGAACACCTGAGCTCCTCTATGTCTCTTCCTTGCCTTTGTTACTCCTCCCTCGGAGCTCTTTGATCTTCTCTAATCTCATGAAGAATGATGGAGTGCTCTTGGTGCTCCACCCTTAGTTGGTCCATATTGTAACTTAAGCTTTCCAAAGAGGTGTTGAGTTGCTCCCAATAGTTGTGTGGAGGAAAATGCATCCCTTGAGGCATCTCAGGGTTTTCATGAGGAATTTCCTCATGCTCTTGTTGAGGTCCATGAGTGGGCTCTCTTGTTTGCTCCATCCTTTTCTTAGTGATGGGCTTGTCCTCTTTAATGAGGATGTCTCCTTCTATGTCTATCCCAGCCAAATTGCATAGGTGACAAATGAGACGAGGAAAGGCTAACCTTGCTAAAGTGGAGGACTTGTCAGCCACCTTGTAGAGTTCTAGAGGTATGATCTCATGAACTTCCACTTCCTTCCCAATCATGATACTATAGATCATGATGGCGCGATCCACAGTCACTTCAGATCGGTTGCTAGTAGGAATGATGGAGCGTTGGATAAACTCCAACCATCCTCTAGTAACAGGCTTAAGGTCCGGTCATCTCAATTGAACCGGCTTGCCTCTTTAGTCTCTTTTTCATTGAACTCCTTCCATACATATGTCCATGAGGATTTGGTCCAACCTTTGATCAAAGTTGACCCTTCTAGTGTAGGGGTGTGCGTTTTCTTGCATCATTGGCAAGTGGAACGCCAACCTTACATTTTTCGGATTGAAATCTAAGTATTTCCCCCGAACTATTGTAAGCCAATTCTTTGGATTTGGGTTCATACTTTGATCATGGTTCCTAGTGATCCATGCATTGGCATAGAACTCTTGAACCATTAAGATTCTGACTTGTTGAATGGGATTGGTGAGAACTTTCCAACCTCTTCTTTGGATTTCATGTCGGACCCCCGGATACTCATTTTTCTTGAGCATGAAAGGGACCTCAGGGATCACCTTCTTCTTGGCCACAACTTCATAGAAGTGGTCTTGATGGACCTTTGAGATGAATCTCTCCATCTCCCATGACTCGGAGTGGAAGCTTTTGCCTTCCTTTTCCTCTTTTTAGAGGTTTCTCCGGCCTTAGGTGCCATAAATGGTTATGGAAAAATAAAAAGCAATGCTTTTACCACACCAAACTTAAAAGGTTTGCTCGTCCTCGAGCAAAAGAAGAAAGAAAGAAGGGAAAGAAGAGGAAAATGGAGGAGATGGAGGGAGAGATAGGCTCGGCCAAGGCGGTAGGAGAGGGTTTGTAGTGTGTGAAAATGAAGGAGTGAAGAGGGGTATTTATAGGGAAAGAGAGGGAGAGTGGCCGAATAGAATTGGGTGGGTTTGGGAGGGAAAAGTGTTTGAATTCGAAAGTGAGGTAGGTGGGGTATTTTTGGGGAAGAGGGATGGAGGTGATTGGTGAAGAGAATATAGGGAAGAGAATAGGATTTGATAGGTGAGTGATGTTTTGGGTAGAGTCTTATAAAGATGTGTGAGGGGGAGAGAGAGAGGTGGGGTAGGCAGAGATCCTGTGGGATCCACAGATCCTGAGGGGTCAAGGACTTCTCATCCCTGCTCCATTTAGGCGTGCAAAATGCCCTTAGAGTGCAATTCTGGCATTTAATGCCAGACTGCTGCCAGTTTCTGGTGTATAACGTCAGCTTTTATACCTTTCCTGTTATTTAACGCCAAGCTGTTGCTTGTTTCTGGCATTTAACACCAGCTTGATACTCTGTTCTGGCGTTAAATGCCAGTCTGGTGCCCATTTCTGGCATTAAATGCACAGAATGGTGCCAAGCTGGGCATTTAACGCCTATTTTGTTACTCTTACTGGCGTTTAAACGCCAGTAAGCTTATCCTCCAGGGTGTTCTATTTTGAATGCTATTTTTGAATTTGCTTTGATTTTTGCAGTTGTTCTTGTGACTCCATGGTACACGAATTTGTGATTCGCACAACTAACCAGCAAGTGCACTGGGTCGTCCAAGTAATACCTTACGTGAGTAAGGGTCGATCCCACGGAGATTATTGGCTTGAAGCAATCAATGTTTATTTTATTTGTCTCAGTTAGGATGTCACAAAATTGTTTGGATTACTTGAACAATAGAGTTATTTGTTTATAAAGGATTGTGGAATATATTAGAATAATAAAGAGTACTAGCGTTACTTGTTGTGCAGTAATGGAGAATATGTTGGAGTTTTGGAGATGCTTTGTTCTCTGAACTTCAACTCTTCCTTGAGATCCTCTTCTCACACGCAAGGTCTATCCATGGTAAGTGGTGGACGAATAGAATCCATTGATTCTTTTGCGTCTGTCACTAACACCCAGCCCTCAGGAGTTTGAAGCACGTCACAGTCATTCAATCCCGGAATCCTACTTGGAATACCACAGACAAGGTTTAGACTTTCCGGGTTCTCATGAATGCCGCCATCTATCTAGCTTATACCACGAAGATTCTGTTGGGGAATCTAAGAGATATTCATTCAGTCTGATGTAGAACGGAGGTGGTTGTCAGGCACACGTTCATGGATTGAGGAAGGTGATGAGTGTCACGGATCATCACCTTCTTCACAATTAAGCGCGAATAAACATCTTAGATAAGAACAAGCGTGTTTGAATGGAAAACAAAGGAATTGTATTAAATCATCGAGACGCTGCAGGGCTCCTCACCCCCAACAATGGAGTTTAGAGACTCATGCCGTCAAAAGTATGTAATTCAGATCTGAAAATGTCATGAGATACAAGATAAGTCTCTAAAAGTTGTTTAAATAGTAAACTAGTGACCTAGGTTTACAGAAAATGAGTAAATAGAGATAATTGGTGCAGAAATCCACTTCTGGGGCCCACTTGGTGTGTGCTGGGGCTGAGACTAAAGCTATCCACGAGTAGAGGCCTTTCTTGGCGTTAAACTCCAGGTTATGACGTGTTTTGGGCGTTCAACTCCGGATCATGACGTTTTTCTGGCGTTTAACTCCAGACAGCAGCATGAACTTGGCGTTCAACGCCAAGTTACGTCGTCTATTCTTGCGCAAAGTATGGACTATTATATATTGCTGGAAAGCCCTGGATGTCTACTTTCCAACGCCGTTGAGAGAGCGCCAATTGGACTTCTGTAGCTCCAGAAAATCCATTTCGAGTGCAGGGAGGTCAGGATCCAACAGCATCAGCAGTCCTTTTTCAGCCTAAGTCAGATTTTTGCTCAACTCCCTCAATTTCAGCCAGAAAATACCTAAAATCACAGAAAAATACACACACTCATAGTAAAGTCCAGAAATATGATTTTTGCTTAAAAACTAATAAAATTCTATTAAAAACTAATTAAAACATACTAAAATCTACATGAAATTACCCCCAAAAAGCGTATAAAATATCCGCTCATCACAACACCAAACTTAAACTGTTGCTTGTCCTCAAGCAACTAGATAAATAAGATAGGATTTAGCAGAAATTAAGAAGTAATAATATTTTAGAGTTTTAAATGAAGCTCATATTCTTATTAGATGAGCGGGGCTTGTAGCTTTTTGTTTCTGAATAGTTTTGGCATCCCCCTGTATCTTTAAATTTTCAGGATAATTGGCATCCTTAGAAACTCAGAATTCAGATAGTATTATTGACTCTCCTAGTGTAGTATGTTGATTCTTGAACACAGTTATTTTATGAGTCTTGGCTGTGGCCCTAAGCACTTTGTTTTCCAGTATTACCACCAGATACATAAATGCCACAGACACATAACTGGGTGAACCTTTTCAGATTGTGACTTAGCTTTGCTAAAGTCCCCAGTTAGTGGTGTCCAGAGCTCTTAAGCACACTCTTTTGCTTTGGATCACGACTTTAACCACTCAGTCTCAAGCTTGTAACTTGGACCTGCATGCCACAAGCATATGGTTAGGGACAGCTTGGTTTAGCCGCTTAGGCCTGGATTTTATTTCCTTGGGCCCTCCTATCCATTGATGCTCAAAGCCTTGGATCCCTTTTTTACTCTTGGCTAGTGCTCATGGCTTGTTTTTTTTTTTTTTTTTTTTTTTTTTTTTTTTTGAACTGCTTTTTCTTGCTTCAAGAATCAATTTCATGATTTTTCAGATCATCAATAATATTTTTCGTGTTCCTCATCCTTTTAGGAGCCAATATTCATCAAATTCAAGGTACAATTTATGCACTGTTCAAGCATTCATTCAGAGAACAAAAGTATTGCCACCACATATAATTAATTATAGTCTTTATTACTAAGAACTCATAAATATAGATTACTTCTTTATTCTCAAAAAAATTCTACTACTTTATTTATGCCTGATGATGATGAGAAAAATAGATTATAGCTTAATTGGAAATAAAGTCAAAAAAGATATGCTAATTACTACTACTCCTATATAACTTCTAAGGTAAAATCCTATAATAATACTATCACAGAGTTAAAGCTGGAATTAGAACTTAACAACCTGTATTTTGGGAAGTGGATGTTCCTCTAGTCTGTGGGGTGCCTTCAAGAATTAATTTCTGACGCTTCAGTTTCCTTAAGTTCACATCCTTGCTCTTCCTGTTCTCTTAGGTGCCATGATCTTAATGAGTTTTAGCTCAGTGATCATGGCAAATCACACCAAACTTAGAGGTTTGCTTGTCCTTAAGCAAAAGAAAGGAAAGGAGAGGAGTAGAAGGAAAGGCATTTTCAGATAAAGATAAGATGAGTTGAAAAAGATATGAGAAGAAATTAAAAATATTTGAAAAAGAATTGGATTGGAAAAAGATTTGTGTTTATGAATTAAGATACATTTGATATTTTTGAAAAAGGGATTTTAGAAATTAGGGTTCTTAGAAAACCAATTTGATTTTGAAGGATGACATTTTGAAACATGTTTATGCAAGAAATCATGAATTGAAACTTAAAAATTTAGAAAATTTGTAAAGAAAAACGAATTTTACCTCCTCCCCACCATCCTGGCGTTAAACGCCCAACTGCTGCATGGTTTGGGCGTTTAACGCCCACATGTTGCTTCTCCTGGGCGTTCAACGCCCAGTTGATGCATCTTTCTGGCGTTGAACGCCAGGAAGTCCTTTGTTACTGGGCGTTTTTCTAAACGCCCAGGATGCTCCCAAACTGGCGTTAAACGCCCAGAAGGTGCTTCTTTCTGGCGTTTAACGCCCAGAAGATGCTCTTTTCTGGCGTTTAACGCCCAGAAGGCTACCCTTACTGGCGTTGAACGCCCAGTGGGTGCTTCTTTTGGGCGTTCAACGCCCAAAATGTTTCTTACTGGCTTTTTCACGCCAGTAAGCTTCCAATTTCCTTTATAACTCTGTGAATCCAACCAATTGCAATTTTACCTTGAAGAGATTTGGACCTATACCTGTAAAAAAAGAAAATTTATATAATTAGTAAATATACTTTGTAAATGGCTGGGTTGCCTCCCAGCAAGCGCTTCTTTAATGTCATTAGCTGGACTTATTACTGAGTTTTTAATCGAGTCTCAGCTTTGAGCAGTCTTGCTCAAAATTGCCTTCAAGATAATGTTTGACTCTTTGTCCATTAACAATGAACTTTTTGTTAGAGTCATTATCCTGAAGCTCTATGTATCCATATGGTGATACGTTTGTAATGACATATGGACCTCTCCACCGGGATTTTAATTTCCCGGGGAATAATTTGAGCCTAGAGTTAAATAGCAGAACTTTCTGCCCCGGCTCAAAGACTCTGGATGACAATTTCTTATCATGCCATTTTTTCGCTTTCTCTTTGTAAATCTTTGCATTTTCGAAAGCATTGAGTCTAAATTCCTCTAGCTTATTTAACTGGAGCAATCGTTTTTCTCCAGCTAGCTTGGCATCAAGGTTCAGGAATCTGGTTGCCCAATAGGCCTTATGTTCCAGTTCCACTGGCAAGTGACATGCCTTTCCATACACAAGCTGGTATGGAGAGGTCCCTATGGGGGTCTTGAATGCTGTTCTGTATGCCCACAGAGCATCATCCAAGCTTCTTGCCCAATCCTTTCTACGGTTAATTACAGTCCGTTCCAGGATTCTTTTGAGCTCTCTATTTGAGACTTCAGCTTGCCCATTAGTTTGTGGATGATATGGAGTAGCTACCCTGTGGCTAACTCCATAACGAACCAGAGCAGCATAAAGCTGTTTATTGCAGAAATGAGTGCCCCCATCACTGATTAACACTCTAGGGATACCAAATCTGCTGAAGATATGTTTCTGGAGGAATTTCAACACTGTTTTAGTGTCATTAGTGGGTGTTGCAATAGCCTCCACCCATTTGGATACATAATCCACTGCCACCAGAATAAGTGTTTGAGTATGATGGTGGGAAAGGTCCCATGAAGTCAATACCCCATACGTCAAACAACTCAATCTCCAAGATTCCTTGTTGAGGCATGGCGTAACTGTGAGGTAGGTTTCCTGATCTTTGGCAACTGTCACAATTAAGCACAAATGCTCGGGAATCTTTATAGAGAGTAGGCCAGTAGAAGCCACTTTGGAGGACTCTTGTGGCTGTTCGCTCACTTCCAAAATGTCCTCCATACTGTGATCCATGGCAATGCCAAAGGATCTTCTGTGCTTCTTCTTTAGGCACACATCTACGGATTACTCCGTCTGCACATCTCTTGAAGAGATATGGTTCATCCCAAAGATAGTACTTTGCATCTGTGATTAATTTCTTTGATTGCACCCTACTGTACTCTTTGGGTATGAATCTCACTGCCTTGTAGTTTGCAATGTCTGCAAACCATGGCACTTCCTGGATGGCAAACAGTTGCTCATCCGGAAAGGTTTCAGAGATCTCAGTGAGAGGGAGGGACGCCCCTTCTACTGGTTCTATTCGGGACAGGTGGTCTGCTACCTGATTCTCTGTCCCTTTTCTGTCTCTTATTTCTATATCAAACTCTTGCAGAAGCAACACCCATCTTATAAGTCTGGGTTTTGAATCCTGCTTTGTGAGTAGATATTTAAGAGCAGCATGATCAGTGTACACAATCACTTTTGATCGTACTAAATAGGATCTGAATTTGTCAATGGCGTAAACCACTGCAAGTAGCTCTTTTTCTGTGGTTGTGTAATTCTTCTGGGCATCATTTAGAACACGGCTGGCATAGTAAATGACGTGCAGAAGCTTGTCATGCCTTTGTCCCAACACTGCACCAATGGCATGGTCACTGGCATCACACATCAGTTCAAATGGTAATGTCCAGTCTGGTGCAGAAATAATTGGTGCTGTAACCAATCTAGCTTTCAGAGTCTCAAATGCCTGCAGACACTCTTTATCAAAGATAAATGGCGTGTCAGCAGCTAGCAGGTTGCTCAGAGGTTTGGCGATTTTAGAAAAATCCTTTATAAACCTCCTATAGAATCCTGCATGCCCCAGAAAGCTTCTGATTGCCTTAACATTAGCAGGTGGTGGTAATTTTTCAATTACTTCTACCTTAGCTTGATCCACCTCTATCCCCTTGTTCGAAATTTTGTGCCCAAGGACAATTCCTTCAGTCACCATAAAGTGACATTTTTCCCAGTTTAAAACCAGGTTAGTCTCTTGGCATCTTTTCAGAACAAGTGCTAAGTGGTTAAGGCAGGAGCTGAATGAGTCTCCAAATACTGAAAAGTCATCCATGAAGACTTCCAGGAATTTTTCCACCATATCAGAGAAAATTGAGAGCATGCACCTCTGAAAGGTTGCAGGTGCATTGCACAGGCCAAATGGCATCCTTCTGTATGCAAATACTCCAGATGGGCATGTGAATGCCGTTTTCTCCTGATCCTGGGGATCTACTGCGATTTGATTATAACCTGAATATCCATCCAGGAAGTAGTAGTATTCATGACCTGCTAGTCTTTCTAGCATCTGGTCTATGAATGGTAAAGGAAAATGATCCTTTCTGGTGGCTGTATTGAGCCTTCTGTAATCAATACACATACGCCACCCAGTAACTGTTCTTGTAGGAACCAGTTCATTTTTTTCATTATGAACCACTGTCATGCCACCTTTTTTAGGGACGACTTGGACAGGGCTCACCCAGGGGCTGTCAGAGATAGGATAAATAATCCCAGCCTCTAGTAATTTAGTGACCTCTTTCTGCACCACTTCTTTCATAGCTGGATTCAGCCGCCTTTGTGGTTGAACCACTGGCTTGGCGTCATCCTCCAGCAAGATTTTGTGCATGCATCTGGCTGGGCTAATGCCCTTAAGATCACTAATGGACCACCCAAGAGCTGTCTTGTGTGTCCTTAGCACTTGAATTAGTGCTTTCTCTTCCTGTGGCTCTAAGGTAGAGCTTATAATTACAGGAAAGGTTTCACCTTCTCCCAGAAATGCATATTTCAGGGATGGTGGTAATGGTTTGAGTTCGGGTTTTGGAGGTTTTTCCTCTTCTTGAGGGATTTTCAGAGGTTCTATTATCTTCTCTGACTCCTCTAAATCAGGCTGAACATCTTTAAAGATGTCCTCTAGCTCTGATTCCAAACTCTCAGCCATATTGACCTCTCTTACCAGAGAGTCAATAATATCAACACTCACGCAGTTATTTGGGGTGTCTGGATGTTGCATGGCTTTGACCACATTCAACTTGAACTCCTCCTCATTGACTCTCAAGGTTACTTCCCCTTTTTGGACATCAATGAGGGTTCGGCCAGTTGCTAGGAAAGGTCTTTCTAGAATGAGAGTTGCACTCTTTTGCTCCTCCATTTCCAGCACCACAAAGTCAGTAGGAAAGGCGAATGGCCCAACCTTGACAATCATGTCTTCAATCACGCCTGATGGGTATTTAATGGAGCCATCAGCAAGTTGAAGACATATCCTGGTTGGTTTAATTTCTTCAGTTAAACCAAGCTTTCTGATAGTAGATGCAGGTATTAAGTTGATACTTGCCCCAAGATCACATAAAGCTTGCTTGGTACAATTACCTTCTAATGTGCATGGTATCATAAAGCTCCCAGGATCTTTAAGCTTCTCAGGTAAGCTTTTCAGAATGACTGCACTGCATTCTTCAGTGAGGTAGACTTTTTCAGTTTCCCTCCAATCCTTCTTATGACGTAAGATTTCTTTCATGAACTTAGCATAAGAGGGTATTTGCTCAAGTGCTTCTGCAAACGGGATCTTTATTTCAAGAGTCCTGAGATAGTCTGCAAAGCGAGCAAATTGCTTAACCTGTTCCGCTTGGCGGAGTTTTTGAGGATAAGGCATTTTGGCTTTGTATTCCTCAACCTTAGTTGCTGCAGGTTTATTACCTACAGAAGTGGGTTGGGAAGCCTTTTTAGAAGGATTGTTATCAGCACTTGTATGTGACTGATTCCCCACTGGCGTTTGAATACCAGGGGTGGAAGCTGGAGTGGCGTTAGACGCCACTTCCTTGCTTGTTACTGGCGTTTGAACGCCAGAACCATGTTCTTTTTGGGCGTTCAACGCCAGATCCATGCTTGTTTCTGGCGTTGAACGCCAGGAATGAGCATGGTCTGGGCGTTCAGCGCCAGCTCTGTTCCTCTCTGGGCTCTGATTGTCCTCAGAGGGATTTTGAGTATCCTCTTGTTCATTTCTTGGTTTCCTGCTGCTTTGAAGTGAGGTATTTAATGTTTTCCCACTTCTTAATTGAACTACTTGGCATTCTTCTGCTATTTGTTTTGACAGTTGTTTTTCTGTCTGCTTTAATTGTACTTCCATGTTCCTGTTAGCCATTCTTGTTTCCTGTAATATTTCCTTGAATTCGGCTAGTTGCTGAGTTAGAAAATCTAATTGCTGATTGAATTCATTAGCCTGATCCACTGGACTGAGTTCTCCAGTTACTATTTTAGCTTCTTCTTTCATAGAGGATTCACTGCTTAAGTACAGATGCTGATTTCTGGCAACTGTATCAATAAGCTCTTGAGCTTCTTCAATTGTTTTTCTCATATGTATAGATCCACCAGCTGAGTGGTCTAGAGAAATCTGAGCTTTTTCTGTAAGCCCATAGTAGAAGATGTCTAATTGCACCCATTCTGAAAACATTTCAGAGGGGCATTTTCTTAGCATCTCTCTGTATCTCTCCCAGGCATCATAAAGGGATTCATTATCTCCTTGTTTGAAGCCTTGAATGTTTAGCCTTAGCTGTGTCATCCGTTTGGGAGGGAAATAGTGATTCAGGAATTTTTCTGACAGCTGTTTCCATGTTTTTATGCTGTTCTTAGGCTGGTTATTTAACCACCTCTTAGCTTGATCTTTTACAGCAAATGGAAACAGTAATAGTCTATAGACATCCTGATCTACTTCCTTATCATGTACTGTATCAGCAATTTGCAGAAATTGTGCCAGAAACTCTGTAGGTTCTTCATGTGGAAGACCAGAATATTGGCAGTTTTGCTGCACCATGATAATGAGCTGTGGATTCAGCTCAAAGCTACTAACTCCAATGGAGGGTATACAGATACTACTCCCATATGAAGCAGTAGTGGGGTTAGCATATGACCCCAGGGTCCTCTTGGACTGTTCATTCCCACTTGCTTCCATATTGAATACAAGTTGAGAATTTATAGTTATGGAATAAATAAAAGTGGAATATATAAAAATATTTTTTGAAAATATTTTGTGAAAATATATATATATATATATTTTTTTTTGTAAAATAAAAACGAAATAAATAAAAGAAAGTGGAAATATTTTTGAAATTGAAAATTGAATTTTTAATAAAATTTTCGAAAAATTTAGTTCAAAGTTAGTTAGAAAATAAAATTTTTGAATTTTGAATTTTATGATGAAAGAGAAAACACACAAAAGACACAAGACTTAAAATTTTTAGAAAATCAAAATAAATTTTCGAAAATTATAAAAAGATTAACGATAAAACACCAAACTTAGAGTTTGGCACAGGATTAAACCAAGAAAAATTATTTTTGAAAAAGATTTTCAAAAGTACTGGTGCTCCCTTATCAAGAATATGACCCTTCTATTCTAGCCAAATGGGCAGCAAATATAACAATTGTTTTGAAAAAGCACAAGAAACACAAGAAAAGACTCAGAACAAGAAAAATTAAAGATCAAACAAGAAAAATAGACAAGAACAACTTGAAGATTAAGGAAAAACAAAGGACACTCACACGAAAAATTCAAAGAAAAAATATAAAAGATGCAATTGACACCAAACTTAGAACAAGACACTAGACTCACGAAAAACCAACAGTTAATAAGGAAAAAGTAATATTTTCGAAAAATATTTTTGAAGAGGGAATAAAAGACTCAAATTTAATGACTCTGTAACATCAATACTATATTCCTAATCTAAGAAATAAAATAAGCCTTCAATTGTTCAAACTCAATAATCCCCGGCAACGGCGCCAAAAACTTGGTGCACGAATTTGTGATTCGCACAACTAACCAGCAAGTGCACTGGGTCGTCCAAGTAATACCTTACGTGAGTAAGGGTCGATCCCACGGAGATTATTGGCTTGAAGCAATCAATGTTTATTTTATTTGTCTCAGTTAGGATGTCACAAAATTGTTTGGATTACTTGAACAATAGAGTTATTTGTTTATAAAGGATTGTGGAATATATTGGAATAATAAAGAGTACTAGCGTTACTTGTTGTGCAGTAATGGAGAATATGTTGGAGTTTTGGAGATGCTTTGTTCTCTGAACTTCAACTCTTCCTTGAGATCCTCTTCTCACACGCAAGGTCTATCCATGGTAAGCTCTATGTAGGGTGTCACCGTTGTCAATGGCTACTTCCCATCCTCGCAGTGAAAGCTAATGCTCACGCACTCTGTCACAGTACGGCCAATCACCGGTTGGTTCCCGCTTCCTACTGGAATAGAATCCCTCTTTTGCGTCTGTCACTAACGCCCAGCAGGTTGCAAGTTTGAAGCACGTCACAGTCATTCAATCCTGGAATCCTACTCGGAATACCACAGACAAGGTTTAGACTTTTCGGATTCTCATGAATGCCGCCATCTATCTAGCTTATACCACGAAGATTCTGTTGGGGAATCTAAGAGATATTCATTCATTCTGATGTAGAACGGAGGTGGTTGTCAGGCACACGTTCATGGATTGAGGAAGGTGATGAGTGTCACGGATCATCACCTTCTTCACAATTAAGCGCGAATAAACATCTTAGATAAGAACAAGCGTGTTTGAATGGAAAACAAAGGAATTGTATTAAATCATCGAGACGCTGCAAAGCTCCTCACCCCCAACAATGGAGTTTAGAGACTCATGCCGTCAAAAGTATGTAATTCAGATTTGTAAAATGTCATGAGGTACAAGATAAGTCTGTAAAAGTTGTTTAAATAGTAAACTAGTAACCTAGGTTTACAGAAAATGAATAAACTAAGATAATTGGTGCAGAAATCCACTTCTGGGGCCCACTTGGTGTGTGCTGGGGCTGAGACTAAAGCTTTCCGCGTGTAAAGGCCTTTCTTGGCGTCAAACTCCAGGTTATGACGTGTTTTGGGCGTTCAACTCCGGATCATGACGTTTTTCTGGCGTTTAACTCCAGACAGCAGCATGAACTTGGCGTTTAACGCCAAGTTACGTCGTCTATCCTTGCGCAAAGTATGGACTATTATATATTGCTGGAAAGCCCTGGATGTCTACTTTCCAACGCCGTTGAGAGCGCGTCAATTGGACTCCTGTAGCTCCAGAAAATTCATTTCGAGTGCAGGGAGGTCAGGATCCAACAGCATCAGCAGTCCTTTTTCAGCCTAAGTCAGATTTTTGCTCAGCTCCCTCAATTTCAGCCAGAAAATACCTGAAATCACAGAAAAACACACAAACTCATAGTAAAGTCCAGAAATATGATTTTTACCTAAAAACTAATATTATTTTACTAAAAACTAACTGAAACATGCTAAAATCTACATGAAATTACCCCCAAAAAGCGTACAAAATATCCGCTCATCACTCCACATGATCATCAACCTAAAAAAAACATAAAATAACATAGATAAATAAAAATTAGGTTGCCTCCCAACAAGCGCTTCTTTAATGTCAATAGCTTGACAGTGGGCTCTCATGGAGCCTCACAGATAATCAGAGCATGGTTGGGCCCTCCCAACACCAAACTTAGAGTTTGGTTGTAGCCTCCCAACACCAAACTTAGAGTTTGAATGTGGGAGCTTTGTTTGACTCTGTATTGAGAGAAGCTTTCATGCTTCTTCTCCATGTGTACAGAAGGAGAACCTTGAGTCTTGAATACAAGGTAGTCCTATTCAATTGAAGGACCAACTCTCCTCTGTAAACATCAATCACAGCTTTTGCTGTGGCTAGAAAAGGTCTGCCAAGGATGATAGATTCATCCTCATCTTTCCCAATGTCTAGGATTATGAAATCAGCAGGGATGTAAAGGCCTTTAACCTTCACTAGCACGTCCTCTACTTGTCCATAAGCCTGTTTCATTGATTTGTCTGTCATCTCTAGTGAGATTCTTGCAGCTTGAACCTCAAAGATTTATAGTTTCTCCATTATAGAGAGTGACATGAGGTTTATGCCTGACCCCAAGTCACACAGAGCCTTCTCAAAGGTCATGGTGCCTATGGTACAAGGTATTAAGAACCTTCTGAGATCCTCTTTCTTTTGAGGTAATGTCTGCCTAATCAAGTTATTCAGTTCATTGGTGAGCAAGGGGGGGGGGGGGTTCATCCACCCAAGTCTCATTACCAAATAACTTGGCATTCAGCTTTATGATTGCTCCAAGGTACTTAGCAACTTGCTCTTCAATAATATCTTCATCCTCTTCAGAGGAGAAATAGTTATCAGAGCTCATGAATGGAAGAAGTAGGTTCAATAGAATCTTTATGGTCTCTAGATGAGTCTCAGATTCCTTAGGTTCCTCAATTGGGAACTCCTTTTTGTCCAGAGGACGTCCCATGAGGTCTTCCTCATTGGGATTCACATCCTTCTCCTCCTCTCTAGGTTTGGCCACACCAAGTAAGGTTATGGCCTTGCACTATCTTTTTGGATTCTCTTCTGTATTGCTTGGGAGAGTACTAGGAGGAGTTTCAGTGACTCTTTTACTCAGCTGGCCCACTTGTGCCTCCAAATTTCTAATAGAGGACCTTGTTTCATTCATGAAACTTAGAGTGGCCTTAGATAGATCAGAGACTATGTTTGCTAAGCTAGAGGGGTTCTGCTCAGAATTCTCTAACTGTTGCTGAGAGGATGATGGAAAAGGCTTGCTATTGCTAAACCTGTTTCTTCCACCATTATTAAAACCTTATTGAGGCTTTTGTTGATCCTTCCATGAGAAATTTGGATGATTTCTCCATGAGGGATTATAGGTGTTTCCATAGGCTTCACCCATGTAATTCATCTCTACCATTGCAGGGTTCTCAGGATCATAAGCTTCTTCTTCAGAAGATGCTTCTTTAGTACTGTTGGATGCATTTTGCAAACCATTCAGACTCTGAGAAATCATATTGACTTGCTGAGTTAATATTTTGTTCTGAGCCAATATGGCATTCAAAGCATCAATTTCAAGAACTCCTTTCCTCTGAGGCGTCCCATTATTCCCAGGATTCCTTTCAGAGGTGTACATGAACTGGTTATTTGCAACCATTTCAATGAGTTCCTAAGCTTTTGCAGGCATTTTCTTCAGGTGAATGATCCACCTGCAGAATGGTCCAATGACATCTTAGATAATTCAGACAGACCATCATAGAATATATCCAGGATGGCCCATTCTGAAAGCATATCAGAAGGACACTTTTTGGTCAGTTGCTTGTATCTTTTCCAAGCTTCATAGAGGGATTCACTTTCTTTTTGCCTAAAGGTTTGAACATCCACTCTAAGATTGCTCAGCTTTTGAGGAGGAAAGAATTTGGCTAAGAAAGTCGTGACCAGCTTATCCCAACAGTTCAGGTTATCTCTAGGTTGATAGTTCAACCATATTCTAGCTCTGTCTCTTACAGCAAAAGGGAAAAGCATAAGCTTATAGACCTCGGGATCAACTTTATTGGTCTTAACAGTATCACAGATATGCAAGATTTCAGTTAAGAACTGAAAAGGATCTTCTAATGGAAGTCCATGAAACTTGCAATTCTGTTGCATCAGAAAATCTAATTGAGGCTTTAGCTCAAAATTGTTTGCTCCAATGGCAGGGATTGAGATGCTTCTTCCATGGAAGTTAGAATTTGGTGTAGTGAAGTCACCAAGCATCTTCCTTGCATTGTTGTTGGGTTCGACCATTAATTCTTTTTTGAGATTCTCTGTAAGGTTTTCTCTAGATTGTTGTGCTTTAGCTTCTCTTAGCTTCTTCTTCAGAGTCCTTTCAGGTTTAGGATCTGCTTCAACAAGAATGTCTTTGTCCTTGCTCTTATGAAAAAGAAGAGGACAGAAAAGGAAGAGGAATCCTCTATATCACAGTATAGTGATTCCTTTATGTGAGTAGAAGAAGAAAAGAATAGAAGAATGATGTAGAGAGAAGAGAGTTTTCGAAAATAACTAAAAGGAAAAGGAAAATATTTTTGTTAAATTTTTTTAGAATTCGAAAATTAAGAGAAGAAACAGAATAAAATTAAAATTTAAAACAATTAGTTAATTAAAAAGAATTTTGAAAAAGAAGTTAATGATTTTCGAAAATTAGAGAGAGAAAAGTAGTTAGGTGGTTTTGAAAAAGATAAGAATTTTAAAATCAAACAAAAAGTTAAGTAGTTAATTGAAAAAGATTTGAAAATCAATTTTGGAAAGATAATAAGTTAGAAAAGATTTTGAAATTGATTTTGAAAAAGATATGATTTGAAAAAGATATGTTTGAAAATATATGATTGAAATGATATGATTAAAAAGATATGATTGAAATTTATTTTGAAAAAGATTTGAAAAAGAAATTTAGAAAGATTTGATTTTGAAAATTAAAGTTAATGACTTGACTAACAAGAAACTAAAAGATATGATTCTAGAATTTAAAGGTTGAACCTTTCTTAACAAGAAAGTTACAAACTTGAAATATTTGAATCAATCACATTAATTGTTAGTAAAGTTTTTGAAAATTTGAAATGAAAATAAGAAAAAGATTTTGAAAATCAATTTTTTATTTTTTTTTCGAAAAACATAAAAATGAAAAAGATTTGATTTTTGAAAAAGTTTTGAAAAGATATGTTTTTTTTAAATTTAAATTTTGACTTGACTAACAAGAAACAACTAAATTTTAAAAATTTTTGACTTAGTCAACCCAAAATTTCGAAATTTATGAGAGAAATAAGGGAAATATATTTTTTATTTTTGAATTTTTAATGAGGAGAGAGAAAAACACAAAAATGACTCAAAACATGAAAATTTTGGATCAAAACCAATGATGCATGCAAGAACACTATGAATGTCAAGATGAACACCAAGAACACTGTGAAGATCATGATGAACATCATGAACTTATTTTTGAAAAATTTTCAAGAAAAGAAAAACATGCAAGACTCCAAACTTAGAGATTTTTCATGTTTAGACACTATGAATTCAAAAATGCATATGAAAAATAACAAAAGACACAAAACAAGAAAATATGAAGATCAAACAAGGAGACTCATTAAGAACAACTTGAAGATCATGAAGAACACATGCATGAATTTTCAAAAATTTTGAGAAAAATTAAAATATGAAATTGACACCAAACTCAAAACTTGACTCTAGACTCAAACAAAAAACACAAAATTTTTTGGTTTTTATAATTTTATAATTTTTTTTGTATTTTTTCGAAAATTATTTTGAAAAAGAAAATAAGAAACTCAAAATTTTTAATAAGAATTCCAAAAATCATGCAATGTTAGTCTAAAAAGATTAGACATGGCCAGCCAAGCTTCAGCAAGACATTACACTCTAGAATTCATTGTTAAAAATTATGAAGAAGAAAATAAAAAGAAAAATACCTAATCTGAGCAACAAGATGAACCGTCAGTTGTCCAAACTCGAACAATCCCTAGCAACAGCGCCAAAAACCTGGTGCACAAAATTGTGATCTCAATGGCGCCAACACCTTGGTACGCACAATTGTAATCTTAACTCTTTTTCACAACTTCGCACAACTAACCAGCAAGTGCACTGGGTCGTCCAAGTAATAAACCTTACGTGAGTAAGGGTCGATCCCACGGAGATTGTTGGCTTGAAGCAAGCTATGGTCATATTGTAAATCTCAGTCAAGCGGATTCAATTGGTTATGGAGTTTTGATAATTAAAAGATAAATAAACACAAAATAAAGATAGAGATACTTATGTAATTCATTGATGGGAATTTCAGATAAGCGTATGGAGATGCATTCTTCCTTCTGAATCTCCACTTTCCTACTGTCTTCATTCAATCATTCATACTCCTTTCCATGGTAAGCTGTATGTTCGGGTATCACCGTTGTCAATGGCTACCTCCCATTCTCTCAGTGAAAATGGTCCAGCTACGGGTTACGTAGGGCTAATCATCTGTCAATTCTCACTTGTGTTTGAATAGGATCCAATGATCCTTTTGCGTCTGTCACTACGTCCAATAGTCATGAGTTTGAAGCTCGTCACAGTCATCCCATCCCAAATCCTACTCGAAATACCACAGACAAGGTTTAGACTTTTCGGATCTCAAGAATGCTGCCAATTGATTCTAGTTTATACCACGAAGACTCTGATCTCACGGAATAGAAGGCTCTGTTGTCAGGAGAGGCAACCGTGCGTCGTGGACCAGGAGGCCAAGAGATACACACTCAAGCTATAGCATGTAGAACAGAAGTGGTTGTCAGGCACGCATTCATAAGGGAGAATGATGATGAGTGTCACGAATCATCACATTCATCAGGTTGAAGTGCGAGTGAATATCTTAGAATAAGAATAAGCTTGAATTGAATAGAAGAACAATAATAGTACTTTGCATTAATTCATGAGGAACAGTAGAGCTCCACACCTTAATTTATGGTGTGTAGAAACTCCACCATTGAAAATACATAAGTGATGAAGGTCCAGTCATGGCTGAATGGCCAGCCCCCAAAACGTGATCAAGAGATCAAAAGATGATCAAAAGATGTCAAAAGTCCCAAGATCCCCTAGTACAATAGTAAAAAGTTCTATTTATACTAAGCTAGTTACTAGGGTTACAGAAATAAGTAAATGATGCAAAAATCCACTTCCGGGCCCACTTGGTGTGTGCTTGGGCTGAGCATTAAAGCCTTCATGTGTAGAGACTTTTCTTGGAGTTAAACGCCACTTTGTAGCCTGTTTTTGGCATTTAACTCTAGCTTGTAACCTATTTCTGGCGTTTAACGCCAGAATAGGGCAGGAAGTTGGCGTTTGAACGCCAGTTTGTGTCGTCAAAACTCGGGCAAAGTATGGACTATTATATATTGCTGGAAAGCCCTGGATGTCTACCTTCCAACGCAATTGAGAGCGCGCCATTTGGGTTTCTTTTGCTCCAAAAAATCTATTTCGAGTGCAGGGAGGTTAGAATCCAACAGCATCAGCAGTCCTTTTTCAGCCTCTGAATCAGATTTTTGCTCAGGTTCCTCAATTTCAGCCAGAAAATACCTGAAATCATTGAAAAACACACAAACTCATAGTAAAGTCTAGAAATATAAATTTTTCTTAAAAACTAATAAAAATATACTAAAAAGTAGCTAGATCCTACTAAAAACTATCTAAAAACAATGCCAAAAAGCGTATAAATTATCCGCTCATCACCTTCACAACCGAAATTACGCACTCATTGATCACTAGTCCTTGAGAGAAGACCCAGGAATTAAAACTCTCGGTTTATATTTTTTTTGAATAGTGACAATTTGTTATTCTAAACTTTGGTGTTGGTTGATTGTTGGGTTGGGGCTATACTTGCAATGCTAATTTCATTTTTGAGGAAAATTCCTAACCCGCTCTAGGCCACACACCAAGTTTTTTGGCGCCATTTCCTTGGACACTAAGTGCAATGAGTGCTATAGTTTTGGTTGTTGTGAATATGTGAATAGTGTGAATACTTGATTTTTGTTTGTTACTTGACACTAATTGGTAGTTGGCACCTCTATCTAAATAGTTTTAGTAGTTTTTAACTATTAGGTTGTTTTCGTTTATTCTCTTATTCTTGTTTTGCTTTTGGTAATTGCATGCTTTCATTGATTCCTCAGTTGAATGAAACGGTCGCTTCCAGACCCGATCTTGGCCCCTTTTGACTTTTAAATAGAAAGGACTTTAACCCGCCTTAGGCAAGCTCGACGCCGGTTAGCATTCGTGGATACTGAATCGGACTCTCTTGAAGAGCGAACTGATTCACCATCACCTTCTAACCTTGATCCTCATTCTTCACTTAACGAGGGAACCTTGTATTCTTCTGTTGGAAGTGCTAAAATTTCTTTGAGTGAATTAGGTGACAACAATATAGCGGAGCCACCTCGGAGAATTACTTTAAAGGAGGCTGGAGCCCCGGACATCACCTTGCAACCGATACAAGTTCGGTACCCGGATCAAGATGCCAATTTTGAGCTCAAGACGGGAATGATCAACTTGCTTCCGAAATATAATGGGTTACCAGGAGAAGACCTTCTCAAGCACTTGAAATATTTTCAAGTTGTGTGCTCTACTGTAAGAAGACATGGCTCGTATGAGATAACGGTCATGGTTTTCGCTTTCCCTTTCTCCCTAGAGGGAAAGGCGAAATAATGGTTTTACACCCAACATGAGGAGGTGATTTCTAATTTGGATTTGTTGCACAAGGAGTTTCTTGAGAAGTTTTATCCACCTCAAAAGACGGATCGTCTAAGAAAGGAAATCTCTTGCATCATGCATGGAGATGGAGGGACCTTTCATGAATATTGGGAAATGTTCAAAAAGTTGTTGGATGCTTGTCCACACCACTGCATCGATGAATTGGTGCTCATAAGTTACTTTTGCCAAGGGATGATTCCTCAAGACAAGCTCCTTCTTGATGCCTCAAGTGGAGGATCTCTCATTAAGAACAAAACCGCAGCGGAGGCTTGGGAAGTCATTGCGGACTTGGCGGATTCAACTCAACATTTAAGAACAAGAAAACCCAACCAAAGGCTATAAGTGAAGTCTCACCTTTTGGTGATGCTATCTTGACTAAGACACTTGGTGAGATGACGATCTTGTTAAGGCAAATCACTCAAGGCCAACAAATTCCACAAATGTTGCTATCTCCTCCACCCCAACCTCCTAGGATTGAAGGACCTCCTAGATCTTGTGGTATTTGTGCTTGCAACGGCCACTACACCGATGAGTGCCCTCAAATCCAAGAGGACAACACATTGGCGGTGGCAAATCCTTACCCACAAAGATCCAATTACAATAAAGGCAATCAAGGATCTCATCAATATGGAGGGAACCAAAGTCAAGGATGGAGAGATAACTCCCATCATAGGTGGAACCAACCATCTCAAGCTCAACCTTATTCCAATCAATAAGTCTATTATCAGCAAACCTCCCAAGGCCAACAACCTTACCATCAACCAACACAACCTCACTACCCACCATAACAACCACAAAACCCACCACATGCCCAACCCAATCAACAACCACATTATCAAAATCAAGCAAGATATCAACCATCATACACTAGGCCTAACCTCACTTAAAACAATCAACCTCCCCCTCCAAATCAACCTCATGTGAATGATGCACTTCAAAGCTTCATGCAAGAGCAAAGGGAGTTTCATAAGAAGCAAGAAACGTACATGGAAACCATTGCCGAAGCTTTATCCCGTTTGACTCTTTCTCCTTTGAACACTCAAAATACTCATCAAGCTTCTACTTCTAGTTGTTTACCTTCTCAACCCCAACCAAACCCAAAGGGAAACATTAACTATCACCCTTAGGAGTGGTTAATTTAGAGAATCTACACCGGTTCAGAATTCCACAAAATAATTCCATTGTTAGTATAGTCCAAACTGATAGTCAATCCTCGAAGCAAATTAAATTTTGGTTGTCACAAGTAACAAACCCCAAATAAGAATTAACCAGAGTATTTAAACTCCGGGTCGTCTCACGAAGAATTGCAATGAAGTGTTCCATTATTGGCTATGAAGGAACAAAGGGGTTTGATTTTATATTTTTACAAGAAAGTAAATGGCAAGAAAAGTAAATGAACAATTAACTAATAAGAGAAAGGAAAAGTACTCTTGGTTAGACATAGGTAATTAAGATTACCATCCTTGTCTATACACCATATATTGACAATTATGAGGAACCAAGCTCATTAAGTCTACTTCCAAAAGCCTTAAGTACGTAATATCTACTCCTAGGCTTGAAGTACGCCAAGTGGCTTGATCAACATCAACCCATAAGTCCCAACCTATCTACTAATTAGATTAGTAGTGGGTTAGTGTCAATGGATATCAAATTGATCACCAAGGATTCTCAAATCACCAATTCATTGAGACCCAATGACTCAAGGTCACTCAATTCCCTTAGCCTAGGCCAAGAGTAAAGGAAACTACTCAAAAACTAAAGGAGGCATTCTATCAAACAACTAGAGTGCAAGAAAAGTAAACATCACCAATTGCAAGAATTAACAAGACCTATAACCATCATGAGAAATAAATCAACAATATTAATCAAAGTAAACATCAAAGAGAGCATGGAAACATAAAATTACATTAAAAGAAAAGGAAATCCAACAAGAGTTCATCAACATAAAAGAGGGCAAAACAAGAATTTAACAAGAGAAAATAGAGAATTAAGACATTAGAATAAGAAATTGTGAAGGAAACAAGATGAAATCAAGGAATTACACTTAGATCTAAGAGAATTTAACCTAATTCTAGAGAGAAGAGGGAGCTTCTCTCTCTAGAAAACTAACTAAAGGCTCATGTTGACTAACTAAGTGCTCCCCCCTTTGCTCTTGCTTGAATTCTACATGAAATAGCTTTAGGAATGGGTTGGAATTAGGCCTGGGCAGCTCAGAAATTGCCCCAGCGTTTTGTCTTTAAGTGAATCACGTGCGAGCATCGACGCGTACGCGTCCACGCTATTTGGCAATTTTTCTATCCACGCGTACGTGCCATGTACACATACGCGTTGCTATGCGATGTCACTTTTGTGTGCGCGCCTTGTACGCGTGTGCGTCCATTGATGCATTCATAATCCTTGTTTTCTCATGCATTCTCCACTTTGCATGCTTTTCTCTTCATCTTCTTACATCCAATACTTGCCTTATAGACCTGAAATCACTAACAAACACATCAAGGTATCGAATGGAATTAAGGTGAATCAAAATTAGTAATTTAAGGGCCTAAAAAGCATGTTTTTACATTTAATCACAAATCAAGGGAGAATTACAAAACCATGCTATTTCATTGAATAAATGTGGGAAAATGTGATAAAATCCCCTAAAATAAGCACAAGATAAACCACGGAATCGGGGTTTATCAAACCTCTCTACACTTAAACTAAGCATGTCCTCATGCTAAATTCAAGAAAAAGACAACGGGGTATCAACATTTATTCAATATAAACTACCTAAATGCAACTTATCTAAATGAATCTATCTATATGAATACAATCACTTGGTCAAAACAAATCATCTTCCAAGGGAACATATGTAAGGATAAAGGCTAGATCAATAGGAATAAACTCAAACCAAACCAAACTCACAATTGCATTAAATTATCAAGAACAAATTCACAAACTTGCATGAAGAAGAATGATCATGGTAGAAGCATGTAATTGAGCAATCGAACCCTCACCGGATGTGTATCCGCTCTAATCACTCAAGTGTTTAGGGTTGATTCACTCCATTCTCTCCTAATAATGCTGTCGAAGATTTGTTCTTCATCTAACAATCAACAATCATTCAATGCATGCATACAATCATCATGAGGACTTTCCATAAGGTTGTAATGGGGTTAGGGTCAAGGTAAGGTCATATATGGTTAAGTAGACTAAGATTTGAATCTTTGATTAACCTAGACTTTCCACCTAACCTATATAATAACCTATACAATTAAGTGCTAACCTAACTACCCATTCTTCACTTTTCACATACTCATGTACTTTGTCTTCATTTTCCAACACTTATGCATTGATTTTATTGGACTTTACTTTGGGGCATTTTGTCCCCTTTTTATTGTTTTTATTCTTTCTCTTTCTTTTTCATTTCAATTTTTTTTGTACAAGAACATCAACGCATAAGGTTAATTCATTTAATCTATACATGAGCATGCACCCAATTCCTAAATATGAAATCATAAAAACACCCTTTTATCTCAACCAATGTTCCCAAATCTCCCCAAACTTAAATAATGAACACTCTCACTAGCCTAAGCTAATTAAAGATCCAAATAGGAGACTTTTATTATTTTTTGCTTTAGGCTTGTAATGTGCTACAATAAAGAACAATTGGGTTAAGAATAGGCTCAAATTTGGTTAACAATGGAGAGTAAAAGGTAGGCTATTTAGGTAAGTGAGCTAATGAAACAACGGCCTCAATCATACAAGTGCATGTATGCAAGGAATGATGGGCATATAGACTTAAACAAATCAAGGATCACAATCATAGAAAGAGAACAATTTCACACAAGAAGGAAAATAAGTGGTTAAAGATGTAACCACACTATTAGGCTCAAATCTCACAATCTTGTGTTCTTAGCTCAAGACATGATCCACAAGGTGTATAATTCAAGCAAGTACTTCAATATAATTTTTTTTTCAATTAATTGGGGTAGTGCCCTATAAATGAGTTTCTTGGAAAATTTCATCATTTTGACTAAGCTTATTAATGCAATGTTGTGATTGAAAATCTTCAAAAATTCTTTAGTTTACCCCTTTTTCTTTTCAAAACAAATCTCATATGCAAAAAGGGTTAACTAGGTTTCCACAATCCAAAATATTTTTCTAATCACAACCAAAAGCTAAGACAACTATATAAAGAAAATCCAACAAAAATATCTACTAACCAAAGTGCAAAATGTAATAAAGTAAAATAAAAGTATGCATAACTAAAATAAAAGTATCCATAATACTAATATGTACAATAATCCTAAAGAGAAATGTGCAAAATAGAGCAAAATAACAGAAACTAGGAGATAAATATCTGAAAGTGTTCACCACACATAGCTATCCACCGACGTAATGGCGGTGACCTCCCCACACTTTAAGATGAAGCATCGTCCCCGATGCTACTGCTGGGGCTCAGAATGGGGGTCGGCAGTTGTGTCTGGCTGCTGGGACTCAAGCTGTGGCTGTGGCTGTGGCTCCGCAGGAGGTTGCTGCACCTCTGGGATAGCCTTTGTCTCTGGTAGTGCCTCCGACTGAGCTGGCTCCTCTTCGTCAGATGCGGAAGAGTCGGGAAGAGGGGGTAGCTCAACGCCCAGTGCTGCAAATGACTGATCTACTCTGTCAAGGCGTCGCATGACGCGGCGCTCAGTACACTTTAGGAAGCAGAACATACGCTGTACCAGAAGATATGTCGGCTGGGGTGCTGGTAGTGGGACTAAAGGTACTACTGGTGCTGATGGTCCTGCTACAGCTGAAGAAGATGGTCCGGCTGGTGCTACTCGTGCTCGAGCTCTAGATGCACGCCGGGATGGGGGCTTCTCGTGCACCCACGTATCCCACGGAATAACATCCTCCTTGTCGTCGTCGTTTGAGGATGGTGGTGTCACGTCGTCGTCCTTCCAAGGGGTACTGGATAACTCAACCATCCTGGTGACCAGTATGGGAAATGGAAGTAGGCCACGGATGTGTGCTCACCATATGTACCTCCTGATCAATCAGGGAAAATATACCTCCTTTTCTTCCATAACATAGCCGATCAGGACGAGTATGTCCACCGGAATCTCAGAAAAGTGGGTAGTAGGCATGACATAGTGGGCGAATATCTGCTGCCAAGTCCTAGCATCTCTAGATAGATAAGCAAATAACATCCCCTTGGGCTTCTTGTTGTCTGAATCCATCACCTAAGGGGCATCCGATGCGGCAATTACCTCCCTCAAGGCATCATAATCAAAGGTCATACACTGTATTCCCACCTCCGCCTGCTCATAAGCATTTGTGGCACCAGTTTTAGGTAGGCAATGCAATGCATCCTCAATAGTAGCCTCACTAATTAGGATCTGACTGCCTCGTAGATAAACTGAATCAAGGGTCGCTCTGAAGAAGTTACAGTAGAATTCTTTGACCTATGATGTGTTTATCCTTCCCAAATCTCTATCAACATAGCCGAGGCCTTGTCCCTCAATGCGAGCCATCATGGAGTGCCTCAGGTCATCAGGAAGGGCCAATTTCTTTTCAATGTTCAGGTTTTTCTTTCAATAGGTTGGGAAGCGTAACTCACAGTACAAGTTAGGAAACTTGGCTGTGTCAGTGGGCTGAAGCTGTTAGTTCGCCTTATCCACTTCATTGAGTGGGTTTTTGGCATAGTGGGCATAAGGAGAAAGAGTAGGCGCTTGAAGTGTCTTCCTCTTCCTAGAGGTAACCTTGGCTTTCCCTTTATCAGCCATCCTGAAAAACAAAAATAACAGGATATAAACACTTAAACACGTAGAGGAAAGAAAGTAAGGAATGACACATTCGTGAGGAAGATGCAGTCATACCAAAAGAATGGTGAAAGGGTCAGTTTGAAAGTGAAAAGAAAAGTTAATTGGTTAATGAAATTAGAGGTTAGAGAACTGGTTCAAAAAGTTAGTAGTATGACAGTTATCGGCTCAATTAAGATAAATGCACAAAGTATGGAAAATATGCATGTTCACATTCATGAAGAAGATGCATTCATTGATGATGAAATATGGAATTTTGCATTAAAGCATGTAATATGAAAATAGTCATCAACAATGCCATGGTCACTAGATGTGCAATGATTGGTATAAGGATGTGAGATATTCACTATGTGTAACAAAAAGCAATTGGAAAACCGTTTTGACTCAAAAGGGTTACACTAGTGAAATTTGCCAATTATTACAATTGAGCGAACCTTAATGAAGAAAATTACAAGTTAAAGTCAATTGATAAGTTTAATATGAGTTAAAAAAGGCAATTGACTTAACATGAAAGGTGAAGATGCAAAAAGGTTCAAATTGAAGAGATTGGGTAAGGCAAGATACTAATTATCATAGAAATCCGACAAAGAGTTCATTGGACCGAACCCTTCAATGCATATCACGAAAATCAAATTAAACATGGGAATGCCAACCAAGTTAACCCAGGAATTGAACTTGGTGAGGTCACCTAAATTGCAAGGAGTTGCAAGTTCAATTCCAGGTATAATTTGAAGACAAACAGTTTCTAGAAATTTGGACAGCATTCCGCCAGTAAATTGGACGTTCCCTGATAGAAAATGGAAGAATATAAACATACGAATCCAAAATCTGCAACAAGCATGATAAGAACATTGATTACATATGCTCAGGCAGCGTTAAACACAATCATACAATGAAACTCAGCAAGGCAGCACATGAGAACCAAAAGTTCAACATAGCAAGAACAAGAATCCAAAACAGCAGTAACAGCTAGCATTCAACCAAGCATGCAACAATTAAGCAGCAAACAAGAACGGAGCACTTATCAGGCCTAGAATCCTCTAACCACATCCTAACTACCTAACAGCATGTATTTCTATCTAATCCTAATAACTAGAATCAACAATTAATCTATCTAAAATTAACATACAAAATTAATTAAATGATAAAAAATAGAGCAACAAGTAGGATGGAACCTAGCAAAGTAGCAGGAGCAGAATTTGGAACGGAAGGGAAGAGAAGAGTGAATGAAGGGAATGCAGAACCACTAACGACGACGACAGGGCTGGGCTCGCGGCGGCGCGGATTGGTGGCATGGAGCAGGGCAAGGGATGGTGAAAACAGAGCACGGGCAGTGGTAGCAAGGTATGAGTGGCAAAGAGAGAGAGAGAGAGGAAGAATGTGACTGTGGAAATAGGGAAGAGTTGGTGGTTGTTGGATGACCGGCAGCGACGGAAGAGGTCGCGGCGGTGGTCAAAGAATGGTGAGAGAGGCGATGAGAGATAAGAAGTATAGAGAAGGAGTAAAGGTGGGAATGGAGAGAGAAGATGGCGGCAACGCAAGTCGCCGGCGTAGGTGGTCAGTGGAGGTGATGAGCTTGAGAGTGGTGGTTATGGGGGGAAGGGGGCAAAGGAGGGATGAGAAGGAGAAACGATGAGGGAGAAGAGAGGGTTTAGGGGCGCGACTGTGCTAGGGCTTGCGTCCCTGGGGTAAGTGGATTTTTGAATCCACGCGTGCGCGAACCGTGCGCGTCCGCATGGATAGACAAAATGAGGAATAGACGTGAAAGCGCCTTGTGCGCCTAAGCGAGGGTAGAAACAAGGAGGGATGCGGACGTGTGACGTACGCGTCCGCGTAGGTTGTGACCTGGGCCAGAGGCACAAAGTTGGCCCAGAGTTGGCACAACTCTCGGGTCCTTGGCATGGGTGCTACAGCAGCGCTCCGACGCGCAGCGTCATGTGCGTGCGCGCGTGCCTTACTCTTTTTTTTAAGAAATACTAAAAACACTTAAAATCCTCCTAATCTTCTCTATGACTCAAAAACAACCAAAGTGTAAAATTAACCATATTTTTTAATTTTTGAGGATTTTTCAATAATTTGAGGAAACTTGCAACCTAAGTGTTCATGCCGTAGGTCGAGCTGTATGACCCAGGCTGATTGACGACAAGTCGACCAACCTCTTCAGGTCAGGATTATCCGAACTCTTCTCAAAAAGCTTTGCCAAATCACCAGGAGAGCCTAAAAAGGGCCCAAATAGAGGAACACGACCTAAGTCCAAAGGCAGCCCAAGCCTAGAAAGATAAGAGCGGTTCCCTTAAGGATAAGATGACTTCACTCAAAGATAAGATAAGATAACTATCTTATCTCCAGAAAGGTCACTCCACCCTATTATAAATACACTGGAGCACCCGTGTATAACTCACACTCTGATTCTACTAAAAACCTGCTTAATACCCTTGCTAACTTAAGCATCAGAGTCTCTTGCAGGTACCACCACCCTCTGGTGACGAAGGATCAGCACCATTACCAAGTCCAACAAGTCGGACACAGCGGCTCTGGTCACCAACATCAAGTCGGATACAACAACTCCGACCAGTACAGAAGATCTTGTCCGAGATCGACCAACAGTTTCAGGTAACCCTCGAAACATTGGCACCGTTGCCGGGGAGCTTGGAAGTCATCCCATTATCATGGCGGACAACCTTGACAACGACCACGACTCTGATCTAGAAAATAGGACGCCGCATAAGAACATAGATGCTACACCAAAGAATACTTCTCAACCAAACAAAGATAAAAAATTGCCAAGTACTGAAATCATGGAGGCACTTCAAGCTCAACAGGATCGCCTCAAACAGCTCAAAAAAGAGGCCGAGCATCAACAGGAAGCGGAGAGGGACCTTCTGTGGGAAACAAGGTGATGCCGAGAGTTAGAGGACAAGCTCCTAAAGCTCGAAGCCGACCTTAAACCAAAAACCATCCAGCTTGATCCCAAAGACAGCTCCCACAAAGATCAAGATCCATTCACTAAAGAGATTATGAAAGCCAAAGTCCCAAAAGACTTCAAAGCTACTGACATGACTCCGTACGATGGCACATCAGATCCAAGCCATCACCTCAGCATTTTCAGAAGTAGAATGTATCTCACCGACGCCTCGGATGCTATTCGTTGCAAAGCCTTCCCAACTACCTTAACAAAGACAGCAATTAAGTGGTTCAACACCTTGCCTCCCAGATCCATCACAAGTTTTGATGATTTAGCCAAAAAGTTTCTTGCTAGATTCTCCATTCAGAAGGACAAAGCCAAACACGCTCTGAGCCTATTAGGAATCAAGCAAGGAGATCGGGAGAGTCTTCGTAGCTACATGGAGAGGTTCAACAAAGTATGCCTGGACATACAAAGCCTACCAACGGAAGCCGCCATTATGGGTCTCATCAATGGCCTGTGAGAAGGACCTTTTAGTCACTCCATATCAAAGAAACATCCAACATCTCTAAATGAAGTGCAAGAACGAGCTGAGAAGTACATCAACATGGAGGAAAACTCTCGACTAGGAGAGATCTCAAAATCCGGATACTCCTACTCCTCCCGAGATAAGGATAAAGAGTCCAAGAAAAAAGAAGATCAATACAATGAGAAGCCTAAAAAACACAACAACTATACCCCTCTCTGGGTGTCTCTTGTGGATATTTACCGAGAAGTATGCCATACTGAAAAGATACCACCACCTCGTCCACTCAAAAGCAAGAAAGGAGGAGGAAATCAGACAAAATATTGTGAATATCACCGAATCTATGGACATCCTACCAATGAGTATTTTGACTTAAAAAATGTTATTGAGAAATTGGTAAGAGAAGGACGACTAGATCGGTATTTAGCCAACAAATCGGATGAGCCCCAAAAAAGAAAAAGGGACGAAGAGGTTGGACGAGGAGAGTTATAAACCCCGATTTCGTGGTTTATCTTATGCTTATTTTAGGGGATTTATTCACCTTTTCCCACATTTATTGAATGAAATAGCATGGTTTGGTAATTCTCCCTTAATTTATGCTTAAATATAAAAACATGCTTTTAGGCCCTTAAATTGGTGATTTTAATTCACCTTAATTCCATTCGATGCCTTGATGTGTTTGTTGAGTAATTTCAGGTTCATAAGGCAAGTATTGGATGGAAGAAATGAGGAAAGAAGCATACAAAGTGGAGAATGCATGAGGAAACAAGAATTGGAAATGCATCGATGGGCGCGCAAGCGTACAAGCCGCGCGCGCGCGCAAAAGTGACTTCGCATAGAGACGCGCATGCGTACATGACGCGTCCGCATGGATGAAGAAATAGCCAATCGACGCACACGCGCACATGGCGCGTACGCGCCTATACTCGCACGTGACTCACTTAAAGGCAAAATGCTGGGGGCGATTTCTAAGCTACCCATGCCCAATTCCAACTTGTTTTTGAGTGTATTTCATGCAGAATCGAAGTCCAAGCAAAGGGGGGAGCAATTGTTTGTAATTTAGCATCATGTAGGTTAGTTTCTAGAGAGAGAAGCTCCCTCTTCTTTCTAGAATTAGGGTTCTTAGGTTAATTTTCATCTTAGATCTAGGTCCAATTTCATGTTTTCATCTTGTTTCTTTTACAATTTCTTGCTTTAATACTTCAATTCTTCTTGGTTCTCTTGTTAATTTTACTTTTATGTCTCTTTTATGTTTATGACTGCTCATGTTGGAATTGGTTTCTTTTCTAATGCAATTTGATGGTTGATGTTCTTTGTATTGATGATTTGAGTTGTTGATTTACTTTTCTTACAATTGGTAGTTGGTAGATTTACTATTCGTGCACATTTATTATGCTTTCCTTTATTACCCACTAAGTGTTTGACAAAATGCTTGGTTGGGCTTTAGAGTAGATTCTGAGCATTCTTGGCTTGGGAAGAGTAATTAGGCAATCTTGAGTCATTAATATCCAATTTAGATTGGTGATCTAGAGTTGTTAGTTAATATCATTTTCAATGACTTTAATCTCTTGCTAATTCAATTAGTGAGTTGATTAGAATTTTTGACTTGAGATTAACTAGTCTTATTTGACTTTCTCTAATGGAAGATAACTTACACCTTCTTCCAACATTGGGGATGACGAAATAAGATAAATTCTTGTTAAGTGTTGTTATGATTAATGACTAGGATAGAAAGCCTATGACCTCGAGCCTTGCCATGAATGTCTCTCTTTATTACTTGCTTTCTTTAATTGCTTGCTTGATATAATTTTCTTGTCATTTAAATTCTTGCCCCTCTATCAATCAAAACCCCCCTGCACTTTTATAGCCAATAATTGACCACTTCATTGCAAATCCTCGTGAGACGACCTGGAGTCTAAATACTTTGGTTAATTTTCATTGGGGTTTGTACATGTGACAACTCAAATTTTTGATGTGAGAATTGTTTATTGGTTTGGAGCTATGCTTGCAACGAAGTAATTCTTTTCTATAAGAAGAAAATCTAGACCATTGAGCAAAATCTCATCTATCAGAGAGCGACCACCACGCACCCCGGAGAGGCACGTTCACATGATAAACGAAGGATTTGCAGGAGGGGGGATCTCAAAATCATCTTGCAAAAGGCACCTTAAATAAATATATCATGTCGAGGGAGGAGAAGGATCACCCGACCTCCCTACTATTACTTTCACCCAAGAGGACGCGGCAGGCATCATCCCGGGACATGACGATCCTATGGTCATCACTGTCATATTTGCCAATGCTAACCTCCACCGCACACTGGTGGACCAAAGAAGCTCGGTAGACATCTTGTTTAAACCGGCTTTCGATAAACTCAGCCTACAAGAGAAAGAACTTAGAGCATATCCAAACAGCTTGTTTGGACTAGAAGGCACTCCAATCCAACCGCTGAGATACATCTCACTACACACAACCTTCAGAAAAGGAACTCGATCAAGGACACTCAATATAGACTACATTGTAGTCGATGTAAGCTCAGCCTACAACACCCTGATAGGTAGGACAACATTGAATCAGCTCACAGCAGTAGTTTCAACTCCACATCTATGCATGAAATTCCCAACTCCAGAAGTGATTGCTACGATAAAAGGAGATCAGAAAATAGCGTGATGCTGTTACAATGAAAGTCTGAACCTTAGAGGCAAAGGGGAAGAAATCCACACCATCGAGCTCGGGGGAGTTCGAGGTCGGGAAGAACTTCACCCACAACCTGAGGGTGAAATCGAAGAAGTCCAGATTAGAGACACTCCGGACAAAACAACAAACATTGGGGCAACTTTGAAACAAGACACAAAAGGCCCTCTAATACAGTTCCTATAAGATAATGCTAACCTCTTCGCTTGGAAAGCTGCAGACATGCCGAGCATAGACCCCAAATTAATGTGTCACAAGCTGGCAGTATACCCAAGATCTCGATCAGTATAGTAGAAGCGTAGAAAGCTCGGACCAAAAAGATCCCGAGCTATGGAGGAACAGGTGCAGGCTCTACTGGAGGAAGGGTTCATAAGAGAGGTCAAGTACCCATTATGGCTAGCCAATATTTTTTTACTAAAAAAGTCAAATGGAAAGTGACAGATGTGCACCGACTACACTGATCTCAACAAAGCCTGCCCAAAGGATCCCTATCCACTCCCAAGTATTGACACTCTAGTAGATGCCTCATCCGAATACAAGTACCTCTCTTTCATGGACACTTATTCGGGATATAATCAAATCCTAATGTATCCTCCTGATCAAGAGAATACCTCATTCTTGACCCCAAAAGAAAGTTATTGTTACGTCGTCATGCCATTCGAACTCAAAAATGCAGGAGCTACTTACCAAAGATTAATGAACAAAGTCTTCGCAGACCATATCGGAAAACTCATGGAGGTATATGTGGATGACATGTTGGTGAAAAGACAAAGTGAGAAATCATTACTGCCCGACCTCACCAAAGTGTTCGACACTATAAGAGAGCATGGCATGCGACTTAATCCCGCAAAGTACACCTTCGCAGTAGAAGCGGGCAAATTCCTAGGTTTCATGTTAACACAACGGGGTATTGAGGCAAATCCGAACAAATGCCATGCCATACTTGACATGAAGAGTCCTACCTGTGTCAAAGAGGTACAACAACTCAACGGGAGACTGACAGCCTTGTCTAGATTTCTAGCCAGACCAGCTATAAGATCTCTCCCCTTCTATGCCACCCTAAGGAAAGGAAAGATGTTTGAATGAACAGCTAAGTGCGAACAAGCTTTCCAAGTTTTATAAGTTCCTGGGACAACCACCTATTCTAACTCGACCACGGGAAGGAGAACCACGTGTATTGTATCTCGCAGTAGGAAGCCAGGCAATAGTATCGGCATTGGTCAGAGAAGACGAAACTGGACAACAATCCATCTATTTCGTCAGCAAAGCTCTACAAGGGGCAGAACTGAACTATCAAAAGATAGAGAAGTTCGCCTACGCCCTCATACTAACTTCTCGATGACTTCGCCCCTACTTTCATGCTCACACCATCAAGGTTCGGACTAACCAACCCATGAAAGGCATTCTCCAGCAGACAGACTTAGCTGGAAGAATTCTACAATGGACAGTCGAGCTATCTGAGTTCGATCTTCAATACAAAACTCGGACGGCCATCAAGTCCCAATATTTGGCCGACTTCATTGCTGAGTACACTGACACTCTGGGAACTCCCACAGAATGGAATCTTTACATAGACGACTATTCAAACAAAACTGGGAGTGACGCAAGGGTGATAATAGAAAGCAACCAGGGAACCCAAATCGAACTCTCCCTTAAATTCGGGTTCCTTGCTTCAAACAACCAGGCCAAATACGAAGCACTACTAGCTGGTTTGAAGGTGGCTAAGGAGGTTGGAGCTCAAAGGCTTATCATCTTCAGTGACTCACAGGTAGTCACCTCACAAATAGTAGGAAACTACCAAGCTAAGGACTCTACCATGAAAAAGTACTTGGACAAAACCAGGGAACAACTCGGACAAATCAGGGAATATGAGGTCCACCATATACCTCGGGAACAGAATGCTCGAGCTGATGTACTCTCAAAACTAGCCAGCACCAAACCAGGGGGCAACAATAAGAGCCTCATCCAGGAAGTACTGCAGAACCCGTCAATCTCGGAAGAAGAAAAGGTCCTAGCCGTAACAGGTGTGGATCAAGGATGGATGACTCCCAAAATCAACTACCTCAAAATAGAGACACTCCCTACAGATAAGAAGGAGGCAAAAAGATTAAAACAGCAGGAATAATACTACACCATCATAAATAATACTCTATACAAAAGAGGGATTTCAACACCACTGTTAAGATGTGTGCCGACCTCTAACACAAAATAGGTTTTAGAAGAAGTACACAGTAGCATCTGCGGCAACCATCTCGGAGCATGAGCTCTCGTAAAAAAAGTACTCCAAGCTGGATTTTTTTGGCCGACTTTGCAAAAGAAAGCAACAGATTTCGTAAAGAGCTGTCCACCATGTCAAAAAATGCTAATTTCCACGTCGCCCCACCAGAGGAACTCATCAGCGTAACCTCACCTTGGCCATTCGCAAAATGGGGAGTTGATCTCCTCAGGCCCTTCCCCCAAGGATCGGGACAGGTCAAGTTCTTCATCGTAGGGGTAGACTATATCACAAAGTGAATTGAAGCAGAGCCCCTAGCTAATGCCACCGCCCAAAGAAGTCGGAAATTCCTGTATAGAAACGTTGTCATAAGGTTGGGGGGTTCCCCACTCTATCACCACAGACAATGGCACTCAGTTCACAGATGCAGGCTTTAGAAAATTGGTGGCCGACTTGAAAATAAAATACCAATTCACGTCTGTAGAACATCCCCAGGCTAATGGACAAGCAGAAGCTGCCAACAAAGTCATATTAGTCGAGTTAAAACGGAAATTACAGGAGGCAAAGGGAGCATGGGCTGAAGAGCTCCCACAAGTCTTATGGGCATATCAGACAACTCCACACTCCATGACGAGGGAATGACCCTTCCGACTAGCTTACGGAATGGAGGCAATGATCCCAGTAGAAGTCAAAGAAAGGTCCCCCAGAACGATCTTCTACAGTGAAGAGGCTAACTCCCAACTTCAAAAGGAAGAGCTCGACTTACTTCCAGAAATACGAGAAAGAGCTCGTATTAGAGAGGAGGCGTTAAAACGTCGAATGGCCTCAAGGTACAATCAAAAGGTAGTAGTACAACAAAGTTTTGCCAACAACGACCTCATCCTAATCCAAAATGATATCGGAACAAGTCGACCTGGAGAGGGAAAACTGGCGGCTAACTGGAAAGGACCCTACCGAGTCGTAGAGGTATTGGGAAAAAGGCTACTACAGGGTGTCCAAACTCGAGGGACAAGAGCTACCAAGGTCATGGCACGCCTACAACCTAAGAAAGGATCTTAGGCCAAAGGTGCACTCTTTTTCATGAAAAGGTTTTTTTATGAGGCACCAAAGCCAAGATCTGCAAAACTGCCTAACTTAAGAGGGTAAAATCCAACATATATTTTTCCTGTATGTCCACTTTCTATTTGAATAAAACTTTTCAGATTTTTTCTACAAAGCCTCTCTACAGGTCGACAAGGTGAAAACAAATTCACCGCCTGACCACGATGAAAATCGAATTCATTGTTCAAATTTCGACAAAGATCGACAAAAAACAAAAAGTGAAAACCAAATTCACTACTCGATCAAGACAAAGCTACAGGTCGGCAAAGTGAAGATCAAATTCACCGTCTGATCATGACAAAATCGACGAAGTTATAAAAATGTAATCTATAAGCTGAGGCCTGGCCAGTCTTACTAAAAAATGGATTACTAGAAATAACTTAAGACGGGCCGACATGAAGAAGTCGGACCAATCGACCAAAGCGACAAAAAATTATAAAAAAAAGTGATCCATAGAAAGAGGCCTGATGAGGTCTGAGGAAAAATTGATCTCTAAAAATAACTTAGGACAGACCGACATGAAGAAGTCGGACCCGACCAATCAAAGCGACAAAAAGTTATAAAAAGTAATCCATAGAAAGAGGCTTGATCAGTGATGCGTGGGCATCTTTCTTATCTTTTCCTAGTGAATTTGCATTTAAATTGTTGAGTTTAATCAAGAATTAATTATCTTTTAGCCACTATGGATGCTACTTTGAGTCTCGTGCAATTTTGTTTATTTTAGGTAGCATTTGGCTGGATTTGATGGAGAGGAAGCTTGCACAAATGGAAGGAGCACAAGAATTAAAGGAGATGATCATCGAGGAGCGACGCGTGCGCGTACCTGATGCGTGCGCGTACCTGACGCGTGCGCGTACCTGATGTGTGCGCATGATTTGGAGATTTGTGTAGCGACGCATGCGTGTACCTGACGCGTACGCGTGACACGCGAAGAAGACAATCGACGTGTACGGGTGACAGACGCGTACGTGTGACACGCGCCACATGCAGAAAATGCAGAAAATGCTGGGGGCGATTTCTAGGCCCCATTTTGGCACTCCAATAAGGTGTAGCTCTTTGTCAAGTTAGGTGTGGATGCAGTGAAGCAAGTGGTCCCCATCCATCAATCGAAGACTTGCTGATTGCTGTAATTAATTCTGATTTAAATTTAAATTTGATTTTAAAATAGAAAAGATATTATTTAATTTTTAAAATTATAATTTAAATTTATTAGGATTAGATATAAAAGATAAGGGGATTCTATTCCAATTTACATTCTGTACTTTACAGTTTACCTGAATCCTTATTTTCTCTCTGAACCATGAGCAACTAAACCTCCACTGTTAAGGTTAGGAGCTCTGTCTAGTGTATGGATTGATACTATTATTTTTCTATTTTAATTCATGTTTTGATTTATATTTCAAGAATTCTTTTCGTTCTTTATCTTATGAATTTGGGTGGAACGAAAGTAAGACCCTCTTTCTAATTGAGTTCTTGTATAACTTGGAAAAGCTCTTTACTTGAACAATAGCTTGAAAACAATTTCTCCTAAATTTTAATTATCTGGACTTAACGGGATATGTGACATATAATCCTCTTATTTTTGGGTAATTAGAATTTTTGTGGCATAATAATCAGAATTAAACTTCACCCCCTAATTGGAATTAATTGACCAAGGAATTGGTGATTGATGAATTTTAGAGAAGACTAGAAAGGTCTAAGGAATTATGGTTTAGTCACATATGGTTTGCCATGAATTAAATCTTGCATGATTAAAATAGTTAGTAGGAAAAGTCAATCCAGAAAATAGATAACTCTGAAACCTTAACTGCCTTCTTCATATTGTTCTTCCCAACTTATTTGCTTATTGCCTGTCTTTCTAATATTTTAAAATTATTGTTAATGCTTTTGAATCTTCAAAACCATTTTCTGTTTGTCTGACTAAGCTAATCACTCAATTTTTGTTGCTTGATCCATCAATCCTCGTGGGATCGACCCTCACTCACCTGAGGTATTACTTGGTACGACCCGGTGCACTTGTCGGTTAGTCTGTGGTTGTAAATTCCGTACCAATCAACCCTGATAAAAAATGGATTACTAGAAATAACTTAGAAGGGACCGACATGAAGAAGTCGGCCCAAGCCGATCAATAGCAACATAGTTATAAAAAGTAAATCCATAAAAAGAGACCCAGCGAGGTCCAACTGAAAATGGATTACTAGAAATAACTCGAAAGATTCAACGAAAGAAGTCGATTGACAGAAGGCGTGCGCTAGAAGGGATACAGCTCGACCCAAAGAAAGCCACGTCCTCACTTAAAAATCAAGTGTTCTATGAGAATACTAAGAAGAATAGTCGAACAAGGCTAGCCTCAAAAGGTCACTTCGACCAAAGCAGGAAATAAACAAACACAAAAAGGCAATAAAAAAGAGGTCGGACAGCAAAAGCTCCAACACTCTGAAGATTCCTCGAAATTCCAAAAAGTTGCAAACGAACACATCAAGAAGAAACAAAGCTACTATAATAAAGACTCAAAAGGCCACCCGAGAGTCAAGCTCAAGAGTTCAAAAGCATTTGTTTTTCTAAACAAAGTTGCTAAGGAAAAAAGCAACTAAAATGTCACAGTCAAACAACTACAAGCTACAAAAATAGAGTTCAAAAGACCCACAAGCCGGGCCAATAAGATACAAAAACAAATAAGAAACTACGAAGGATGCAAAGATTCCCCAGTGGCAGCATCCCGAGGTGAAGGAGGATGAGTCGCAAGAGGGATGGCATCAACTGTTCCATCTGGTCGAGTCAAGATTTGAACATTAGGATCCGACTCGGGACGGCCGACCTCAGGCGCAGGAGTTAGAGAAGTTGGGGTAACAGAAGCTTTGGCGGATGGCACAAGAGAAGGATCTACATCATCATCATCTTCATCCGGGGCAGGGACGATCTTCCCATCTTCCACAATATTGTCTAAACTGAAGAGAGACAGGTCGAGCTCGGGAGCGAGAACTCGGACCTGAGCCTTCGAATTCTCATAAGCGAAAGTCACGCTGCCCACAAGATGGCCCTGGAGCTCGGAGTAATTAGCTCGAGCCGATTCCAATCTCTCCCTATGCTCCTCCATCTCTCTATAAGTCTGGACATAGATATCCTTATGCTTATGCACCATCTCCTTAGCCAGATTTGTAGAAGCCACCGCAGCAGTAGCCTGAGTCTTCTCACCTTCTAATTCTTTCTCCAGCTTTGCCACCTTTTTCTCAAGTTCATCCTTCAACCCTTTGATCCTATCATATTCTGACTTGGCTTCCTCCATAAAAGCCTTCGTTGTGTGAACAGGAAGATTTTGGGCAGTTCGGAATAAGGCTGCTCCCATGTGTGCCATCTTAATGCTGCTTCGGGTAATGAAGTCCACATGACGAAGAAGGGATACATCGTTGGGAGGAACAACACCATAAGGAGTAATTTGATGATCAACAAACCCCGCAGCATCAAAATCAGGGGCATCCAAATTAAAGGGTTCAACAGCTTTTTGGTTTTTTGGAGGAGGGCCGACAGTAGGAGAAGAGGTAGCAACAGAAGTTTGGGGAGGATCAACCAAATAAACCTGAGGAGTAGGGATCACCCTCTTTGGCCCAGAAATGCTCGAGGTCTGCTTCTTAGGAGGAACCTGAGAAGACCCTTCCCCAGCAGCCTTGGCTGAGATGTTCTAGACAGCTGTGGCTTTCCTCGCCTTCTTAAAAGTCTTTATTGAAACATTATTCTTAACCATCTCTGAAAAACACAGCAAAACCAAGTTACAAAACTGGAAGAAAAGAAACAAAAGCAAGTAAACAAAGCAAAGAAAAAAGAAGTCGACCACTACCCAGCTCAGCTCAAAGAAGGGAAGGGTCCCCTAAGAATTTCTTTGTGTCGAGATGGGGGTTGCCCCCATATCTCCTCCAACACACTTACAAAAGCCTGCTCGACCTCATCAAGCATCTCCCACGAATATCTAGACACCACAACATTCTTTTGCCAGCATAAGGGGAAGGCAGGTTCATTATTCGACTCTAAGAAAAATGGTCGAGCTCCCTCAATAGCTCGGACCTTAAAAAAGTAGTTCTTAAAGTCCCTAAAGGACTCATCATACATGGAAAACACTTTCTTTCCTTGGGCAGACCGAAAAGATATCCAAGAAGCTTTCTTTTTGGAAGTCCTAGGTTTTGTCAAAATAAAGAGGTAAAGAAAGAGAGTTTGAGAAGGCTTGACATCCAGTTCTTGGCACAGTAGCTGAAAGATCTTAATAAAGCCCTAGGAGTTTGGATGGAGCTAGGACGGAGCTACATTATATGACCACAGCAAGTCGATCTCGAAAGAGGTAAAAAGAAGGGTAATGTTCATTTGGCTAAAAAAGTAATCATAAGCATAAAAGAAGGGGCGTTCCCCCTGGGTCCGAGAAGGAAAGCAAACCCTCTCATCAGAGTCAGGCGCTACCAACTCGTAGTTCTTCTCCTGATCCCTACTACTACAGATTCGATGATGTTTTTTAAGCTTCGCATAGTATTCAGAGTTAACCACCAAAACACACATTAGGACGAGGGAGTCCAGCCAGTTAGACATGCCCTCTGGGACTTTGGTGAATGTCTCGACAATATTTTTTTAAGAAGACATGGGTTAACTAGTCCTACAGTAAGAAAAAGAAAAATGGGTTACTAACCAAAATAGCTCGGGCAAATCAAAAATCATCTTGGACAAATATAGATACAACTCAGACTCAAAATAGCGAAAGGAGACCCCAAGACTCACATCAAGGTTCAGGGGCATCCTTTAGAGGCAGTAACAGAGTAAGAACTCAGAAAAATCTACAAACCTACGTCTCGGTATCTCTCAACAAGAAAATAACCCTCTTTCAACAAGCGATACTCCAAAAAGAAAGTCCCGAATAAAAAAGTCATCAAAATCGTAAAATCAAAAAGTCTACCAGCAAAGGAAACTACCATACATCAAACACGCCAAATGGAAATCGTCAAAGATGCAACCTTTCTTCAGAAATCAAATAGTTCACTATTCTAAAAGCTTCAAATCAGAGGACACAATCAAGAAACAAAAACAAACATTCCAAGCCCTAGAAGCATCAACTATCAGGAAACGCGTAAAGGTTCATACAAAGTCGAAGAAACCCCAAGAGAACACATTACAGCAATAATCGGACACAGCAAAAGCAGAAAGTTTCAAACTTTTCCAAGCAAAGATAAAAACTTTCTCAAAATCAGACGAAAAAAGAACAACAAAGGAAAAAGAATACCATCATGTAGTAGGGAGGAGACGATAAAACACTAAAGAAATTGAAGCAATAACGAGGGCACACCAGACGATCACCTTTCAAACAAATGAACAAAGCACCAATAGTCACCTCTGAAAGTAAGGAGAAACGTAAAAACGTGAAAACTTGGGAGCAAGCGAAAGTGAAGAGTCACATACGAGCCAGAAAACACATGAACAGAAGGGTAAAGGATGAAAGCAAAAGGCAAAGTCTTTTGGCAATTCAAAATAAAAAGAGGGAAACGGCAAAAAGAGGAGTTAATGGGCTTTAAAAACCATTGCACGTTCCCAAAGCAAGAAACGCACGTTTTAAACTAAAAGGAGTGAAGGAAAATGCTTTGCATTCAAAGAAGACCCAGACAACCAAAATACTCGAGCTCGGCTTCTCCGAAAAGGATCGAAGTCTAAAGGACTCGACTTTAAAAAGACCACGCTCAAGCAGGGGCACTATTCATACCTTGGGTCAAGCTGTATGACTCGGGCTGATTGACGAAAAGTCGACCGACCTCTTCAGGTTAGGATTATCCGACCTCTTCTCAAAGAGCTCGGCCAAATCACCAAGAGAGCCCAAAAAGGGCCCAAATAGAGGAACATGACCCAAGTCCAAAGGCAGCCCAAGCCTAGAAATATAAGGGCGGTTCCCTTAAAGATAAGATGACTTTACTCAAAGATAAGATAATATAACTATCTTATCTCCAGAAAGGTCACTCCACACTATTATAAATACACCGGAGCACCCAGGTATAACTCATACTCTGATTCTACTAAAAACCTGCTTAATACCCTTGCTAACTTAAGCTTCGGACTCCCTTGCAGGTACTACCACCCTCCGTGATGAAGGATCAACACCATTACCAAGTCCAACAAGTCAGACACAGTAGCTCTGGTCACCAACATCAAGTCGGATACAACAGCACCGACTAGTACAGAAGATCTCATCTGAGATCGACCTACAGTTTCAGGTAAACCTCAAAACAGAAGAGCAAAGAGAAAGGGAAAAGTTACAGTAAGCGCAGAGAAGGGGAACTGAAGGGATGGCACTTTGAAATTTCAAAAAATGAAATGAGAAAGGGGTAAACGGCAAAAGGGGAGTAAATGAAATCCTTAAAAGCCTTCGCACGTTCCCTAGGAAAACGTAACACACGATGCAATTAAAGGAGTGTAAAAAACATTCCGCATTTAAAATCACTAATTGGAGGTTTTACCAGCGAAGACCAACTAAAAGTGCTCGAGCTCGGCTTCTCCAAAAAGGATAAAAGTCTAAAGGACTCGACCTTAAAAAGACTGCTGAAGAATGGATTTCCTTACTGTAAAGAAATATAAAAAATATGATTGCGTTGTAAGTATAGCTTCTAAACCAACAGAAAATCCTTTTTACAAACGTTTGGTTGTCACAAGTAACAAACCCAATAAAAAATAATTAACCGAAGTATTCAAACCTCGGGTCGTCTTCTCAAGGAATTGCAGGGAAGTATGTTTTACTATTGGTTATGGAAAACAGTGTTTTGGGTTTTGAAAAGGTTTTGAACAAGAGAAATGGATTGCAGGAATTAATAAATTAATAACTAAGAAATCTCTTGGCAAGGTATGAAAACTAGAAGTCCTATCCTAGTTATCCTTATCAATAGTGATAAGAATTATATTCATGCTACCACTAAGTCAACCTCTAACTATGAAGGTCAGTTAAGTGTACAAATTAATTTAACACCTAAAGTCCTAGTCAGCTCCTCAAGGAAAGACTAGAGTTATAGGAATCTAGATTAATCAATAAAGATAACAATTATCAATCACGATGAGTTTGACAACTCAAGAGTTACCAATTAATCAACCAAAGTCAAAAGGAAAAAATCTAAATTATTTATATAATAAATAGAAGAAAGCAATCATGAGTCTGAAATACCTCAAATTCTATTAAATTAAGAAAATCATAACATGAATGGTCCATGAGCCAATTGGACAACATAAATCAAATACACATAAAAGCATCAGAGTAAGTAAAAGTAGAAGAGAAACATAAATTATTGAAGCTGGTATGAAGAAACAATCCTAATGACTAAATCCTAAATCCTAAGAGAGAGGAGAGAACCTCTCTCTCTAAAAGCTACATCTAAATCCTAAAACTATGTATGAATGAATGATGTATTTCCTCTCTTCTCCTCAATCGATGGATTCCTCCATTTGTAACCCTTTAATCTGTGTTTTCTGGGCTTAGATCTGGACCAAAAAGGGTCCAGAAGTTGCTGGGGTTGACTTATGCAAATTCTGCAGATCGCACACATCACGCGTCCGCGTGGGTCACGCGGTCGCGTCATCTGGAGTGTTGCTCTTCCACGCGGTCGCGTCATTCATGCGTCCGCGTCAGTTGTGTTTCGCAAGTCACGCGTCCGCGTCGTCTATGCGCTCGCGTTGACGCTAATTTACGCAAAGCACGTGTTTGCGTCGTCCATGCGGACGCGTCGCTGCCAGTTTCTCCAAAAACTCCAATTTGTGCTTTCCTTCCATTTTTGTTTGTTTCTTTTCCATCCTTTAAGTCATTCCTGCCCTATAAAACCTGAACGTACTCAACACACAAATCATGGCATCGAATGGTAATAAAGGATAATTAAATTTGATTATTTTAAAGCATAGGAAACATGTTTTCTCATATGTCATATCCTAAGGAAGAAATTGTAAAACCATGCAAATTTATATGAATAAGTAGGTGAAGAGTTGATAAAATCATTCAATTTAAGCACAAGATTTATCACAAAATAGTGGTTTATCAACCTCCCCACACTTAAACAATAGCATGTCCTCATGCTAAATCCAAGAGAAAAGAGTAAAGGTAAAATGGTGGAATCATATGCAATGCAATCTATTCTAAATGCAACTACCTAAAGGAGTCATGCAATTCTAGTTATTGTTCACCTATATATAAAGCATACATGTAGTTAAATTAATTCATTTCTTCAAAGAATCATGTATGTACAATTAGGGCCAAATCATATTAAAGCACAATTACAATTGAGTTGAGTTAAGATAGTTCACAACTTGCAAGACAATTAATAGTTAAATATGGACACATGAGAATGAGCTATTGAACCCTCACTGGATTGTGTGTTTACTCTCTAGTCACTCAGTATTTGGGGTTAATCACTCTCTTTTTTTCTAGTCATGCTTTCTAGAACTTTGTTTTTTTCTCTAATCAATCAACAATTATTGAATATAGACATACAAAAATCATGAGGTCTTTTTCTAGGTTGTAATGGGGCTGAGGTAAGGGTAAGGATGTATATATAAGGCTAAGTGAGCTAACAAAGTGAATCCTTGACTAGTCTAAGATCTCACCTAACATATACATATATAATTTCATAATTTTTCACCTAGCTACCCAAATCTTTCCACTTTTTTGTTACATGCTCATGCATTTTATTTTTGACTTTTGTCCCATGTGCATTGATTTTTTTTTCTTTTTTTTCAATGCACATAGTAATTTAATTATTTTGATTTCACATGAGCATGCTTCCCAAATTTTCAAATAACTTATTCAATTTAATTCTCTTTTTTTTTATCATCCCATGTTCCCATAAAATTTTCCATACTTAAATTATACACAATATCTATCTTAAGCTAACCAAGGATTCAGCTTGGGATTTTTAATTTGTTTTTATGCTTAAGGCTAGTAATGGGTTATAAAACAGAAAGGGATTAAAATCTCAAGGGGGCTAACAAGGATGGCATAAAAGGTAGGTTTATTTGGGACAAGTGGGCACAAATACAAATAATGGCCTCAATCATCTCTTGGTAGGCACCTATATTCTATAATTGGACATATAGATTTAAAACAAAATAAAGATTGCAAGCATAGAAAAGAAGTGCGAAACACACAGGAATGAAATTTATGGTTTGATGTAACCATACAATTAAGCTCAAAACTCATGGGCTGTGTGTTCTCAAGCTCATAAATCATATATCAGTTATGTATGTCATGCAAGTAGAAATGAAGAGTTTCATTCAACTCAATGTAAATCTTTAAGGTGCCCTTTAAAGTCTTAGTGTTTCTCCTTGATGAAATGTTGTTAACTAACTAACATGTAATGCTATATATACAAGGTGTGTGGATTATTTTAATGTACTACAGTTCCTAGCTTACTCTTTTTATTTTTCAATTAAACCAAACTATCATATGCTAAAAAGGGTAAACTATACTAATTAATCCACTTAATATATAACTAGTAAACTAAGGTGCAAATTAAGCTAAAATATCCAAGATATATACAGCCCAAAGTGTAGAATGCAAAAGTACAACAAAAGCAAAAAAGAGAAAAATGTGTAAATAAAATACAGAAAATGAACAAAATAAGATAAGAGTCTGCAGTGGTTTACCAAAAAATATGCCAAAGATGGCAACCTCCCCACACTTAAATAATAGCATCGTTCTCGATGCTCACTCAAGCTGGGTGGGAAGAAGTGTCATCTCCGGAAGGGTGGGCTGCCGGCGTCTCAGCGGTAGGCGGACGGTCTACAGTCTCTGTGAGTGTAGGAGGAGCTGTCTGCTGAAGCTGAGGCTCTGTCTGTAGAGGAATGTCCGGATCAGCGGCCTGTAGCTGGTGGTGCTCTTCATGATGTGGTGCAGTGTACTCGAGTCCTCCCTGCTCAACCTGGGTAGGTGCCTCCTCTTCATGATCGCTCACTTCCTCCTTAGATGTGTCGGATGGCGTGTCGGGCTCGGAGGGGATGTCGCCACCAGATCGGATCATCAGCTTGACGTGCTTATAGCGCCGCTTATGGCGACGCTCAGACCTCTCATAACGTCGCCTATTGCAATGTTCAGACCTCTCAAAGCGCTGCTGGTGACGGCGTTCCATCTGGTCTAAATGGTCAAAGAGTCGGTACACCAGAAGATAGACGGGCTCAGGAGCAGGTGGGGGTGCAGTGGGTGGTGCTGGGGCAGTAGAAGCAGAAGAAGCAGTTGAAGATGTAGCTGCCTCAGCAGAGTCAGTGAGAAACGGAGGTCGGTAGCCGAAAGCCTGAAACTTCCGACTGTGAGGGATGATCTTTCTGCAGTCCGTGGTGGATGGCTTTTCATCGGCAACCTCCCAAGGTACCTCAGCTCGCCGACCCAACTGAGTAATCAAGAAAGCAAAAGGGAGGGTGCCTCTGACATGGACTCTGGTCATGTAATGCCAGATGAAGCGGAGTAGATATAAGTCCTTACCCGTCATCACACACCAGATGAGGGTAATCATAGCAGCTGGCACCTCCGTCTCATGAGTGCTCGGCATCACGTAGTTACTCAGAATCTATTGCCATAGCCGAGGCTCATCATTCAGATATATTAGCCTGATTCCCTTGGGTACCACTGTGTTCTTTCCCATGACCCATGGAACAGTAGGATCAAGAGTGATATCCCGTTTTACTGTATCCCAATCAAACCTCATGAATCTCATATCCTCCTCAGCTTTCTAGTAATCGTTTGGCTGATCTGATTTAGGTGGGAGCTGGAGGACGTCTTCAATTGCTTCCTCAGTAACCAAAACTTGCTTGCCTCTAAGCTGTACTGCATCCAAGGATGATAAAAAGTAGTTACAGTAGAATTCTTTGACCCAAGATGAGTTGATCTCAGTCAAGTTTCTCCCCAGGAAGAACCAGCCTCTCTATTTGATTTGATCCGAAGTGTACTGCCTGAGTTCCTCTGGAATTTTGAGTGTCCTTTCCAAGTACAGGTTTCTGGATATGGCAAAAACTGGGTACTTTAGCTCACAGTATTTGTTTGCAAATTTCACTGGGTCAGTGGTGGACGAAATTGTGATTTCTATCTTTTGATCTTTAGTATGTTCACAACTCCGTTCAACTAACCAGCAAGTGCACTGGGTCGTCCAAGTAATACCTTACGTGAGTAAGAGTCGATCCCACGGAGATTATTGGCTTGAAGCAATCAATGTTATTTTATTAATCTTAGTCAGGAGGCTAATGAAGTTATTGGGATTTATTTGTAAAAGGCCAAACTACAAACTACTTAAAATTGTAAGTTAAAATAATAGGGAATAATAGAGTTACTTGTTTATAAAGGATTATGGAATATGTTGGAGTTTTGGAGATGCTTTGTCCTTTGACTTCAACTCTTCCTTGAAATCCTCTTCTCACACGCAGGTTCCTTCCATGGCAAGCTCTCTGTAGGGTGTCACCGTTGTCAATGGCTACCTCCCATCCTCTCAGTGAAAACGTTCCTATGCTCTGTCACAGCACGGCTAATCATCTGTCGGTTCTCAATCAGGTTGGAATAGAATCCCTTGATTCTTTTGCGTCTGTCACTAACGCCCAGCCCTCAGGAGTTTGAAGCACGTCACAGTCATTCAATCCCAGAATCCTACTCGGAATACCACAGACAAGGTTTAGACTTTCCGGATTCTCATGAATGCCGCCATCAATCCGGCCTATACCACGAAGATTCTGTTGGGGAATCTAAGAGATATTCATTCAGTCTGATGTAGAAAGGAGGTGGTTGTCAGGCACACGTTCATGGATTGAGGAAGGTGATAAGTGTCACGGATCATCACCTTCTTCACAATTAAGCGCGAATAAACATCTTAGATAAGAACAAGCGTGTTTGAATGGAAAACAAAGGAATTGTATTAAATCATCGAGACGCTGCAGAGCTCCTCACCCCCAACAATGGAGTTTAGAGACTCATGCCGTCACAAAGTATGTAATTCAGATCTGAAAATGTCATGAGGTACAAGAAATGTCTGTAAAAGTTGTTTAAATAGTAAACTAGTAACCTAGGTTTACAGAAAATGAGTAAACTAAGATAATTGGTGCAGAAATCCACTTCTAGGGCCCACTTGGTGTGTGCTGGGGCTGAGATCAAAGCTATCCACGAGTAGAGGCCTTTATTGGCGTTAAACTCCAGGTTATGACGTGTTTTGGGCGTTCAACTCCGGATCAAGACGTTTTTCTGGCGTTTAACTCTAGACAGCAGCATGAACTTGGCGTTCAACGCCAAGTTACGTCGTCTATCCTTGCGCAAAGTATGGACTATTATATATTGCTGGAAAGCCCTGGATGTCTACTTTCCAACGCTGTTGAGAGCGCGCCAATTGGACTCCTGTAGCTCCAGAAAATCCATTTCGAGTGCAGGGAGGTCAGGATCCAACAGCATCAGCAGTCCTTTTTCAGCCTAAGTCAGATTTTTGCTCAGCTCCCTCAATTTCAGCCAGAAAATACCTGAAATTACAGAAAAATACACACACTCATAGTAAAGTCCAGAAATATGATTTTTGCTTAAAAACTAATAAAATTCTATTAAAAACTAATTAAAACATACTAAAATCTACATGAAATTACCCTAAAAAAGCGTATAGAATATCCGCTCATCACAACACCAAACTTAAACTGTTGCTTGTCCTCAAGCAACTAGATAAATAAAATAGGCTTTAGCAGAAATTAAGAAGTAATAATATTTTAGAGTTTTAAATGAAGCTCATATTCTTATTAGATGAGCGGGGCTTGTAGCTTTTTGTTTCTGAACAGTTTTGGCATCCCCCTGTATCTTTAAATTTTCAGAATAATTGGCATCCTTAGGAACTCAGAATTCAGATAGTATTATTGACTCTCCTAGTGTAGTATGTTGATTCTTGAACACAGTTATTTTATGAGTCTTGGCTGTGGCCCTAAGCACTTTGTTTTCCAGTATTACCACCAGATACATAAATGCCACAGACACATAACTGGGTGAACCTTTTCAGATTGTGACTTAGCTTTGCTAAAGTCCCCAGTTAGTGGTGTCCAGAGCTCTTAAGCACACTCTTTTGCTTTGGATTACGACTTTAACCACTCAGTCTCAAGCTTGTAACTTGGACCTGCATGCCACAAGCATATGGTTAGGGACAGCTTGGTTTAGCCGCTTAGGCCTGGATTTTATTTCCTTGGGCCCTCCTATCCATTGATGCTCAAAGCCTTGGATCCCTTTTTTACTCTTGGCTAGTGCTCATGGCTTGTTTTTTTTTTTTTTTGAACTGCTTTTTCTTGCTTCAAAAATCAATTTCATGATTTTTCAGATCATCAATAATATTTTTCGTGTTCGTCATCCTTTCAGGAGCCAATATTCATCAAATTCAAAGTACAATTTATGCACTGTTCAAGCATTCATTCAGAGAACAAAAAGTATTGCCACCACATATAATTAATTATAGTCTTTATTACTAAGAACTCATAAATATAGATTACTTCTTTATTCTAAAAAATTCTACTACTTTATTCATGCCTGATGATGATGAGAAAAATAAATTATAGCTTAATTGGAAATAAAATCAAAATAGACATACTAATTACTACTACTACTATATAACATCTAAGGTAAAATCCTATAATAATACTATCACAGAGTTAAAGCTGGAATTAGAACTTAACAACCTGTATTTTGGGAAGTGGATGTTCCTCTAGTTTGTGGGGTGTCTTCAAGAATCTGACGCTTCAGCTCCCTTAAGTTCACATCCTTGCTCTTCCTGTTCTCTTAGGTGCCATGATCTTAATGAGTTTTAGCTCAGTGATCATGGCAAATCACACCAAACTTAGAGGTTTGCTTGTCCTCAAGCAAAAGAAAGGAAAGGAGAGGAGTAGAAGGAAAGGCATTTTCACATAAAGATAAGATGAGTTGAAAAAGATATGAGAAGAAATTAAAAATATTTGAAAAAGAATTGGATTGGAAAAAGATTTGTGTTTAGGAATTAAGATACATTTGATATTTTGAAAAAGGGATTTTAGAAATTAGGATTCTTAGAAAACCAATTTGATTTTGAAGGATGACATTTTGAAACATGTTTATGCAAGAAATCATGAATTGAAACTTAAAAATTTAGAAAATTTGTAAAGAAAAACGAATTTTACCTCCTCCCATCATCCTGGCGTTGAACGCCCACATGGTGCATGTTTTGGGCGTTCAACGCCCACATGTTGCTTCTCCTGGGCGTTCAACGCCCATTTGGTGCTTCTTTCTGGCGTTGAACGCCAGAAAGTCCTTCGTCACTGGGCGTTTTTCTGAACGCCCAGGATGCTAGCAGACTGGCGTTAAACGCCCAGAAGGTGCATCTTTCTGGCGTTTAACGCCCAAAGTATTTCCTTACTGGCTTTTTCACGCCAGTGAGCTTCCAAATTTCCCTGTAACTCTGTGACTTCAACCAATTGCTATTTTACCTTGAAGAGATTTGGACCTATACCTGTAAAAAAAAAGAAAATTTATATAATTAGTAAATATACTTTGTAAATGGCTGGGTTGCCTCCCAGCAAGCGCTTCTTTAATGTCATTAGCTGGACTATCACTGAGTTCTAATCAAGTCTCAGTTTCGAGCATTCTTGCTCGAAGTTACTTTCAAGATAATGTTTAATTCTCTGTCCATTAACAGTGAACTTTTTGTTGGATTCATTATCCTGAAGCTCTACGTATCCATATGGTGATACGCTTGTAATCACATATGGACCTCTCCACCGGGATTTTAATTTCCCAGGGAATAATTTGAGCCTTGAATTAAATAACAGAACTTTCTGTCCTGGCTCAAAGACTCTGGATGACAATTTCTTATCATGCCATCTTTTTGCTTTCTCTTTGTAAATTTTTGCATTTTCGAAAGCATTGAGTCTGAATTCCTCTAGCTCATTTAACTGGAGTAATCGTCTTTCTCCAGCTAACTTGGCATCAAGGTTCAGGAATCTGGTTGCCCAGTAGGCCTTGTGTTCCAGTTCCACCGGCAAGTGACACGCCTTTCCATACACAAGCTGGTATGGAGAGGTCCCTATAGGGGTCTTAAATGCTGTTCTGTATGCCCACAGAGCATCATCCAAGCTTCTTGCCCAATCCTTTCTACGGTTAATGACAGTCCGTTCCAGGATTCTTTTGAGTTCTCTATTTGAGACTTCAGCTTGCCCATTAGTTTGTGGATGATATGGAGTAGCTACCTTGTGGTTGACTCCATAACGTACCAGAGCAGAGTAAAGCTGTTTATTACAGAAATGAGTACCCCCATCACTGATTAACACTCTAGGGATACCAAATCTGCTGAAGATATGTTTCTGGAGGAATTTCAACAATGTTTTAGTGTCATTAGTGGGTGTTGCAATAGCCTCCACCCATTTGGATACATAATCCACTGCCACCAGAATATAGTTGTTTGAGTATGATGGTGGGAAAGGTCCCATGAAGTCAATGCCCCATACATCAAACAACTCAATCTCCAAGATTCCTTGTTGAGGCATGGCATAACTGTGAGGTATGTTGCCTGATCTTTGGCAACTGTCACAATTAAGCACAAATGCTCGGGAATCTTTATAGAGAGTGGGCCAGTAGAAGCCACTTTGGAGGACCCTTGTGGCTGTTCGCTCACTTCCAAAATGTCCTTCATACTGTGATCCATGGCAGTGCCAAAGGATCTTCTGTGCTTCTTCTTTAGGCACACATCTACGGATTACTCCGTCTGCACATCTCTTGAAGAGATATGGTTCATCCCAAAGATAGTACTTTGCATCTGTGATTAATTTCTTTGATTGCACCCTACTGTACTCTTTGGGTATGAATCTCACTGCCTTGTAGTTTGCAATGTCTGCAAACCATGGCACTTCCTGGATGGCAAATAGTTGCTCATCCGGAAAGGTTTCAGAGATCTCAGTGAGAGGGAGGGACGCCCCTTCCACTGGTTCTATTCGGGACAGGTGATCTGCCACTTGATTCTCTGTCCCTTTTCTGTCTCTTATTTCTATATCAAACTCTTGCAGAAGCAACACCCATCTGATGAGTCTGGGTTTTGAATCCTGCTTTGTGAGTAGATATTTAATAGCAGCATGATCAGTGTACACAATCACTTTTGATCCTACTAACTAGGATCTGAATTTGTCAATGGCGTAAACCACTGCAAGTAGCTCTTTTTCTGTGGTTGTGTAGTTCTTCTGTGCGTCATTTAGAACACGGCTAGCATAATAAATGATGTGCAGAAGCTTGTCATGCCTTTGTCCCAACACTGCACCAATGGCATGGTCACTGGCATCACACATCAACTCAAATGGTAAAGTCCAGTCTGGTGCAGAGATGATTGGTGCTGTAACCAATTTAGCTTTCAGAGTCTCAAATGCCTGCAGACACTCTTTATCAAAGATAAATGGCGTGTCAGCAGCTAGCAGGTTGCTCAGAGGTTTGGCGATTTTTGAAAAATCCTTTATAAACCTCCTATAAAATCCTGCATGCCCCAGAAAGCTTCTGATTGCCTTAACATTGGCAGGTGGTGGTAATTTTTCAATTACTTCTACCTTAGCTTGATCCACCTCTATTCCCTTGTTCGAAATTTTGTGCCCAAGGACAATACCTTCAGTCACCATAAAGTGACATTTTTCCCAGTTTAAAACCAGGTTAGTCTCTTGGCATCTTTTCAGAACAAGTGCTAAATGGTTAAGGCAGGAGCTGAATGAGTCTCCAAATACTGAAAAGTCATCCATGAAGACTTCCAGGAATTTTTCCACCATATCAGAGAAAATGGAGAGCATGCACCTCTAAAAGGTTGCAGGTGCATTGCACAGGCCAAATGGCATCCTTCTGTATGCGAATACTCCAGATGGGCATGTGAACGCCGTTTTCTCCTGATCCTGGGGATCTACTGCAATTTGATTATAACCTGAATATCCATCCAGGAAGCAGTAGTATTCATGACCTGCTAGTCTTTCTAGCATCTGGTCTATGAATGGTAAAGGAAAATGATCCTTTCTGGTGGCTGTATTGAGCCTTCTATAATCAATGCACATACGCCACCCTGTAACTGTTCTTGTAGGAACCAGTTCATTTTTTTCATTATGAACCACTGTCATGCCTCCTTTCTTTGGGACAACTTGGACAGGGCTCACCCAGGGGCTGTCAGAAATAGGATAAATAATCCCAGCCTCTAGTAATTTAGTGACCTCTTTCTGCACCACTTCTTTCATAGCTGGATTCAGCCGCCTTTGTGGTTGAACCACTGGCTTGGCGTCATCCTCCAGCAAGATTTTGTGCATGCATCTGGCTGGGCTAATGCCCTTAAGATCACTAATGGACCACCCAAGAGCTGTCTTGTGCGTCCTTAGCACTTGAATTAGTGCTTCCTCTTCCTGTGGCTCTAAGGTAGAGCTTATAATTACAGGAAAGGTATCACCTTCTCCCAGAAATGCATATTTCAAGGATGGTGGTAATGGTTTGAGTTCGGGTTTTGGAGGTTTCTCCTCTTCTTGAGGGATTTTCAGAGGTTCTATTATCTTCTCTGACTCCTTCAAATCAGGCTGAACATCTTTAAATATGTCCTCTAGCTCTGATTCGAGACTCTCAGCCATATTGACCTCTCTTACCAGAGAGTCAATAATATCAACACTCATGCAGTCATTTGGGGTGTCTGGATGTTGCATTGCTTTGACAACATTCAACTTGAACTCCTCCTCATTGACTCTCAAGGTTACTTCCCCTTTTTGGACATCAATGAGGGTTCGGCCAGTTGCTAGGAAAGGTCTTCCTAGAATGAGAGTTGCACTCTTGTGCTCCTCCATTTCCAGCACCACAAAGTCAGTAGGAAAGGCAAATGGCCCAACCTTGACAATCATGTCTTCAATCACGCCTGATGGGTACTTAATGGAGCCATCAGCAAGTTGAAGACATATCCTGGTTGGTTTAATTTCTTCAGTTAAACCAAGCTTTCTGATAGTAGATGCAGGTATTAAGTTGATACTTGCCCCAAGATCACATAAAGCTTGCTTGGTACAATTACCCTCTAATGTGCATGGTATCATAAAGCTCCCAGGATCTTTAAGCTTCTCAGGTAAGCTTTTCAGAATGACTGCACTGCATTCTTCAGTGAGGTAAACTTTTCAGTTTCCTTCCAATCCTTCTTATGACTTAAGATCTCTTTCATGAACTTAGCATAAGAGGGTATTTGCTCAAGTGCTTCTGCAAACGGGATCTTTATTTCAAGAGTCCTGAGATAGTCTGCAAAGCGGGCAAATTGCTTATCCTGTTCCGCTTGGCGGAGCTTTTGAGGATAAGGCATTTTGGCTTTGTATTCCTCAACCTTAGTTGCTGCAGGTTTATTACCTACAGAAGTGGGTTGGGAAGCCTTTTTAGAAAGGTCAGCACTTGTATGTGACTGATTCCCCACTGGCATTTGAATGCCAGTGGTGGGAGCTGGAGTGGCATTAGACGCCACTTCCTTGTTTGTTACTGGCGTTTGAACGCTAGAACCATGCTCCCTTTGGGCGTTCAACGCCGGATTCATGCTTGTTTCTGGCGTTGAACGCCAGGAATGAGCATGGTCTGGGCGTTCAGCGCCAGCTCTGTTCCTCTCTGGGCTCTGATTGTCCTCAGAGGGATTTTGAGTATCCTCTTGTTCATTTCTTGGTTTCCTGCTGCTTTGAAGTGAGGTATTTAATGTTTTCCCACTTCTTAATTGAACTGCTTGGCATTCTTCTGTTATTTGTTTTGACAGTTGCTTTTCTGTCTGCTTTAATTGCACTTCCATGTTCCTGTTAGCCATTCTTGTTTCCTGTAATATTTCCTTGAATTCGGCTAGTTGCTGAGTTAGAAAATCTAATTGCTGATTGAATTCATTAGCCTGATCCACTGGACTGAGTTCTGCAGTTACTGTTTTAGCTTCTTCTTTCATAGAGGATTCACTGCTTAGGTACAGATGCTGATTTCTGGCAACTGTATCAATAAGCTCTTGAGCTTCTTCAATTGTTTTACTCATATGTATAGATCCACCAGCTGAGTGGTCTAGAGAAATTTGAGCTTTTTCTGTAAGCCCATAGTAGAAGATGTCTAATTGCACCCATTCTGAAAACATTTCAGAGGGGCATTTTCTTAGCATCTCTCTGTATCTCTCCCAAGCATCATAAAGGGATTCATTATCTCCTTGTTTGAAGCCTTGGATGTTTAGCCTTAGCTGTGTCATCCGTTTGGGAGGGAAATAGTGATTCAGGAATTTTTCTGACAGCTGTTTCCATGTTTTTATGCTGTTCTTAGGCTGGTTATTTAACCACCTCTTAGCTTGATCTTTTACAGCAAATGGAAACAGTAATAGTCTGTAGACATCCTGATCTACTTCCTTATCATGTACTGTATCAGCAATTTGCAGAAATTGTGCCAGAAACTCTGTAGGTTCTTCATGTGGAAGACCAGAATACTGGCAGTTTTGCTGCACCATGATAATGAGCTGAGGATTCAGCTCAAAGCTACTAACTCCAATGGAGGGTATACAGATACTACTCCCATATGAAGCAGTAGTGGGGTTAGCATATGACCCCAAAGTCCTCTTGGACTGTTCATTCCCACTTGCTTCCATACTAGATCACAAGGGATAATTTATATGTTGATATTATTTATTTTATAAAAATTAATTTTTATAAAATAAAAGAAAAACGAAATAAATAAAAGAAAGTGGAAATATTTTTTTTTTGAAATTGAAAATTGAATTTTTATAAAAGATTTTCGAAAAAAAATAGTTCAAAATTAGTTAGAAAAATAAAAATTTTTTTAAATTTTGAATTTTATGATGAAAGAGAAAAACACACAAAAGACACAAGACTTAAAATTTCTAGATCTAATGCTCCTTAATTTTCGAAAATTTTTGGAGGGAAAACACCAAGGAACACCAAACTTAAAAATTTTAAGATCAAGACACAAGAAAAACTCAAGAACACTTTGAATATTCACAAGAACACCAAGAACACAAGGAAGAACACCAAACTTAAAATTTTTAGAAAACTTTAATAAAATTTTCGAAAATTATGAAAAGATTAACAAGAAAATACCAAACTTAGAATAAGACACTAAAACTCGAAAAATTAACAATTAATTAAAAGAAAAATAATAAATTTTGAAAAGAAATTTTTGAAAAGAAACTATCCTATCAATATTGATTTAATGACTCTATAACAATAAAAATAAGAATAAAAATAAAAATAAATTATTCCTAATCTAAGAAATAAAATAAGCCTTCAATTGTCCAAACTCAATAATCCCTGGCAACGGCGCCAAAAACTTGGTGGACGAAATTGTGATTTCTATCTTTTGATCTTTAGTATGTTCACAACTCCGTTCAACTAACCAGCAAGTGCACTAGGTCGTCCAAGTAATACCTTACGTGAGTAAGGGTCGATCCCACGGAGATTATTGGCTTGAAGCAATCAATGTTATTTTATTAATCTTAGTCAGGAGGCTAATGAAGTTATTGGGATTTATTTGTAAAAGGCCAAACTACAAACTACTTAAAATTGTAAGTTAAAATAATAGGGAATAATAGAGTTACTTGTTTATAAAGGATTATGGAATATGTTGGAGTTTTGGAGATGCTTTGTCCTTTGACTTCAACTCTTCCTTGAAATCCTCTTCTCACACGCAGGTTCCTTCCATGGCAAGCTCTCTGTAGGGTGTCACCGTTGTCAATGGCTACCTCCCATCCTCTCAGTGAAAACGTTCCTATGCTCTGTCACAGCACGGCTAATCATCTGTCGGTTCTCAATCAGGTTGGAATAGAATCCCTTGATTCTTTTGCGTCTGTCACTAACGCCCAGCCCTCAGGAGTTTGAAGCACGTCACAGTCATTCAATCCCAGAATCCTACTCGGAATGCCACAGACAAGGTTTAGACTTTCCGGATTCTCATGAATGCCGCCATCAATCCGGCCTATACCACGAAGATTCTATTGGGGAATCTAAGAGATATTCATTCAGTCTGATGTAGAACGGAGGTGGTTGTCAGGCACACGTTCATGGATTGAGGAAGGTGATAAGTGTCACGGATCATCACCTTCTTCACAATTAAGCGCGAATAAACATCTTAGATAAGAACAAGCGTGTTTGAATGGAAAACAAAGGAATTGTATTAAATCATCGAGACGCTGCAGAGCTCCTCACCCCCAACAATGGAGTTTAGAGACTCATGCCGTCACAAAGTATGTAATTCAGATCTGAAAATGTCATGAGGTACAAGAAATGTCTGTAAAAGTTGTTTAAATAGTAAACTAGTAACCTAGGTTTACAGAAAATGAGTAAACTAAGATAATTGGTGCAGAAATCCACTTCTAGGGCCCACTTGGTGTGTGCTGGGGCTGAGATCAAAGCTATCCACGAGTAGAGGCCTTTATTGGCGTTAAACTCCAGGTTATGACGTGTTTTGGGCGTTCAACTCCGGATCAAGACGTTTTTCTGGCGTTTAACTCCAGACAGCAGCATGAACTTGGCGTTCAACGCCAAGTTACGTCGTCTATCCTTGCGCAAAGTATGGACTATTATATATTTCTGGAAAGCCCTGGATGTCTACTTTCCAACGCCGTTGAGAGCGCGCCAATTGGACTCCTGTAGCTCCAGAAAATCTATTTCGAGTGCAGGGAGGTCAGGATCCAACAGCATCAGCAGTCCTTTTTCAGCCTAAGTCAGATTTTTGCTCAGCTCCCTCAATTTCAGCCAGAAAATACCTGAAATTACAGAAAAATACACACACTCATAGTAAAGTCCAGAAATATGATTTTTGCTTAAAAACTAATAAAATTCTATTAAAAACTAATTAAAACATACTAAAATCTACATGAAATTACCCTCAAAAAGCGTATAGAATATCCGCTCATCAGACAGCCGCAGGTACCGACTGATCAGCTTTTTCCTGCAGGGTAAAGTTTTTCTCCTGCCAGGAATCATCATGTAGGATGCCAAGGATGGATACAGAGGATTCGCCTTTTTTCCTTTTGACAGTGGTTGCTTTGCCCTTTCTTTTGATTTGAGGGTCAGACATCCTGAAAAACAGAAATTTCAGGATATAATTGAAGAATAGAAGCAGGAAAACAAGTAGGCAGATAAGATAATAGCAATATAAGCACAGAGTAGCAAAAGAGCAAGAGAAGTATGAATTGAGTCAAATAAAGTTCATTCGGGATTGTGTGCAGTTGAAAAAGTCTAAAAAGAAAAAAGACAATCCAAAATACATGATAAGTGGAATTCATGTTAATAAGGAAAAACAGTGATCAAGCCTTGAGTTAAAAGTGAAAGTAAGCAGGTAAAAAGAGAAGGTAGAAAGTTAGAAAGGTTAATAAGAGAAAAAGGAAGTTAAAAATTAAAAGCAATGAGTTAGTAAAAAGAGGGTTAGAGTAAGTGGCATGATAATTGGTTTCCTAGTTAGCAAGAAATCCATAAATTGAAAGAATAATCAACTCATATTCAAGCAAGGTTTGCAGTTAATTGATGTAAAGTCATATATATTATGGAAGTGGGAAAGAGAATGAAATCATCAATAATGCAAAGTATTAACCATTGAATCAAATGGAATGAGAATGCTAGCCCGTGCATTCATGAATTGGTTTGGGTGCAGCGGAGTGGTGCATAATTTAAGATTGCCAAAACCAATACATGAATGGAAAAAAAATGAAATAATTTGCAAAAAATTGGGCAGCATTCCGACTAAAATTGGATGTTCCCGAAAAATACATAACAGGATAAATCAGTTCATATAAAATTGAAAAATGCTGCAAAGAGAAACAGCTAACAAGAATCATGAAGAAACAGTGTAACAGCATGCGATATGAAGAACAGCACATGAACATAATTAATATCACAGCCAGATCAAAATTGCGGAATAGATAAAATAGGTAATCAAGAACGGCGTAATTATCAGGCCTAAATCCACTAACCACATCCTAGCTATCTAACCACCTAGAAACCACTACGAACATGCATCTCTAACTATCCTAAATTGAACAAATTCAGATAAATATGCAACTAACTGGGAATGATAAAGAAATCGGTGTACGACGGAACCTGGTATATGTATGAACAAGGGATAGGGCAGAGGGAAGGTGGTGGTGATGTGGCGGCGGTGGGAGGGAGCACGGCGGCGCGGCGGTGGAGCAGGGGCAGGCTAGGGTAACGGAAGGGAGGGAGGGGGTAAAAGGTGGGGGGGGGGGGCGAGTGTTTGGGGCTGTGTAGGTGGCGGCGCTGGAAGGGGTGTTCGACGGCAGAGGTTGCGGCACGGTGGTTTGTCGTCGCAGGTAGGGGCAGTGGTGGAAGAAGTGGTGGATGGGGAAGAGTTGCAGAGAGGGGAGGAGAGGGGGGTGGATGGGGTTTGGGGCGCGATGGGTAGGGTTCGCGTGGTTTTGGGGTTAGTGATCGCAAATCCACGCGAACACGTGGAGCACGCGATCGAGTGAGTAAGGGGAAAGATGGGTGACGCGGACGCGTGAAGCACGCGAACGCGTTGCTGGAATTTGTGCTAGACGCATAGTTCCAGCGTCGTTCTTGTGCAACTCTCTGTTTAATTTAGGGGGCCATAATATCCATGCGACGCGATTGCGTCACTCACGCTTTCGCGTGGGATGGGTGTTGTGCAAGTGACGCGTTCACGTCAAGGACGCAAACGCGTGGGCCGTTTTGTGCTAAACGCACACCAGCCACACGATTCCAGCCCAAATTTCTGGGTGTTGGATGTTTACGCCGATATCCAGATCACGCGTTCGCGTGAGTGACGCGGACGCGTGGGAGGCATTTTTCGCAACTGACGCTAGCGCGTAGAGCACGCGGTCGCACGGAACAATTTGTGCCAAAGGAATGCCTCCAGCCATGCTTTTGCTTGACTTTCTGTTCACTTTCCTTTTCTTCTTAATGCACTTGTGACGCGGACGCGTCAGCGACGCTGTCGCGTCACGTGCTCTCTTTTTTTCTTTTTTTTTATGCAGTATGCAGAATGCAAAATGCAGTGAATGTCATGCAAAATTCCAGGTTCAAACAAAATTCAAAAATAGAGTAAAATGGAGAAGGAACGATCATACCATGGTGGGTTGTCTCCCACCTAGAACTTTTAGTTAAAGTCCTTAAGTTGGACATTTGATGGTTTTCTTGTTATGGTGGCTTGTGCTTGAATTCATCCAGAAATCTCCACCAGTGTTTGGAATGCTAGCATCCTCTGGGGTCCTAAACAAGGCACGTAAAGCCTTTGAGCAGTTTCAAACAGGTTTCCAGGCTCCTGGGGTGTTGAGCGTCAGAATACATTCCAGGATCCCAAACCTTACTTTTACACCCGTTTTCGTCTTGATTTGCATTTTTCCAGCAGGGTGATGAGTAATCTGAGTTCTCACTGCAGTGACCAAACAGCTTCCGAGATCCTTTCAATTGAGCTTGACACCAATCCTTGCACTTCAAATTAAAGTGTGAAACCTCATTGAATCTTGCATACCAGCGCTGAGTGCGAGTTATTTCCCTTTTGCTCTTAAAGCCGCAAAGAGCTCTAAGCTGGCCATCTGTTTCAAGAAAACCATATTCAAGTGAAGAAGTAAAGATAAAGGTCAAGGATTTTACCCACTTGAAGTTTATATTGGGTGGTAATGGCCTTGGGATAAGTGTTTCCAGTGGTTCTGCAAGCTCTACTCCCCTGTGGTCTTCAGGGAATTCCTCCACTTCTTTGCAAATTTCTTCCATTTCAACCATGTCTTGATCAAAGTCATCGATATCTTCCTCATCACTTGAGTCATAATTGGGAGGTTGAGAAAAGTCTACCTCTGCATCATCTTCGTATTCACTTGGGGAAGATTCTTCTATCTCAAAGAATTCACTTGTGGATGCACGTTCATTACCAAGAGAACTTGACTTGTGATTATCATCATCAAGGAAACTTGCGTCTTGGGTTATTCCGTCCAGTTCTTCATAAGATACCTGCTTTGGGGGTTGTGCACTATCCTCCTTAGCATCAATTGTAACGTCTTTGACGAAATTCTCCACAACTCTGGATTCCTGCGGAGGTTCGGCATCTCCTAAATCTTTAACCAACTCTTTTTTTTCTATAATGACAGCTTCCTCTACTTGTTCTAGTACGAAGTTATGCTCTATACTGTCCACTGGAGTTTTTAGTGTCTCCTTCATGCTATGTTCTTCATTAGATTTTTCACATGAAGCCATGGAAGTTTGTTGAGTGTCCGAACGTCTGGAAGATAGTTGATTTATTGCTTGCTCTAGTTGATGAAGGGTTGCATGAAATTGGTCTACTGATTCTTTGAATTGAACCTGTGATTCTTGGCTTGATGGATATGGACATGATGCATATGGGACTGGTGTTTCTTGGGAGTAATTGGATTGGCGTTGGGGTGGATAAGGATCATACGGTGGCGAATGGTGAAAAGAAGCTTGTGAGTGTGGTGGTTCGAAGCTATATTGAGAGGATGGTCTCTGAGCATAGGGTGGGGCTTGTCGGTAGCTACAAGGGGATCCACCATATCTATCGGCTTGGTATGCATTGTAAAATGGTCCTTGTCCATGATATTTAGGAGTGTGTTGTTGCCTAAAGGGTTAATCAGATCCTCTTGGCTCCATCCATCTTTGATTGCTTTGACCGTGATGCATACTCCTGTTATAGCTTCCATTCCTTTCAACAAAATTAGAACCAAACTCAAAGCGAAAGGGGTGAGAATATATAGTAGCTATCAGAAATAAGAAGGGAAAACAAAAATAAACAAGTAAAAGAAAAAATATTTACAATAACCAATAATAAGGCACACGTTTGCAATTCCCCGGCAACGGCGCCATTTTGAAGAACGGATTTCCTTTCAGTAAAGAAATATAAAAAATATGATTGCGTTGTAAGTATAGCTTCTAAACCAACAGAAAATCCTTTCTTACAAACGTTTGGTTGTCACAAGTAACAAACCCAATAAAAAATAATTAACCGAAGTATTCCTCTCTTCTCCTCAATCGATGGATTCCTTCATTTATAACCCTTTAATCTGTGTTCTCTGGGCTTAGATCTGGACCAAAAAGGGTCCAGAAGTCGCTGGGGCCGACTTCTGCAAATTCTGTAGATCGCGCACGTTACGCATCCGCGTGGGTCACGTGGTTGTGTCATCTGGAGTGTTGCTCTTCCACGTGGTCGCGTCAGTCATGCGTCCATGTCAGCTGTGTTTCGCAAGTCCAGCGTCCGCGTCGTCCATGTGCTTGCGTCAACGCTAATTTACGCAAAGCACGCGTTCACATCGTCCATGCGGACGCGTCACTGCCAGTTTCTCCAAAAACTAATTTGTGCTTTCCTTCCATTTTTGTATGTTTTCTTTCCATCCTTTAAGTCATTCCTGCCCTATAAAACCTGAACATACTCAACACACAAATCACGGCATCGAATGGTAATAAAGGATAATTAAATTTGATTATTTTAAAGCATAGGAAACATGTTTTCTCATATGTCATATCCTAAGGCAGGAATTGTAAAACCATGCAAATTCATATGAATAAGTAGGTGAAGAGTTGATAAAATCATTCAATTTAAGCACAAAATTTATCACAAAATAGTGGTTTATCAACTGCGCTCAAGTAGGGGCACTATTCATGCCCTGGGTCGAGGTGTATGACCCGAGCTGATTGACGACAAGTCGACCAACCTCTACAGGTCAGGATTATCCGGCCTCTTCTCAAAGAGCTTGGCCAAATCACCAGCAGAGCCCAAAAAGGGCCCAAATAGAGGAACACGACCCAAGTCCAAAGACACCCCAAGCCTAGAAAGATAAGGGCGGTCCCCTTAAAGATATGATGACTTCACTCAAAGATAAGATAAGATAACTATCTTATCTCCAGAAAGGTCACTCCACACTATTATAAATACACTGGAGCACTCAGTTATAACTCATACTCTGATTCTACTAAAAAACTGTTTACTACCCTTGCTAACTTAAGCAATGGAGTCCCTTGCAGGTACCACCACCCTCCGGTGATAAAGGATCAGCACCACCACCAAGTCCAACTAGTTGGACACAGCAGCTCTGGCCACTATGATTAAGTCGGACACAACAGCTACGACCAGTATAGAAGATCTCATCCGAGATCGAGCTACAGTTTCAGGTAAACCTCGGAACACCAAGCAAAAACTCAAATTCAAAGAACCATCCTTATTCAATGTATAAAATGTATTAACAACTTAGCAACCAAAACAAACTTGCAAGGAAGTAAAGAACTACCTACAATGGAAACTCAATTCATTTATTATATCTACAAGAGAATGGAAAGAGTTTACCATGGTGGGGTGTCTCCTACCAGGTACTTTTAGTTTAACTCCTTAAGTTGGACATTTGGGAGGCTCCTTGTCATGGTGGCTTATGTTTATGCTCATCCTTTAACCTCCAAGAATGCTTGTTCCTTGAACGGTTATCAGAATTTCCAACCATCTTCACCAAGCTTGGGTGAAGTTCTCCCCAAGATATGATCTCCCAAAAATGGTCTTCATATCGTGATCTAGGATCCCATATCTTATCTTCACACCCATCTTCTAATTGATCATCATGATTCCACTTGGGTTGTAGGCATATAGAATTCTCTTAGAGCACCAACTTCTCTTCATAGACCCACATAATTTGGTTCTACACCAACCATTACTATTCCACTTTGGGCATGCAACCATCATGAACTTAGAGTGATGTTTCCAACCACTACACAACTCTCTCTTACTCTTAATTCCAGAAAGAACTCTAAGTTGACCATCATTTTCAATCAAATCATATTCAAGTTAAAAGGTAAAGCTTAGGGATAAGAGTTTTACCCACTTGAATGTTGTACGGAGTGATGGTGACTTAGGAAGGGGGACCTCGCTACACTTAGCCAATGCGAGATTCGTTCCCCTGTGCTATTCCTTTACAACCTTCGCCTCTTCATTAGTCTCTACATCAAGCTCCATGGAAAAAGATTCAATTGTAGAGAGGAAGTCATCAATGATTAATTCCCTCTCTTGGTCGATCCTCCCAAAATCTTCAACCATGAATTGCTTAGGAGGTTGCACACCCTTCTAAACATTGATGTGAAGGGGATTGGTCATGGTGGACAAAAAATCACCAACAATGGAATCAACTTCTTGATCAATTTCCCTTAACTTGTTCTTCACTTCCTAAATATTGATAACCCCAACGTCCTCCTCTTGATGCAAATCTTGCTTCAACTCCTCTTTTTCACCTTGGAGCTTTGAATTCACTCCCTCACTAAGCTCTTTGATTGCTTCTCCACTTCCGACAATGGGAGTGCTTTGATCGCATTGGCTTAGGCGGAAGGAGACTATGTTGTGAACGGCTTTCGCTAAGGTGGCTATCTTGGCTTCTAGCTCTTTGAACTCCTTTTGGTTCTCTTCTTGCCTTTGGGTGCAAGAGTGAATATAACCTTGGGGAGAATCATCTATAGAGGGTGGTAGGGGAAAATAAGGTTCATTGTTTGGGAGAGAAGTTGGTTCATCTTGATAAGGGTATAGAGGTGGTGTATATTGAGGTGGTGGTTCTATGTATGGTTCATATGGTTCATAAGGTGGGTAGTATGGTAGACAATGATTAGGGCTATAATGAGGTGTTTGGTGGTAGGGGGCTTGTGAGTATGGTGGTTCAAAATTAGGTTGAGGGGGTGGTTCATAGGCATGTGGTGGTGGTTGTTGACAACTACAATAAGGGTTACCACATCCATTAGATTGATATGCATTAGGATTGGAATTATATCCATAGGAAATCAGAGAGTAGTCATGTTGGGGTGGCGCTTGAATGGCTTGAATGGAATAAAATGCCTTTTGGTCCTTGCGTATCTCCGTGAGGCGAGTGGTCATATCTCTAAGCACCTTTGTCAAACTTGATTCGGAAGGGGGTTGTTGCCAAGAATGTTGATCAATCCCTTGAGATTCCTCCCATCTTTGATTGTTCCATCCTTGATGCATGTCACCAGTGTAGTTCCCATTCTTTACAACATAATTTGAGCCAAACTCATAGCCAAAGTGAGGATGAGAATTCATAATGGCGAATAGAAATAGAAGCTACAAAGAATAAACAACAAAGTCCTAAACCTAACAAAAACTAACCAACAAACAAAAGACAAACATATTCACATATTCACAATATCCAATAACATAACACAATTGCATTCCCCAGCAACGGCGCCATTAATTTGATTTAGAGAATCTACACCAGTTCGGAATTCCACAAAATAATTTCGTTGTTAGTATAGTCCAAACCGATAGTCAATCCTCAAATCAAATTAAATTTTGGTTGTCACAAGTAACAAACCCCAAATAAGAATTAACCGGAGTATTTGAACACCGGGTCGTCTCACGAGGAATTGCAATGAAGTGTTCTATTATTTGCTATGAAGGAACAAAGGGGTTTGATTTTATATTTTTGCAAGAAAGTAAATGGCAAGAAAAGTAAATGAACAATTAACTAATAAGAGAAAGGAAAAGTACTCTTGGCTAGACATAGGTAATTGAGATTACCATCCTTGTCTACAAACCATATATTAACAATTTTGAGGAACCAAGCTCATTAAGTCTACTTCCAAAAGCCTTAAGTACGTAATATCTACTCCTAGGCTTGAAGTACATCAAATGGCTTGATCAACATCAATCCATAAGTCCCAACCTATCTACTAATTAGATTAGTAGTAGGTTAGTGTCAATGGATATTAAATTGATCACCAAGGATTCTCAAATCATCAATTCATTGAGACCCAATGACTCAAGGTCACTCAATTCCCTTAGCCTAGGTCAAGAGTAAAGGAAACTACTCAAAAACTAAAGGAGGCATTCTATCAAACAACTAGAGTGCAAGAAAAGTAAATATCACCAATTGCAAGAATTAACAAGACCTATAACCATCATGAGCAATAAATCAACAATATCAATGAAAATAAACATTAAAGAGAGCATGGAAACATAAAATTGCATTAAAAGAAAAGGAAATCCAACAAGGATTCATCAACATAAAAGAAGGCAAAACAAGAATTTAACAAGAGAAACTAGAGAATTATGACATTAGGATAAGATATTATGAAGGAAACAAGATGAAATCAAGGAATTACACTTAGATCTAAGAGAATTTTACCTAATCCTAACCTAATTCTAGAGAGAAGAGGAAGCTTTTATCTATAGAAAACTGTTCCGAGGGTTACCTAAAACTGTAGGTCGATCTTGGACGAGATCTTCTGTACAGGTCAGAGCTGTTTTGTCCGACTTGATGACGGTGGCTGGAGCCGCTGTGTCCGATTTGTTGGACTTGGTGGTGGTGCTGATCCTTCGTCACCGGAGGGTGGTGGTACCTGCAAGAGACTCCGATGCTTAAGTTAACAAGGGTATTAAGCAGGTTTTTAGTAGAATCAAAGTATGAGTTATACCTGGGTGCTCCAGTGTATTTATAATGGCGTAGAGTGACCTTCTTAGATAAGATAAGTTAGTTATCTTATCTTTATCTTATCTTCAAGTGAGGTCATCTTATCTTCAAGGGAACCGCCCTTCTCTCTGTAGGCTTGGGCTGACTTAGGATTTGGAGCGTGGTCCTCTGTTTGGGCCCTTTTTTGGGCTTTCCTGGTAATTTGACCAAGCTCTTTGAGAAGAAGTCGGATTGTCCTGACATGAAGAGGTCGGTCGACTTGTCAGTAGAACATCCCGGGTCGGACAGCTCGACCCAGGGTATGAACAGTGCCGCTGCTCGAGCCCGGTCTTCTGTTTTGAGGTCGAGTCTTCGGTTTTAGGACTTCAATCCTTTTATGGTGAAGCCGAACTCGAGCATTTTGCTGATTTCTTCTTTGTAGGGTTCTCCTTTGAATGCGGAACATTTTCTTTTGAATTTTTATTCTTTTGAAAACGCACGTCTCCATGCTTTGGCAATGCGCGAGGGTTTAATAACCTCATTAATACTTTTAATGTTCTGTTTCATTGTTCATTCTGAACTTTTCACAAAAATGGTTTCTCTTCTCTGTTTCTTTGCTGTAACTTCCCCTTTTTCTTTCTCGCTTTCAGTTTTTGCCTGAGACTTGCATTTTTGCGTTTATTTCCGCGACGTCATTAGTGATTCTTGGTGTTTTTCGTTGCTCGAAAGGCGATTCCATCTCGCCGTCTTCAATCTCTTTGAAGTTTTCTCCTTTGTTCAGGTTGGTTCTTCTTTTTGTTGTTCTTATTATTTTTTGGTAAAGCTTTGATTTTTCCTGTATGTTGGAAAGCTTAAACCTTTTTGTACTCTTGTGCTTGTTTGTCACTGTAATGTATTTTTTCTGGCTTCCTTTTAGTCTTTATGCGTACTCTTGGTATTTCTCTTGGTTGAGGCTTTTTAGGGCTTTGCATTTTTTGTTGCCCTCTAATTTTGTAGCTTTTCTGGGGTAATGGCTTTGCTTGATTCTTGTAAAAGGGTTATGATTTCGATGATTTCTGCTTTGGCATGTTGCTTGGTAGTTCCTCTGCTTTGTGGACTGAAACTATAGTTCGAGGTTCTTTTTTCAGAGTGTTGATTAAAAGAAGGTTTTTCCTTTTGGGGATAGCTTTAATTTTCTTTTTCGTATTGTCGTTTGTCTGGAAGGGGATTTTTCTTTGCCAGGAGTTTTACTGGGTCTTGTCTTTGCCTCCAAAGGATGCCCCTAGACTTTGTTGTGTGTCTTGGGGTTTTCCTTTTTACTACTTGTATTGCCCCAAGTCATTTTTGTCTGAGTTATTTTGATTTCGCCCGAACTGTTTTGGTTAGTAATCCATTTTCTTTTCTTGATTGTAGGACTAGTTGGCCATGTCTTCTCGCAAAAATATTGTTGAGACAGCTTCCAAGGTCCCTGAGGGTATGTCCGACTGGCTAGACTCCCTTGTGTTGATGTGTGTTTCTGTGGTAAATGCTGAGTACTACATAGAGCTGAGGAAACATCATAGGATTTGTAGTAGTCAATCCTAGGAGAAGGATTATGAGCTTGTAGCGCTTGATTTCGATGAGAGGGTTTGTTTCCCGACCTCGATTCAGGGGGAGCGTCCCTTCTTTTATGCCTATGACTATTTTTTCAGCCAGCTGAACATTACTTTCCCTTTTACTTCCTTTGAGACTGACTTGTTGTGGTCGTGTAATGTTGCTCCATTCTAGCTCCATCCGAACTCTTGGGGTTTTATCAAGATCTTTCAGTTACTCTGCCAAGAATTAGATGTTACACCTTCTCAAACTCTCTTTCTTTAGCTCTTTGTTCTGACTAAGCCTGGGACTACCAAAGAGAAAGCTTCTTGGGTTTTTTTCAGGTCTGCCCAAGTGCACAAAGTCTTTTCCATGTATGATGAGTCCTTTAGGGACTTTAAGAACTACTTTTCAAGGTTCGAGCTGTTGAGGGAGCTCGACCTTTTTTCCTAGAAGCGAATGGTAAACCTGCCTTCCCTTTGTGTTGGTAGAAGAGTGTTGTAGTGTCTCGATACTCGTGGGAGATGCTTGATGAGGTCGAGCAGGCCTTTGTAACTGTGTTGGAGGATATTTGGGGGGACCCTCCCCATCATGACACAAAGAGATTCTTGGGGGACCCTTCTCTTGTCCGAGCCGAACTGGGTAGAGACTGACTTTTTTTGTTATGTTTTGTTTTTACTTCTCCAATTTTGTAACTTGTTTTGATTTGTTTTTTCAGAGATGGCCAAGACCAATGATTCCATGAAAGCCTTTAAAAAGGCAAGGAAAGCTACTGCTGCACAGAATATCTCGGCCAAGGCTGTAGGGGAAGGATATTCTCAAGTTCCTCCTAAGAGACCGATCTCGAGTTCTATTGGGCCGAGGAGGGTGATCCCAACACCTCAGGTCCATTTAGTTAATCCCCCCCAAACCTCTGCTGCTACTTCTTCTCCTACCGTCGTTCCTCCTCCAAAAAGACCCGGACTGTCGAGCCTTTTAATCTGGATGCTCCTGACTTTGATGCTGTCGGGTTTGTTGATCAACAAATTGCTCCTTATGGTGTCATGCCTACTGATGATGTATCCATTCTTCATCATTTGGATTTTATCACTCGGAGTGGCATTAAACTGGCACACATGGGAGCAGCTTTATACCGGACTGCTCAAGATCTTCCTATCCATGCTACAAAGGCCTTTATGGAGGAGGCCAAGTCAGAGTTTGACCGGATTAAGGATTTAAAAGAGGAGTTTGAGGTGAAAGTGACGAAGCTGGAGAAGGAGTTGGTGGGGGAGAAGACTTGGGCTATTAGTCTGGCGGCCTCTGTGAGATTAGCTGAGGACACAGCATTGAAACATAAGGAGAGCTATGTTACCACCTATAGAGAGATGATGGATCTCAGGAACAGCTTAGAATCTGTCCGGGCTGATTACCTTGTAGGCAGTGTTAATGCTGCTTATGAGAATTTGAAGGAGCAAGTTCGAGTTCTTACACCGGAGCTTGACCTTTCCCTTTTTAGCCTGGATAACATTGTTAGGGATGGTAAGATTATTCCTGATGATCCTTGGTGGATGAAATTGTGATCAAAGAGTTCCAGGCACTGTTAGAGAAGCTCACAACTCCGTTCAACTAACCAGCAAGTGTACTGGGTCGTCCAAGTAATAAACCTTACGCGAGTAAGGGTCGATCCCACAGAGATTGTTGGTATGAAGCAAGCTATGGTTACCTTGTAAATCTCAGTTAGGCAGATTAAATTGGTTTATGGATTTCGAAAATTAATAATAAAAAGAAAATAAAAAGGGATAGAAATACTTATGTAATTCAAGAGTGGGAATTTCAGATAAGCGTATGGAGATGCTGTGCTCCTCTTGAAACTCTACTTCACTACTCTCTCTTCCAATCCTTCTTACTCCTTTCCATGGCAAGCTGTATGTAGGGCATCACCATCATCAATGGCTACTTTCAATCCTCTCGGAAAAATAGTCCTATGCGCTGTCACTGCACGGCTAATCGTCTGGAGGCATCACCTTTGCTGATAGCTACATCCCATCCTCTCAGTGAAAATAGTCCAAATGCTCTGTCACAGCACGGCTAATCATCTGTCGGTTCTCAATCAGGTTGGAATAGAATCCATTGATTCTTTTGCGTCTGTCACTAACGCCCAGCCTTCAGGAGTTTGAAGCTCGTCACAGTCATTCAATACCGGAATCCTACTCGGAATACCACAGACAAGGTTAGACTTTCCGGATTCCCGGGATCCTACTCGGAATACCACAGACAAGGTTAGACTTTCCGGATCCCCATGAATGCCGCCATCTATCTAGCTTATACCACGAAGATTCTGTTGGGGAATCTAAGAGATATGCGCCCGGCCTAAGGTAGAACGGAAGTGGTTGTCAATCACGCGCGTTGATAAGTGAGAATGATGATGAGTGTCACGGTTCATCACATTCATCAAAGTTAAGTGCAACGTATATCTTGGAATAAGAATAAAAGAGAATTGAATAGAAAGTAATGGTAATTGTATTGAAACTTGAGGTACAGCAGAGCTCCACACCCTTAATCTATGGTGTGCAGAAACTCCACTGTTGAAAATACATAAGTGAAAGGTTCAGGCATGGCCGAATGGCCAGCCCCCTAGAAGGTGATCAATAGCCTCCTAAGATAAAGAATAAAACAAAACTGAGACCAAAGATGTCTAATACAATAGTAACTTATCCTATTTATACTAGACTAGCTACTAGGGTTTACATGAGTAAGTAATTGATGCATAAATCCACTTCCGGGGCCCACTTGGTGTATGTTTGGGCTGAGCTTGATCTATCCACGAGCTGAGGCTTTTCTTGGAGTTGAACTCCAAGTTATGACGTGTTTTGGGCGTTCAACTCCGGATCATGACGTTTTTCTGGCGTTTAACTCCAGACAGCAGCATGTACTTGGCGTTTAACGCCAAGTTACGTCGTCAATTTCCGAATAAAGTATGAACTATTATATATTTCTGGAAAGCTCTGGATGTCTACTTTCCAACGCCGTTGAAAGCGCGCCAATTGGAGTTCTGTAGCTCCAGAAAATCCATTTTGAGTGCAGGGAGGTCAGATTCCAACAGCATCAGCAGTCCTTTTGTTAGCCTTTTTCAGAGTTTTGCTCAAGTCCCTCAATTTCAGCCAGAAATTACTTGAAATCACAGAAAAACACACAAACTCATAGTAAAGTCCAGAAATGTTAATTTAACATAAAAACTAATGAAAACATCCCTAAAAGTAGCTTGAACTTACTAAAAACTACCTAAAAACAACGCCAAAAAGCGTATAAATTATCCGCTCATCAATCTTGATGATGATGATGATGTCGGCCCCCCTGTTGTTTCTTCTACAAAAACCTCTAATATTCCGTCCTCCTCTACTTCGGCTGAAGTCGCTCAACCGGTGTCTGATCCCGATGTTCAAATTCTGAACCGAGATGATGGAACAGTAGATGCAGTGCTCCTTCAGACTCGGCCTCCTTCGCCCCGAGATGCTACCGCTGGAGAGTCTCTGAACCCTATGTAGTTTTTATGGATTTGGATATGTATGGCCTGATCTGTGGGTCTTTAAACTCTTTTTGTTTTGTGGTTTTGTTATTTTGTTCTCTGAACACTTTTAGTTGCTTTGCTGTTAGCAACTTTATTTTGGGAAAAACAAAGTATTTTCTTAGGCTTCTTTGAGGTCGACTTTGGGTGGTCTCTTTGAGCCTTGTTGATATTATAACTTTGTTTTCTTTCATAACATGTTTATCTGCATTTGTCTGGTACATTTTTGGGATGTCGGAGCCTTGTTGTCCGACCTTTTGTGATTGCCCCTGTATTTTCACACTTATGACTTGATTTTGAGGTTGTGGATGTTTGGGTCCAACTTGTATGTCGACTTCCCTACTTTGGTTTGAAGTTATTTTTAGTAATCCGTTTGGTTTGGACCTTTGTTAGGTCTTTCTTAGGGATTACTTTTATAACTTTGTTTGCGGGGGGCCAACTTCATCATGTCGGCCTCTTCTAAGTTATTTCTGGTAATCCTCTTTTTTTTGGACCTTTGTCAGGTCTCTTTTTGGGATTACTTTTTATAACTTGTTTGTGGGAGACCGACTTCATCATGTCGGTCCTTTATAAGTTATTTTTAATAATCCTCTTTCTTGGAACTTTGTCAGGTCTCTTTCAGGGATTACTTTTTATAACTTTTTGGTTTTGGGGCCGACTTCTTTACATCGGTCCCTTATGAGTTATTTTTAGTAATCCTCTTTCTTGGACCTTTGTTAGGTCTCTTTCAGGGATTACTTTTTATAACTTTTTGGTTTTGGGGCCGACTTCTTTACGTCGGTCCCTTATAAGTTATTTTTAGCAATCCTCTTTCTTAGATCTTTGTCAGGTCTCTTTAAGGGATTACTTTTTATAACTTTTTAGTTTTGGGGCCGACTTCTTTACGTCGGTTCCTTATAAGTTATTTTTAGCAATCATCTATTTTAGGGCTGGCCAGGCCTCTTTCCAGGGATTGACTTTTTATAACTTGTTATTGCGGCGACTAGTCCGATTTCTTTATGTCGGCCTGTCTTTAAGTTATTTATAGCAACCCATTTTATTAAGACCTCGTCAGATCCTTTCTATGGATTGCTTTTGATAACTTCTTGCGTTATTCTGTTTTCGTCGCTTTTTGATCTTTGCTGATATTGTAGAGATTGGGTTTTGTTCCCCGTTTGGTTGACCTTTTGCTGAATTTGGTTTTCATCTATTTTGGTCCTTTTCGTGGTCGAGCACTGTTCATACCCTGGGTCGAGCTATCCGACCTGGGATGATCAACGACAAAGCGACTGACCTCTTCAAGTCAAGCGGACTGACTTCTTCATAAAGAACTCAGCCGAGTCAACAAGAGAGCCCAATGAAGGGCCCGGGTAGAGGAACACGACTCAAATCCTAAGCCAGCCCAAGCCTAGAGAGATAAAGGCGGTTCCGTTGAAGATACGCTGACCTCAACTCAAAGATAAAAGATAAGATAAGATAACTAACTTATCTTATCCAAAAGGTCACATCTCACCATTATAAATACACTGGAGCACACAGGTATAACTCATACTCTGATTCTACTCAATACCTGCTTAATACGCTTGCTAACTTAAGCATCGGAGTCCCTTGCAGGTACCCCCCACCCTTCGGGGACAAAGGAATCAGCACCACCACCAAGTCCAACAAGTCGGACACAACAGCTCCGGCCATCTCCCACCAGCCAGACTCGTTAACACCGACCAGTACAGAAGATCTCGTCCGAGATCGACCTCCAGTTTCAGATAACCCTCGGAACATTGGCGCTGTTGCCGGGGATCCTGGAAGTCATCCCATCACCATGGCGGACGACCATGACAACGACTACAATTCAGGTCTGGAGGATCGAACACCACACAAAAACGCGGATGTCACGCTACAAAACACTCCGGAAACCAACAAAGACAAAGACTCACCAAATTCAGGGGCAATATAAGCACTCCTGGATCGTCTAAAACAACTGGAAAAAGAAACCCAACTACAACGGGAAATTGGAAGAGATCTCCAAAGAGAGGTGCAGCGACGTCGGGAGTTGGAGGAAAAACTACAGTAATTGGAAGCCGATCTCAAATCAAAAGCACCCCGGGTTAATCTCGAGGAAAATTCACGCAAAGGGCAAGACCCGTTCACCAGGGAAATCATGAAAACTAAAATTCCAAAAGACTTCAAGCTCCCGGATATGACCCTGTATGATGGCACCACGGATCCCAACCACCACCTCAGCAACTTCAGAAGTAGAATGTACCTCACTGACGCCCTAGATGCTATTCGCTGCAAAGCTTTTCCAACAACTCTCACAAAAATAGCGATCCGATGGTTCGACAACCTACCCCCAAAGTCCATCTCAAGCTTTGATGACTTAGCTAAAAAATTCCTAGCCAGATTCTCCATTCAGAAAGATAAAGCCAAGCACGCCCCCAGTTTATTAAGGATCAAACAAGGAAATCGGGAGAGCCTCCACAACTACATGGAGAGATTTAACAAAACATGCATGGACATACAAAGTTTACCAACGGAGGCCGCCATTATGGGACTCATCAATAGCCTACGAGAGGGACCTTTCAGCCAATCTATCTCAAAAAAGTACCCGACATCCTTAGATGAAGTACAGGAACGAGCAGAAAAATACATCAACATGGAAGAAAACGCTCGGTTAGGAGAGACCTTAAAATCAAGGGCCTCCTACCGAGACAGGGACAAGGAATCCAAGAGAAAAGAAGATCGACAAGGGGAGAAAGTAAAAAAATATCATAATTTCACTCCTCTCAGGGCATCCCTGGTCGAGATATACAAAGAAGTCTGCCATACAGAAAAAATCCCCCCAGCACGGCCACTCAAAGGCGAAAGGGGAGGAGGAAACTGGAAGGAATATTGTGAATACCAACGAGTCCGAGGACACACTACAAACGAATGCTTCGACTTAAAAAATATCATAGAAAAATTGGTGAGAGAAGGAAAATTAGATCGATTCCTGGCCACCCGAGATGATGATCAAAGAAAGAGACGAAGGGATGAAGATACTGAACGAACAGAACGATCACCTCGGACACCAGAAAGACACATGATACACGGCGGATTCACAGCAGGTGGGATCTCCAATTCCTCTCGCAAAAGATATCTCAAAGAAGTATATCATGTCGAAGGAGAGGAGAAAGCACTCAACATTCCGGCAATTACATTCACTAAAGAGGACGCATCCGGCATCATCACAAGACACGATGATCCCATGGTTATCACCATCATATTGGCAAACGCCAACCTACACCGCACCTTAATAGACCAAGGCAGTTCTGCCGACATCTTATTCAAAACAGCCTTTGATAAACTCGGCTTGGAAGAAAAAGAACTTAAAGCATATCCAAACAGCCTGTTTGGGCTAGAAGATACCCCGGTTCGACCACTCGGGTACATACCACTACATACAACCTTCGAAAAAGGGGACTAATCCAAGACCCTCAAAATAGACTACATCGTAGTCAATGTAAGTTCAGCTTACAACGCTCTTATAGGACGGACAACACTCAACTAACTCGAGGCAATAGTCTCGACCCCACACCTATGTATGAAGTTCCCAACCCCAAAAGGGATAGCCACGATAAAAGCATACCAGAAGACGGCACGTCGCTGTTATAACGAAAGCCTAAACCTTAAAGGCAAAGGAGAAGAGTTCCACACAATCGAGCTGGGCGGAGTTCACCGACAAGAAGAACTTCGTCCGCAGCCAGAAGGCGAGATAGAAAAGATTCAGATCGGGGACACCTCGGAAAAAATAACCAATATCGGCACAATTCTAAAAGGAGATTTAAAAGAATTACTAATACAATTCTTGCGAGATAACGTCGATCTCTTCGCGTGGAAAGCCGCAGACATGCCAGGCATAGACCCTAAGCTAATGTGTCATAAGTTGGCAGTTTATCCAGGATCTCGACCGGTGCAGCAGAGACGAAAAAAACTTGGGCCAGAGCAATCCCAAGTTGTGGACGAGAAAGTACAGGCACTACTGGAAGCCAGATTCATAAGAGAAGTCAAATACCCGCTATGGCTAGCCAACGTTGTCTTGGTGAAAAAATCAAATGGGAAGTGGCGAATGTGCACCGATTACACCGATCTCAACAAGGCTTGTCCAAAAGATCCATACCCACTCCTAAGTATTGACGCTCTAGTAGATGCTTCCTCCGGATACAAATATCTCTCATTTATGGACGCATACTCGGGGTACAATCAAATCCCCATGTATCCACCAGATTAAGAAAAGACCTCGTTCCTAACACCAAAAGCAAACTACTACTACATCGTGATGCCTTTCGGTCTCAAGAACGCAGGAGCTACTTATCAAAGGCTAATGGATAAAGTCTTCTCAGAGCACGTCGGAAAGATCATGGAAGTTTATGTGGACGACATGTTAATAAAGACACAAAGCGAAGATACATTATTATCCGACCTGACTCAAGTGTTTTACACTATAAGAAAGCACAACATGCGGCTCAATCCCGCAAAATGCACCTTCACAGTAGACCAAAGGGGAATTGAAGCAAATCCAGATAAATGTCAAGCCATACTCAACATGAAGAGCCCAACCTGTGTCAAAGAAGTACAACAACTCAACGGGAGGTTGGCCGCCCTATCCCGATTCTTAGCAGGAGCTGCGATAAGATCTCTCCCCTTCTATGCTACTTTAAGAAAGGGAAAACAGTTCGAATGGACGATAGAATGTGAGCAAGCCTTCCAAGACTTTAAAGAGTTCTTAGGACGGCCACCTATCCTATCTCGACCACGAGAAGGAGAACCGCTCATATTATATCTCGCAATAGGGAGCCGGGCAATAGCCTCAGCACTAGTCAGAGAAGACGAAAATGGGCAACAACCCGTCTACTTAATTAGCAAAGCGCTACAGGGATCCGAGCTGAACAACCAGAAAATAGAAAATTTTACCTATACGCTCATTCTGACATCTCGACGACTCCGTCCGTATTTCCAGGCTCACACCATTAAGGTTCGAACTAACCAGCCCATAAAAGGAATATTGCAGAAAACAGATCTGGCAGGCAGAATTCTACAATGGGCAGTCGAGTTGTCAGAGTTTGACTTGTAATATGAAGTTCGGATGGCCATCAAATCACAGTATATGGCCGACTTTATCGCAGAATTCACAGATGCCCTAGAAACCCCCACAGAATGGAATCTTTACGTGGACGGTTCTTCAAATAAAACTGGAAGCGGTGCAGGCGTGATAATAGAAAGTGACCAAGGAACCCAAGTTGAGCTCTCCCTCAAGTTCGGGTTCCCGGCCTCAAATAACCAGGCAGAATATGAAGCATTATTAGCTGGTTTGAAGCTGGCTAAAGAGGTCGGAGCTCAAAAACTCAACATTTACAGCGATTCACAAGTGGTCACATCACAAATAATAGGGAGCTACCAAGCCAAAGATCCCACCAAGAAAAAATATTTGGATAAAACCAAGGAACAGCTCGGACAAATCGGGGAGTATAAAATCTGCCACATACCCCGCGAACAAAATGTCCGAGCTGATGTACTCTCAAAACTAGCCAGCACCAAACCAGGGGCAACAATAGGAGCCTCATCCAGGAAATGTTGCAAAACCCGTCAATCTCGGAAGAAAAAAAAGTCCTGACTATAACAAGTCAGGACCAAGGATGGATGACCCCCATAATCAACTACCTCAAAACAGGAACCCTCTCCACAGAAGAAAAGGAGGCAAAGAGGTTAAAAAGGGAGGCACAGTACTACACCATCATAAACAACATCCTGTACAAAAGAGGAATCTCAACACCTTTACTAAAATGCGTGCCGACCTCCAACACAAGGGAAGTGCTAGAAGAAATACACGACAACATTTGTGGCAATCATCTCGGAGCACGAGCTCTCGCCAAAAAAGTACTCCGGGCGGGATTTTATTGGCTAACTCTACAGAAAGAAGCTACAGAATTTGTAAAGACATGTCCACCATGTCAGAAACATGCCAACTTTCACATCGCCCCACCAGAAGAGCTCATTAGCGTGACCTCGCCTTGGCCGTTTGCAAAATGGGGACTCGATCTTCTCGGCCCCTTCCCACAGGGATCAGGACAAGTTAAATTCCTCATAGTAGGGATAGATTACTTTACAAAGTGGATCGAGGCAGAGCCCCTAGCCAATGCCACCGCTCAGAGAAGCCGGAAATTCTTATATAGAAACATTGTCACAAGGTTCGGGGTTCCATATTCAATAACCACAGACAATGGCACTCAATTCACAGATGCAGGCTTCAGAAAACTAGTAGCTGACTTGAATATAAAGCACTAGTACACCTCCGTTGAACATCCACAAGCCAATGGACAAGCTGAAGCTGCTAACAAGGTCGTATTGGCCGGATTAAAACGGAGATTACAAGACGCAAAGGGAGCCTGGGCGGAGGAGCTTCCACAAGTCCTATGGGCATATCGAACAATGCCACATTCCACCACAAAGGAATCCCCCTTCCGATTAGCATACGGAATAGAGGCGATGATTCCAGTAGAGATTGAGGAAGGGTCCCCTAGAGTAGTTCACTACAATGAGGGAGCAAACTCCCAACTTCAGAGGGAAGAGCTCGACTTGTTACCTGAAATCCAAGAAAGAGCTCGGATCAGGGAAGAAGCTCTAAAGCGCCGAATGGCTTCCAGATATAATCAAAAGGTAGTGCCGAGAAGTTTTACAGAGAATGATCTCATCCTAATCCGAAATGATATTGGAACAACTCGACCAGGAGAAGGAAAGCTGGCAGCAAATTGGAAAGGATCCTACCGAGTTGTAAAAGTACTTGGAAAGGGCTATTACAGACTGTCTGAACTCGATGGACGAGAGCTTCCCAGGTCATGCCACGCCTGCAACCTAAGAAGGTACTACAGTTAGAAAAGACAAAAGATCTCATCATTTGATGCACTCTTTTTCCTGAAAAGGTTTTTTAATGAGGCACCAAGTTGAGATTCAAACAATCCCATATGTATATATTCGCACTTTTTCCTTTAAATAAAATATATTTTAAATATTCTACAAAGATTTCAAGATGCATTAATCTGAAGCATTCATCGTCCGATTATAAAGCAACAGATCGGCAGAAAGTGAAAAACAATTTCACTGCACGATCACGATAAAGACAACCGTCCGATAAAGGTGAAAACGCGATTCACCCAAAGGACGATCTAGAGATGACAACCACTTTCTACAAATCAGCAAAGATGAACACAGAATAATGTAAGAAGTTATCGAAAGTGATCTAAAAAAGAACCTGACGAGGTCTTACAGATCGCTAAAATAATAACTTAAGGACTGGTCGAACGTCAAGAAGTCGAACCAAGTCAACCCAAGTTATAAGTAAACCCTGGAAAGAGGTCTGGCCAACCCTATTAAAGAGGATTACTTTAACTTAGAAGGGCCTGACATAACAAAGTCAGCCCAAAACAAAAAGTTATACAAGTAGTCCCTGAAAGAGATCTGACAAAGATCCAAGAAAGAGGACTACAAAAAATAACTTAAAGGAGACCGACATAACCAAGTCAGACTCCTACCACTAAAAAGTTATACAAGTAGTCCCTGAAAGAGATCTGACAAAGATCCAAGAAAGAGGACTACAAAAAATAACTTAAAGGAGACCGACATAACCAAATCGGACTCCTACCACTAAAAAGTTATACAAGTAGTCCCTGAAGGAGATCTGACAAAGATCCAAGAAAGAGGACTACAAAAAAATAACTTAAAGGAGACCGACATAACCAACTCGGACTCCTACCATTAAAAAGTTATACAAGTAGTCCCTGAAAGAGATCTGACAAAGATCCAAGAAAGAGGATTACAAAAATAACTTAAAGAGATCGACCTAACGAAATCAATCTCCTACAGAATGAAAAGATTATAAAAGTAATCCCTAAAAGAGACCTGACAAAGGTCCAAAAAAGAGGATTACAGAAATAACCTAGAAAGAGATCGACCTAACGAAATCGATCTCCTACAAATAAGTTATAAAAGTAATCCCCGAAAGAGACCTGACAAAGGTCCAAGAAAGAGGATTACAAAAATAACTTAAAGGGGGACCAGCGCAAAAGAACCACCAAGAAACAAGTTGGACCCATAAGTCACAACCTCAAAGGATCCAAGCTACAAACAATAAAACAAAGCAATCCGAGGAGGTCGAGATACAAGATTTCAAACATCAGTAGAAAACTGAAAAGATGCCAAGTCAAAAAACTACCTCTGTTACTCTACAAAAGTTATAAGGCCCGGAAGGCCACCAAAACCTACCGTGAAGGGATAGCGAGCTACCTTTTGTTTTCAAAATAAAAAAGTTGCTAAACAAGCAACTAGGAAATGTCAGCAATTAAATAAAAAGTTTTAAAAAGCCCACAAGCCGGGCCAACTACATATCCAGAAAGAGATCAGCAAACATCAGGAGCCTTCTTGGCAGCATCAGGCAAGGAGAAGGAGGACGAGTCTGAATCGGCACAGCGTCCACAGTCCCATCCTCCCGGTTCAGAATCTGGCAATCCAAGTCAGGCGCAACCGGAGGAGCAGAAGAAGTCGACACTTTGGCAGAGGACGCAGGGGGAGGAGCAACCTCATCAGCATCATCCTCATCATTAGGGACAATCTTGCCATCCTTGACAATATTATCCAGGCTAAAGGAGGTGAGATCGGCCTCGGGAGCAATGACTCGAACTTGCTCCTTCAAGTTCTCGTAAGCAGCAGTCACGCTGCCAACAAGATGACTTTGGAGCTCAGAATAATCTTCCCGGACATTGTCGAGCTCCCCCCTCAGGCGCATCACCTCCCGATAAGATGTAACATAACTCTCCTTATGCATCATGGCTGTGTCCTCAGCCAACCTCAAAGAAGCTGCCAGAGATTGAGAACTCGCCTTCTCATTCTCTAAATCCTTCTCTAGCTTGGCTACCTTTATTTCAAGTTCCACCTTTAAAACCCTCATTCGATCAAACTCTTGCTTCGCCTCCTCCATGAATGCTTTAGTAGCGTGGAGAGGGAGATTCTGAGCAGGCCGATATATGGCAGCCGCCATATACGCCATCTTTACGTGATTTCGGGCCATAAATTCCAAGTGACGGAGGATGGACACGTCGTCCATGGAAAGGGTACCATAGGGACCGATCTGCTGATCCACAAATTCAATAGCATTAAAATCAGGAGCATCGAGGTCGAAGGGCTCTGCTGTTCTTTATTTTTTATTGGAAGGAGCAACAGATGGAGCGGCAGAAGTAGGATGAGGATCCACTAATCGGACTCGGGGTGTAGGGATCACCTTCTTCACCCCAGGGGAACTCGGCACGGATGGCTTCTCGCGCACTTGGGAGGACCCCTCCCCAGCCGCCTTGGCCGCAATATTTCTGGCAGCAGTCGCCCTCTGTGCCCTCTTAAAAGCTTTCATGGATTCATTATTCTTCATTGCCTCTGCAAATAAAACAGAAATCAAGCTACAAGTCGGGCAAGTCAGAAAGATAGCTACAAGCAACATAAACAGATAATAAAGGAAACACAAGATACCTAGTTCAATTTGAAGAAGAGCAGGATTGGTTAGAAATTTCTTTGTGTCAAGATGGGGAGGTTGACCCCAGAGTTCTCCCAAGACAGTCACAAAAGCTTGCTCAGCCTCATCTAACATTTCCCACGAATATCTGGAGACCCTCACATCTTTTTGCCATTTTAAAGGAAAAGCAGGTTCGTCATTTTCATCCAGAAAAAAGGGCCGAGCTCCTTCAACAGCTTGGACCTTGAAAAAGTAGTTTTTAAAATCACAGAATAACTCGTCAAACATGGAAAAGACCTTCTTTCCTTGGGTAGAACGAAAGGAGACCCAAGCCGACTTCTTTTTTACCACACCAGGCTTAGTCAAGACAAACAGATAGAAAAAGAGAGATTGGGAAGCAGGAATACCAAAACCATTGCACAACAATTGGAAAATTTTTATGAAACCCCAGGAATTGGGGTGAATTTGAGAGGGGGCAACATTACAGGACCATAACAAGTCGGTTTCAAATTGAGTAAAAGGAAGGGTAATACCCAGCGGACCAAAGAAAAAATCATAAACATAAAAGAAAGGGCGATCATCAACAACCTGAGTAGAAAAGCAGACTCTCTCGTCAGAAGAGGGAGGAATAAGCTCGTAGTTCTTCTCATCACTGGATTTACTACAAACACTATGAAACTGCCTAAGCTGCGCTCAAAACTCAGAATCAACCAGAGAAACACACATAAGAACCATCGAGTCCACCTAATCAGCTATACCCTCAGGAACCTGGGAAGACATCTCTACAATGTTATTTCAGGAAGACATGAGGCCAACTAAATCCTACAAAAAGAAAAGAAGAAAGGATTACTCAAAAACATCTCGGACAAGGGGTAAAACATCTCGACGGGTGAATATACAGAAAAGTAAAAACCCCAAGACTCAAACTAAAAGTCCCGGGGCATCCTTTGGAGGCAGTAACAAAGCAAGGAGAAAGACAAAATACAAACAAAATAGAAAGTCATATTCCTACAGTCTATCAGCAAGAAACAAACATACCAGGCAAAAAGAGTCAAAGATGCAACCTTTTTTCATAATCAAACAAAATTATCATTCCAAAGCTCCAAAATCAAAAGCATTTAACAACATGTAAAAGCCCTAAAGGTATCAAGCAACAGGAAAAGCGAAAAAGACCATGCAAAAGATGAAGAAATTACGAGATGCACAGTGATCAGGCATAGCAAAAAGCAGAAAAGATCCAAACTTTTCCCAACCAAGAGAAAAACTTTCTCAAAACAGACACAAAAATGGCGTAGAGGGAGGAAGAAAGAAGAACCAAACATGGGAAAACGAGAGAAAGCTGCGAAGAAAAGCAGAGGAGCGGAAGGCAAAATCCAGAATCACCCCTTCTACCACGAAAAAGCGAAGTCACAAAGCAACGTCGCTAGGCTGAAATGCGAAAACTACAGGCGGAGGCTTTAGAAAAGTCAAAAGGAAAAAGTTGAAAGTGAGAAAGTAAAGGGAGAAGTTACGAAGAAGAAGTGAAGAAGAGAAACCGTTTCTGATCGAGAAATTCAAAATAAAAACCAAGAGAAAATGAGGGCAATTAATGCTAATTAAATGCGGATATTAAAACCGCTTGCGTTCCCAAAAAAGCGCTGATATAAAAGCGCGCGCTTTTAGAGAAAAACGTTCTACATTCAAAAGCTGCTACAAAAAGGAGTCGACAAAATGCTTGAGTTTGGTTTCACTAGAGAAGGACCAAAGTCAAGGACTCGACCTTGACAAAGAAGACCGAGCTCAAGCAGGGGCACTGTTCATACCATGGGTCGAGCTATCCGACCTGGGATGATCGATGACAAAGCGACCGACCTCTTCAGGTCAAGCGGACCGACTTCTACATAAAGAACTCGGCCGAGTCAACAAGAGAGCCCAATAAAGGGCCTGGGTAGAGGAACACGATTCAAATCTTATGGCAGCCCAAGCATAGAGAGATAAAGCCGGTTCCGTTGAAGATACGCTGACCTCAACTCAAAGATAAAAGATAAGATAAGATAACTAACTTATCTTATCCAAAAGGTCACATCTCACCATTATAAATAAACTGGAGCACCCAGGTATAACTCATACTCTGATTCTACTCGATACCTGCTTAATACCCTTGCTAACTTAAGCATCGGAGTCCCTTGCAGGTACCCCCCACCCTCCGGGGACAAAGGAATCAGCACCCCCGCCAAGTCCAACAAGTCGGACACAACAGCTCCGGCCGTCTCCCACCAGCCGGACACGTTAACACCGACCAGTACAGAAGATCTCGTCCGAGATCGACCTCCAGTTTCAGGTAACCCTCGGAACAAGTACTGTTCCAAAGGTTACCTGAAACTGTAGGTCGATCTCGGACGAGATCTTCTGTATTAGTCGGAGCTATTGTGTCCGACTTGATGAAGGTGGCCGGAGCCGCCGTGTCCGACTTGTTGTACTTGGTAATGGTGCTGATCCTTCGTCACCTGCAAGGGACTCCGATGCTTAAGTTAGCAAGGGTATTAAGCATGTTTTTAGTAGAATCAGAGTATGAGTTATACCTGGGTGCTCCAGTGTATTTATAGTAGCGTGGAGTGATATTCTTAGATAAGATAAGTAAGTTATCTTATCTTTATATTTTTGAGTGAGGTCATCTTATCTTCAAAGGAACTGCCTTTCTCTCTGCGGGCTTGGATTGCCTTGGGCTTTGTTACGCGGTCCTCTATTAGGGCCTTTCTTTGGGCTTTCCTGGTGACTTGGTCGAGCTCTCTGAGAAGAGGTCGGGTCGTCCTGACCTGAAGAGGTCGGTCGCTTTGTCTGTAGAACATCCCGGGTCAGACAGCTCGACCCTGGGTATGAACAGTGCCCCTGGTCGAGCTTGGTCTTTATTTGCAGGTCGAGTCTTAGTCTGAGGACTTCGATCCTTCTTTGGATGAAGCCGAACTCGAGCATTTTGTCGACTTCTTCTTTGTAGGGTGTTCTTCCTTCTTTTGAATGTGAAACATTTTGTTTCTTTAAAAGCGCGCGCTCTTGCATTAGCGCTCTAGCTTTGGAAACGTGCGAGGGTTTAACACCCTCATTAATTGGCTTTTAATGCCCCGTTTCTCTTGGTTCTTTTATTTGAATTTTGTATCCAAGAGACAGTTTTCTCTTTTCTGTAACTCCCCCCTTTTTTCTCTGCTTTCATCTTGCATTCTCATTTTTTCTCTGTGACGCTTTGGTATCTGTTGGTGCTCTGCTTCGCGGGACGATCTTCACTGCTCCTCTCCGTATTTTAGCTTTTTCTTTCAGAGTGTTTTCTCTATTCTTCTAGGTTGGTGCTACCTTCTGCTTCTTTATTTCTTTTTGTCGTTTTTCCCTTTGATCCTTTGGTAAAGCTTTGATTTTGTTTGAATGCATGCTGGAAAGTTTGATCATTTTCGCTTTGTTACATTTATTTGCTATGATGCATGTTTCTGGTATTCTTCCTGACGATTAGGGTTTCCTAGGGATTTGCACTGCCCTTGCTGTTGCTTTTTTTTTGGGATAATGGTTTCAGCTTCATTTGATTTCTTCCTAAAAAGGTTGCATCTTTGATGTCCGTTTGTCATTTTTTGTTGTTTGTTTGCGCTGTTTTGATGACTTTGCTAAAAGGAAAAAGAGGGTTTCTTTCTTTTTTGGGAGATGGTGTGGGTCTTTGCTCTGTTATTACCTCTAAAGGATGCCCCTAGTCCTTGGGTTGTGTCTTGGAAATTTCCGTTTTACTGTTGAGTTTGTCATCTGCTGTTTTATTTTTGCTGTCTGAGTTGTTTGTCTGATCTTAAGTAATTTTAGTAATCCGTCTTTTCTTTGGTTGTAGGACTAGTTGGCCATGTCTTCTCACAAAAATATTGTAGAGATGTCTTCTAAAGTTCCTGAGGGGATGTCTGATTGGCTGGACTCCCTTGTCTTAATGTGTGTTTCTGTGGTAGATGCTGAATTGTGTAGAGCTGAGAAAACATCGTAGGGTTTATGGTAGCAGTGCCCAGGAAAGGGATTATGAGCTTGTAGTGCCTGACTCTGACGAGAGGGTTTGTTTTCCAACCTCGGTCGAGGGGGAGCATCCCTTCTTCTACGCCTATGAATATTTCTTCGGCTAGTTGAACATTACTTTTCCTTTTACTGCTTTTGAGACCGACTTGTTGTGGTCGTGTAATATTGCCCCTTCCTAGCTTCATCCGAATTCCTGGGGTTTTATCAAGATCTTTCAGTTGCTTTGTCATGAATTAGGCATTAAACCTTCTTAGACTCTCTTTCTTTATCTCTTCGTTTCGGCAAAGCCTGGGACTTCTTCCGAAAAGAAAGCTTCTTGGGTTTCTTTTAGATCTGCTCAGGGGCATAAAGTTTTTGCCATGTATGATGAGTCCTTTAAGGATTTCAAGAACTATTTCTTTAAAGTTCGAGCTGTTGAGGGGGCCCGCCCTTTTTTTCTTGACGAAAATGATGAGCCTACTTTTCCTCTGGAATGGCAAAAGAATGTGACAGTATCTCGTTATACATGGGAGATGCTAGACAAGGTTGAGCAGGCTCTTGTGATTGTTCTGGAGGACATATGGGGGGAACCTCCCCATCTTGATATCAAAAAGTTTCTGGGGAAACCGTCCCTGGTCCGAACTGTATTGTGTAATGTCTGACTTGTTTTTATCTTTTGTTTCTTAGCTTTGCTTCGTCTTATTTTGCAATTGTAATCCTTTACTGTGGTTGATTCTGTTTTTCAGATATGTCAAAAAATAATGACTCCATGAAGGCCTTTAAAAAGGCAAGGAAGGCTACTGCTGTTCAAAATATATCGGCCAAGGCGGCAAGAGAGGGGTCTTCTCAAGTTCAGGTGAAGCCATTTGTGCCGAGCTCACCTGTACTGAGGAGGGTGATCCCTACTCCTCAGGTTCGTCTGGCTGACCCTCCACAAACTTCAGCTGCTGCTTCTGGTGCTCCTTCTCCAAAAAAGCAAAAAAACATCTGAGCCTTTTAACCTTTATGCCCCTCATTTTGATGCCGTTGAGTTTGTTGACCAGTAGATTGCCCCCTACGGAGGTCTTTCAATGGATGATGTGTCCATTGTTCATCACCTAGAGTTCATAACTAAAAGTAGTGTGAAGATGGCTCATATGGGTGCAGCTATTTTTCGAACTTCTCAAGGTATCCCAGTCCATGCTACAAAATCTTTCATGTTGGAGGCTAAGTCGGGATTTGATAGGATAAAAGGTTTGAAGGAGGAGCTGGAGGTAAAGTTGGCGAAGGTAGAGAGAGTGTTAGAGGGTGAAAAAGCTAGTTCTGTGGCTTTGGCGGCTTCTATGAAGTTGGCCGAAGACACTGCGCTGAAGCACAAGGAGAGCTATGTTTTGGCCTACAGAGAGGTGGTGCGTCTCCCGGGTGAATTGGAGACTGCCCGGGATGATTATGCCAAGCTCTAGGGTCACCTTGTGGGCAGCGTGACTGCTGCTTATGAGAACTTAAAGGAGCAGGTCTGGGTTCTTGCACTCGAGCTCGACCTTACCCTCTATAGCCTTGACAACGTTGTGAGGGATGGTAAAATTGTCCCTGACGACCCTTATGATGGTGATGCCGAGCTTCCTCCTGAGCCTACCGTCAAGGCTTCTGTCGTGCCGACTTCTTCAGCTCCTCCAGCCAGACTTGAGTCAGAACCTGACTGTCAAATTTTGAACCGAGAGGATGTGACCGTGGATGCTGTGCCTCTCCAAACTCGCCCTCCTTCGCCGCATGTTGATGTAGCTACCGGGAAGCCTCTGGATCCTCTTTAGTTATTTGGTGTATGGCCCTGTCTGTGGGCTTTGAACTTTTTTATCTGTAAATGGTATTTGCTGACTGTTGACACTCTTTTGGTTGCTTGTTTAGCAACTTTGTTTTTGAAAAACAAAGTAGTTTCCAAGCTTTTGGGGTCGGTTTTGGTGGGCTCTGAAGCTTGCTATTATTATAACTGGTAGTTTTTATATCATGTCTGTTGGTGCACAAAATTGCAATCACACTTTTGCAATCCCGCACAACTAACCAGCAAGTGCACTGGGTCGTCCAAGTAATACCTTACATGAGTAAAGGTCGATCCCACGGAGATTGTCGGCTTGAAGCAAGCTATGGTTATCTTGTAACTCTTAGTCAGGATATCAATAATTATCAGGGTTGATTGTAAAAAGTAAAAGAACATGAAATAAATACTTGTTTTGCAATAATGGGGAACAGGTTGAGGTTTTGGAGATGCTTTATCTTCTGAACCTTTGCTTTCCTACTGTCTTCTTCTTCAAGCACGCAAGGCTCCTTCCATGGCAAGCTGTATGTAGGGTTTCACCGTTGTCAATGGCTACCTCCCATCCTTTCAATGAAAATGTTCAACGTGCTCTGTCACAGCACGGCTAATCATCTGTCGGTTCTCAATCAGGTTGGAATAGAATCCAGTGATTCTTTTGCGTCTGTCACTAACGCCCAGCCCTCAGGAGTTTGAAGCTCGTCACAGTCATTCAATCCTTGAATCCTACTCAGAATAACACAGACAAGGTTTAGACCTTCCGGATTCTCTTGAATGCCGCCATCAATTCTAGCTTATACCACGAAGATTCTGATTAAAGAATCCAAGAGATATCTACTCAATCTAAGGTAGAACGGAGGTGGTTGTCAGGCACACGTTCATAGTTGAGAATGACGATGAGTGTCACGGATCATCACATTCATCAGGTTTAGGAACAAGTGATATCTTAGAATGGAAGCAAGCATGATTGAATGAAAAACAGTAGTAATTGCATTAATCCATCAAGACACAGCAGAGTTCCTCACCCCCAACCATGGGGTTTAGAGACTCATGCTGTAGAAGATACAATGAGAAACGTGTAATGTGTCATAAGGTAGAGATACAATATCAAAAGGTCCTATTAATAGTGAACTAGTAACCTAGGGTATACAGAAATGAGTAAATGACGTAAAAATCCACTTCTGGGGTCCACTTGGTGTGTGCTTGGGCTGAGCATTGAAGCTTTCATGTGTAGAGACTTTTTCTGGAGTTAAACGCCAGCTTTTATGCCAGTTTGGGCGTTTAACTCCAATTTTTGTGCCAGTTCCGGCGTTATAACGCCGGGAATTCTGAAGCTGATTTGCAACGCCGGTTTGGGCCATCAAATCTCGGGCAAAGTATGGACTATTAGCATTGCTGGAAAGCCCAGGATGTCTAATTTCCAACGCCGTTGAGAGCGCGCCAATTGGGCTTCTGTAGCTCCAGAATATCCACTTCGAGTGCAAGGAGGTCAGAATCCAACAGCATCTGCAGTCCTTTTCAGTCTCTGAATCAGATTTTTGCTCAAGACCCTCAATTTCAGCCAGAAAATACCTGAAATCACAGAAAAACACACAAACTCATAGTAAAGTCCAGAAAAGTGAATTTTAACTAAAAACTAATAAAAATATAATAAAAACTAACTAAAATATACTAAAAACATACTAAAAACAATGCCAAAAAGCGTATAAATTATCCGCTCATCACAACACGAAACTTAAATTGTTGCTTGTTCCCAAGCAACTGAAAATCAAAATAGAATAAAAAGAAGAGAATATACTATAGACTCCAAAATATCAAAGAAACTTAGCTCCAATTAGATGAGCGGGACTAATAGCTTTTTGCTTCTGAACAGTTTTGGTATCTCACTTTATCCTTTAAAGTTTAGAATGATTGGCATCTATAGGAACTCAGAACTCAGATAGTGTTATTGATTCTCCTAGTTAATTATGATGATTCTTGAACATAGCTACTTTATGAGTCTTGGCTGTGGCCCAAAGCACTTTGTCTTCCGGTATTACCACCGGATACATTCATGCCACAAACACATACTTGGGTGAACCTTTTCAGATTGTGACATAGCTTTGCTAAAGTCCCCAATTAAAGGTGTCCAGGGTTCTTAAGCACATTCTTTTTGCCTTGGATCACAACTTTTTTTTTTCATTTTTTTTGTATTTACTGCTTTTTCTTGCTTCAAGAATCAATTTGATGATTTTTCAGATCCTCAATAACATTTCTCCTTTTCCATCATTCTTTCAAGAGCCAACAATTTTAACATTCTTAAAGCAACAAATTCAAAAGACATATGCACTGTTCAAGCATTCATTCAGAAAACAAAAAGTATTGTCACCACATCAAACTAATTCAACTAGTTTCAAAGATGAATTCGAAATCCTGTACTTCTTGTTCTTTTGTGATTAGAGCATTTTTCATTTAAGAGAGGTGATGGACTAATAGGACATTCATAGCTTTAAGACATGAACCTTAAATTTTATTAATCATGAATTAATAACAACTTGTGGGGTATCTGACCCTTCAAGGGAGAGCTTTTGGCGCTTCAACTCCTGTAGCTCACGCCCCTGCTTCTCTTGTTCCTTCAGCAATTTGCAGAGTATGCAGTTTTGATTCTGCTGTTCTTCCTTAATTTGTTCCATAGCTTCTTGCAGCTTGGCAACAGATGCTTCTAGACGAGTCCAGTAGTCAATTTCAGGAAGTTCAGGGAGGAACTCCTGCGCCCTCCTTTTGATAGAGTTATCTTGCATTTGTCCTTCCATTGACCTCTTGGTGATTGGGTGCTCAATTGGGATGAATTCATCTACTCCCATCCTCACCCCAGCATCTTTACATAGCAAAGAGATTAAGCTTGGGTAAGCCAGTTTGGCTTCAGTGGAATTCTTGTTTGTAATTGTGTAGATCTCACAAGCAATCAGATGATGGACCTCCACTTCTCTTCCCAGCATAATACAATGAATCATCACTGCTCTCTTGATAGTAACCTCAGAACGGTTGCTAGTGGGCAATATGGAACACCCAATAAAGTCTAGCCAGCCTCTTGCAATTGGTTTGAGGTCTCCCCTCTTGAGTTGGTTTGGGACACCTTTTGAATTGGTTGCCCACTTAGTTCCAGGGAGGCATATGTCCTCTAGAACTTGATCCAACCCCTTATCTGCTCTCACCATTCTCCTATTAAAGGATTCAGGATCATCTTGCAGTTGAGACAATTTGAAGATCTCTCTTATTTTGTCCAGATGGAAGTAGATAACTTTCCCTCTGACCATGGTTCTGTAAGTATGGAAAGCGGTTCCAGTCATTCTCTGCTTATCTGTCAGCCACAGATTTGAGTAGAATTCCTGAACCATATTTCTTCCAACTTTTATCTCAGGATTGGTTAGAACTTCCCATCCTCTATTTCGAATTTGCTCTTGGATCCCCGGATATTCATCTTCTTTTAGATCAAATTTGACTTCCGGGATCACTGACCTCAGACCCATAATTTTGTGATAATGGTCTTCATGTTCTTTGGTTAAGAACTTCTCTTGATTCCAAAGACTCTTTGGATTATTCTCTTTCTTGCATCTTGAATTGGTTTATTTTCCCTTAGGAGCCATGATCTTAATGATTCTTAGCTTAGTGATCACGGAAAAGCACACCAAACTTAGAGGTTTGCTTGCCCTCAAGCAAAAGAAAGGAAAGAGCGGAGAGAGGGGGAGAGCAAATTCGAATGGTGGGGAGAAAGGGATGGCCGAACGTGTATTTATAAGGGAGGAAGAAAGATTTCGAAAATTTTGAAGGATATTTGAGAAGATATGGAAAGAATTTGAGAAATATTTGAGTTTTTGAAGAAGATTTGGGAAGGATTTGAGAGAGATTTGAAGAATGAATTTAATTTTTGACAATTTGAAGCTGAATGATGAAAGTTTGAAATGTTTTTGTGTAGAAAATTATGGATCAAAACAGGAAAGTTTGAAAAAAAATTTAATTAGAAAGCAAAATCTCTGTCCCCCACCTTACCATTCTGGGCGTTTAACGCCCAAATGTTGGCCATTGTGGGCGTTTAACGCCCGGCCAGGTACCCTGGCTGGCGTTAAACGCCAGAATATCCTTCATCACTAGGCGTTTTGCTAAACGCCCAGGATGCTGCACACCTGGCGTTAAACGCCCAGAATGGTGCCCATTCTGGCGTTTAACGCCCAAAATGGCACCTTTACTGGCGTTAAACGCCCAGAATGGTGCCCATTCTGGCGTTTAACGCCCAAAGTACCCCTTACTGGCATTTTTTCGCCAGCAAGCTCTTTTTCTCTGCTTTTTGCACTGAATCCTTCTGTAACTCTGTGAATTCCTTCAATTTTGATAATTGCCCTTTAAGAATATGTATCAAACTTTGATTAAACAAAACAGATAGCCTGCTAATGACTGGGTTGCCTCCCAGCAAGCGCTTCTTTATTGTCTTTAGCTGGACCTTCACTGAGAATCATTCAAGCCTCAGTTTTGAGCATTCCTGCTCAAAATTGCTCTCAAGATAATGCTTGATCCTCTGTCCATTAACAATGAACTTTTTGTCAGAATCAGTATCCTGAAGCTCAACATATCCATATGGTGATACTCCTGTAATCACATACGGACCCCTCCAGCGGGATTTAAGTTTTCCTGGGAACAGTCTGAGCCTAGAGTTGAAGAGCAGAACTTTTTGTCCTGGCTCAAAGACTCTGGATGACAACTTCTTGTCATGCCACTTCTTTGCCTTTTCCTTATAAATTTTTGCATTTTCAAAGGCACTGAGTCTAAATTCATCTAGCTCATTTAGCTGGAGCAATCTTTTTTCACCAGCTAACTTAGCATCCAGGTTTAGGAATCTGGTTGCCCAGTAGGCTTTATGTTCCAGTTCCACGGACAGATGACAGGCCTTGCCATACACAAGTTGGTATGGGGAGTTTCCTATTGGAGTCTTGAATGCTGTTCTGTATGCCCACAGAGCATCATCCAAGCTCTTTGCCCAATCTTTTCTACGGGCAATTACAGTCCGTTCTAGGATTCTTTTTAGCTCTCTGTTAGAGACTTCAGCTTGCCCATTTGTCTGTAGATGATACGGGGTTGCCACTTTGTGGCTAATTCCATATCGGACCATAGCAGAGTAGAGTTGTTTATTGCAGAAATGAGTACCCCCATCACTGATTAGGACTCTGGGAACACCAAATCTACTGAAGATATGTTTCTGGAGGAATTTCAGCATGATCTTAGTATCATTAGTGGGTGTAGCAATTGCTTCTACCCACTTAGATACATAGTCCACTGCCACCAGAATGTAAGTGTTTGAGTATGATGGTGGGAACGGACCTATGAAGTAAATCCCCCATACATCAAACAATTCAATCTCTAAGATCCCTTGTTGAGGCATGGCGTATCCGTGAGGCAAGTTACCAGCTCTTTGGCAGCTGTCACAGTTACGCACAAACTCTCGGGCATCTCTATAGAGAGTAGGCCAGTAGAAGCCACATTGGAGGACCTTAGTGGCTGTTCGCTCACTTCCAAAATGTCCCCCATACTGTGATCCATGGCAGTGCCATAGGATCCTTTGTGCTTCCTCTCTGGGTACACATCTGCGGATCATTCCGTCTGCATATCTCTTAAAGAGATATGGCTCATCCCATAGGTAGTACTTGGCATCTGAAATTAATTTCTTTCTTTGCACCCTGCTGTACTCCTAGGGTATGAACCTCACAGCTTTGTAATTTGCAATATCTGCAAACCATGGAGCTTCCTGAATGGCAAAGAGTTGCTCATCTGGGAAATTCTCAGAGATCTCAGTAGAAGGGAGGGATGCCCCAGCTACTGGTTCTATTCGAGACAGATGATCAGCTACCTGGTTCTCTGTCCCTTTTCTGTCTCTTATTTCTATATCAAACTCTTACAGAAGCAACACCCATCTTATGAGCCTGGGTTTTGAATCCTGCTTTGTGAGTAATTACTTAAGAGCAGCATGGTCAGTGTACACAATCACCTTTGATCCCACTAGATAGGATCTAAACTTGTCAATGGCATAGACCACTGCAAGTAACTCTTTTTCTGTGGTTGTGTAATTCTTCTGTGCATCATTTAGAACACGGCTGGCATAATAAATGATGTGCAGAAGCTTGTTATGCCTCTGTCCCAACACTGCACCAATGGCATGGTCACTGGCATCACACATTAGTTCAAATGGCAATGTCCAGTCTGGTGTAGAGATGACTGGTGCTGTGACCAGCTTGGCTTTCAGGGTCTCAAATGCCTGCAGACACTGTGTGTCAAACACAAATGGTGTGTCGGCAGCTAGCAGGTTGCTCAGAGGTTTAGCAATTCTCGAAAAGTCCTTTATAAACCTTTTGTAGAATCCTGCATGCCCCAGAAAGCTTCTGATTGCCTTAACATTGGCAGGTGGTGGTAATTTTTCAATTACCTCTACCTTTGCCTTATCTACCTCTATTCCCTTGCTTAAAATTTTGTGCCCAAGGACAATTCCTTCAGTCACCATAAAGTGACATTTCTCCCAGTTTAAAACCAGGTTAGTCTCTTGGCACCTTTTCAGGACAAGTGCTAGGTGGTTAAGACAGGAGCTGAATGAGTCTCCAAATACTGAGAAGTCATCCATGAAGACTTCCAGGAATTTCTTCACCATATCAGAGAAGATGGATAGCATGCATCTCTGAAAGGTTGCAGGAGCATTACACAGACCAAAAGGCATCCTCCTGTAGGCAAACACGCCAGAAGGGCAAGTAAATGCTGTTTTCTCTTAGTCTTGAGGATCTACTACAATTTGGTTGTAACCTGAATAGCCATCCAAAAAGCAGTAATAATCATGACCAGCTAGTCTTTTTAGCATTTGGTCTATGAATGGTAAAGGAAAATGATCCTTTCTGGTGGCTGTATTGAGCCTTCTGTAGTCAATACACATATGCCACCCTGTGACTGTTCTTGTAGGAACCAGTTCATTTTTTTCATTATGAACTACTGTCATGCCTCCCTTCTTGGGGACAACTTGGATAGGGCTCACCCAGGGGCTATCAGAAATAGGATAAATAATCCCAGCCTCTAGTAATTTAGTGACCTCTTTCTGCACCACCTCCTTCATGGCTGGATTTAGCCGCCTTTGTAGTTGAACCACTGGTTTGGCATTATCCTCCAATAGGATCTTGTGCATGCATCTTGCTGGGCTAATGCCCTTAAGATCACTTATGGACCACCCAAGAGCTGTCTTGTGTGTCCTTAGCACTTGAATCAGTGCTTCCTCTTCTTGTGGATTTAAAGCAGAGCTTATAATCACTGGAAAAGTGTCACCCTCTCCCAGAAATGCATACTTCAGGGATGGTGGTAGTGGTTTGAGCTCAGGTTTGGGAGGCTTATCCTCCACCTGAGGAATTTTCAAAAATTCTTTTGTTTCCTCTGGTTCTTTCTGATCAGGCTGAACATCCTTGAAGATGTCCTCTAGCTTTGATTCTAGACTTTCAGTCATATTGATCTCTTCCACCAAAGAGTCAATAATGTCAGCGCCCATGCAGTCATTTGGTGTGTCTGGATGCTGCATAGCTTTTACAGCATTCAACTTGAACTCATCCTCATTGACTCTCAGGGTTACTTCCCCTTTTTGTACATCAATGAAAGTTCGTCCAGTTGCTAGGAAAGGTCTTCCTAGAATGAGAGTTGCACTCTTGTGCTCCTCCATTTCCAGCACTACAAAGTCAGTTGGAAAGGCAAATGGCCCAACCTTGACAATCATGTCCTCAATTATGCCTGATGGATATTTAATGGAGCCATCAGCAAGTTAGAGGCATATCCGGGTTGGTTTGACTTCTTCAGTCAACCCAAGCTTTCTGATAGTGGATGCAGGTATTAGATTGATGCTTGCTCCAAGGTCACACAGGGCTGTCTTGGTGCAAGCACCTTCTGATGTGCATGGTATCATAAAGCTTCTTGGATCTTGAAGTTTTTCTGGTAAGATTTTCAGGATGACTGCACTGCATTCTTCAGTGAGAAATACTTTTTCAGTTTCTCTCCAATCCTTCTTATGACTTAAGATCTCTTTCATGAACTTAGCATAAGAAGGTATTTGCTCAAGTGCCTCTGCAAACGGAATCTTTATTTCAAGAGTCCTTAGATAGTCTGCAAAGCGAGAAAATTGCTTATCCTGCTCCGCTTGGCGGAGTTTCTGAGGGTAAGGCATCTTGGCTTTATATTCTTCAACCTTAGTTGCTGCAGGTTTATTCCTTACAGAAGTGGTTAGAGAAGCCTTTCTAGAGGGGTTACTATCAGCACTCTCAGGTGTCTGATTCCCCATTGGCGTTTGAACGCCAGGATTGGGTGAAAAATGGGCATTTAACGCCAACTTTTCCCCCTTTTCTGGCGTTTGAATGCCAGAACTGGGCAGGGAATGGGCGTTTAACGCCAGCTTTCCCCCCTTTTCTGGCGTTTGAACGCCAAGAGTATTCCTCTCTGGGCTCTTACTGTCCTCAGAGGGATTTTGGATAGTGGTTTGGCTATCCTCTGTCAATTGTTCCTTTATTGGCTTTTTGCTACTTTGAGCAGTGTTATTCAATGTCTTCCCACTCCTCAGTTGAACTGCTTGGCATTCTTCTGTTATCTATTTAGATAGCTGCTGTTTTGCCTGATTCAACTGTGATTCTATGTTCTTGTTAGCAATTTTAGTTTCTTGGAGCATCTCTTTAAATTCTGCTAACTGTTTTGTCATCAGGTGTAATTGCTGATTAAGCTCAATCATCTGTTCTTGAGGATTAGGATCAGTGGCTACTGCCATAACTTCTTCTTTTGTGGATAACTCATTGCTAGAGTACAAATGTTGATTTCTAGAAACAGTATCTATAAGCTCTTGAGCCTCCTCAATCGTCTTCCTCATATGTATAGATCCACCAGCTGAGTGGTCTAGAGACATCTGAGCCTTTTCTGTAAGCCCATAGTAGAAGATGTCTAACTGTACCCACTCTGAAAATATTTCAGAGGGGCATTTTCTTAGCATACCTCTATACCTCTCCCAGGCATTATAAAGGGATTCATTATCCTCTTGTTTAAAGCCTTGGATGTCCAGCCTTAGCTGTGTCATCCTTTTTGGAGGGTAAAATTGATTCAGGAATTTGTCTGATAACTGTTTCCATGTCTTTATGCTTGCTGTAGGTTGGTTATTCAACCACCTCTTAGCTTGATCTTTTACAGCAAATGGAAATAGTAATAATCTATAGACATCCTGATCCACCTCTTTATCACGTACTGTGTCAGCAAGTTGTAAGAATTGTGCCAGAAACTCAGTAGGTTCTTCCTGTGGAAGACCAGAATACTGGCAATTTTGCTGCACCATGATAATGAGTTGAGGATTTAGCTCAAAGCTGCTTGCTTTAATGGGAGGTATACAGAAGCTACTCCCATATGCAGCTGTAATGGGGTTAGCATATGACCCCAGAGTCCTTCTGGACTGTTCAATTCCACTTAGGTCCATGATGGAGAAAGGGAATATGATATGAATTCACAAGTAAAGTAAATTTTTTTTGATTTGAACGAAAATACTAAAATAAAACAAATGGAAAATAAAATCAATTTCGAAAACTAAAGGAAAATAAGATCAAAGCAAATTGAAAACTAAATCAATTAGTTAATTAAAAAGATTTTGGAATTAGCAATTAAAAAGATATGATTGAAAATTATTTTGAAAAAGATTTGATTTTTGAAATGAGGAAAGAGAAAAACAACAAAATGACACCAAACTTAAAATTTTTAGAAAATCAAACACTAATTTTCGAAAATTTTAAAGGAAAAACACAAAGAAGACACCAAACTTAGAATTTTTAAAGAATAAGAAAGGACTAAGAGCATGCAAATTCGAAAAATTAAAAGGAAAACAAAAGCATGCAATTGACACCAAACTTAAAATATGAAACTAAACTCAAATAAAAGACTCTAAACCAACAAAAATAAAACAGTCCTAATCTAAGCAACAAGATAGCCCGTCAGTTGTCCAAACTCGAACAATCCCCGGCAACGGCGCCAAAAACTTGGTGCATGAAATTGCAATCACACTTTTGCAATCCCGCACAACTAACCAGCAAGTGCACTGGGTCGTCCAAGTAATACCTTACGTGAGTAAGGGTCGATCCCACGGAGATTGTCGGCTTGAAGCAAGCTATAGTTATCTTGTAACTCTTAGTCAGGATATCAATAATTATCAGGGTTGATTGTAAAAAGTAAAAGAACATGAAATAAATACTTGTTTTGTAGTAATGGGGAACAGGTTGAGGTTTTGGAGATGCTCTATCTTCTGAACCTCTGCTTTCCTACTGTCTTCTTCATCACGCACGCAAGGCTCCTTCCATGGCAAGCTGTATGTAGGGTTTCACTGTTGTCAATGGCTACCTCCCATCCTCTCAGTGAAAATGTTCAACGTGCTCTGTCACAGCACGGCTAATCATCTGTCGGTTCTCAATCAAGTTGGAATAGAATCCAGTGATTCTTTTGCGTCTGTCACTAACGCCCAACCCTCAGGAGTTTGAAGCTCGTCACAGTCATTCAATCCTTGAATCCTACTCAGAATACCACAGACAAGGTTTAGACCTTCCGGATTCTCTTGAATGCCGCCATCAATTCTAGCTTATACCACGAAGATTTTGATTAAAGAATCCAAGAGATATCTACTCAATCTAAGGTAGAACGGAGGTGGTTGTCAGGCACACATTCATAGTTGAGAATGACGATGAGTGTCACGGATCATCACATTCATCAGGTTTAGGAACAAGTGATATCTTAGAATGGAAGCAAGCATGATTGAATGAAAAATAGTAGTAATTGCATTAATCCATCAAGACACAGCAGAGCTCCTCACCCCCAACCATGGGGTTTAGAGACTCATGCCGTAGGAGATACAATGAGAAACGTGTAATGTGTCATAAGGTAGAGATACAATATCAAAAGGTCCTATTAATAGTGAACTTGTAACCTAGGGTATACAGAAATGAGTAAATGACGTAAAAATCCACTTCCGGGGTCCACTTGGTGTGTGCTTGGGCTGAGCATTGAAGCTTTCATGTGTAGAGACTTTTTCTGGAGTTAAACGCCAGCTTTTATGCCAGTTTGGGCGTTTAACTCCAATTTTTGTGCCAGTTCCGGCGTTAAACGCCGGGAATTCTGAAGCTGATTTGCAACGCCGGTTTGGGCCATCAAATCTCGGGCAAAGTATGAACTATTATACATTGCTGGAAAGCCCAGGATGTCTACTTTCCAACGCTGTTGAGAGCGCGCCAATTGGGCTTCTATAGCTCCAGAAAATCCACTTCGAGTGGAGGGAGGTCAGAATCCAACAGCATCTGCAGTCCTTTTCAGTCTCTGAATCAGATTTTTGCTCAGGACCCTCAATTTCAGCCAGAAAATACCTGAAATCACAGAAAAACACACAAACTCATAGTAAAGTCCAGAAAAGTGAATTTTAACTAAAAACTAATAAAAATATAATAAAATCTAACTAAAATATACTAAAAACAATGCCAAAAAGCGTATAAATTATCCGCTCATCATCTATCTTGTGCTTATCTTGATACCTTTTCGGTTTTTGGAATTTTTCATGGTCTGACCTCTTTGGATTGGCTTGGTTCCTTTGCTTGATGCTGTTTCTAGCAATTTGTTTCGCTCGATCCTTGTTGAGGTCTTTGTTAGGAATTTCTTTGTATAACGCTGAGATCGCCAATTTTGTTACGTTGGTTTTGTTAGTAATCCTCTTTTTTGGACTTTTTTCAAGTCTCTTTTAGGGATTACCTTGTAGCTTTATGTTTTGGGCCGATTTCGTCATGTCGGGCCCTTCTAAGTTATTTCTGTAATCTTTTTTTTGGACCTTGCTCGGGTCTCTTTCAGGGATTACTTTTGTAACTATTACATTTTGGGTCGATTTGGTCGTGTCGGGTCCTTCTGAGTTATTTCTGTAATCCTCTTTCTTGGACCTTGTTCGGGTCTCTTTCAGGGATTACTTTCATAACTTTTACATTTTGGGCCAACTTGGTCATGTCGGGCCCTTCTGAGTTATTTCTGTAATCCTCTTTCTTGGACCTAGTTCGGGTCTCTTTCAGGGATTACTTTCATAACTTGTTTGGGGGAGTCTGACTTCACCATGTTGGCCTTCTTCTAAGTTATAGTAATCCTCTTTCTTGGACCTTGTTCAGGTCTCTTTCAGGGATTACTTTCATAACTTGTTTGTGGGAGTCCGACTTCACCATGTCGAACTCTTCTAAGTTATAGTAATCCTCTTTCTTGGACCTTGTTTAGGTCTCTTTCAGGGATTACTTTCATAACTTGTTTGTGGGAGTTCGACTTCACCATGTCAAACTCTTCTAAGTTATAGTAATCCTCTTTCTTGGACCTTGTTCAGGTCTCTTTTCAGGGATTACTTTCATAACTTGTTTGTGGGAGTCCGACTTCACCATGTCGGATTCTTCTAAGTTATAGTAATCCTCTTTTATAGGGTTGGCCAGACCTCTTTCCAGGGCTTTACTTATAACTTCGACTATGGCGACCGGTCTGACTTCTTTAATGTCGGCCAGTCTTTAAGTTATTTTATAGCAATCTATTTTATTAGGACCTCGTCAGGTCCTTTCTATGGATCACTTTCTATAACATCTTGCATTATTCTGTTTTCATCCTTGCCGATTTTGTAGAGATTGGGTTTTAACCCTCGTTTGGTCAACCTTTTAATGAATTTGGTTTTCATCTTTGGTCTTTATCGTGACCGCGTAGTGAATTTGATTTTCACTTTCTGTCAATCTGTAGCTTTATAATCGGACGATGAATATTTCAGACAAATGCGGCTTGAGCATTTGTAGAAGATCTAAATAGATTTTATTAAAAGAAAATGCAAATATATACATGCGGGGCGTTAATTGCCTAAGTCGGGTGATTTGTAGGTCTTGGCTTGGCACCTCGTTAAAAAACCTTTTCAGGAAAAAGAGCGTGCCTTATCCCAAGGTCCTTTATCATCCCTAACTATAGTACCTTGTTAGGTTGCAGGCGTGCTATGACATAGGAAGCTCTCGCCCATCGAATTCGGAAAGTCTGTAGTAGCCCTTCCCCAGTACTTCTACGACTCGGTAGGGTCTTTTCCAATTTGCTGCCAGCTTTCCTTCTCCAGGTCAAGTTGTTCCGATGTCATTTCAGATTAGAATGAGGTCGTCCTCAGCAAAGGCCCACTATATTACCTTTTGATTGTATCTGGAAGCCATTCGTCGTTTTAATGCCTCTTCCCTAATCCGAGCTCTTTCTCGGACTTCCAGAAGTAGGTCGGGCTCTTCCCTTTGAAGTTGAGAGTTGGCTTCTTCGCTATAGTGGATCACTCTAAGTGACCTTTCTTCAATCTCTACTGGGATCATTGCCTCCATTCCATATGCTAATTGGAAGGGTGATTCCTTTGTGGTGGAATGTGGCATTGTTCGATATGCCCATAAGACTTGTGGGAGCTCCTCGGCCCAGGCTCCCTTTGCATCATGTAATCTCCGCTTCAACCCAGCCAGTATGACTTTGTTGGTAGCTTCAGCTTGTCCATTGGTTTGGGGATGCTCTACGGAGGTGAATTGTTGTCTTATATTCAAGTCAGCCGCTAGCTTTCTGAAGCCTGCATATGTGAACTGAGTACCATTGTCTGTGGTGATGGAGTATGGAACCCCAAACCTTGTGACGATGTTTCTATATAGGAATTTTTGACTTCTTTGAGTAGTGGCGTTAGCTAGGGGTTCTGCCTCAATCCACTTTGTGAAGTAGTCTATTCCCACTATGAGGAATTTGACCTGTCCTGACCCTTGAGGAAAAGGTCCGAGAAGATCGAGTCCCCATTTCACGAATGGCCAAGGTGAGGTTACGCTGATGAGTTCTTCTGGTGGGGCGGTGTGGAAGTTGTCATGTTTCTGACATGATGAACATGTCTTTATGAACTCTATGGCTTCTTTTTGTAGAGTTGGCCAATAAAACCCTGCCTGAAGTACTTTTTTGGTGAGTGCATGTGCTCCGAGGTGATTGCCACAAATGCCACTGTGTACTTCTTCTAGAACTTCCTTTGTGTTGGAAGTCGGCATGCATTTTAACAATGGTATTGAAATCCCTCTTTTGTATAGGGTATTGTTTATAATAGTGTAGTATTGTACCTTCCGTTTCAGTCTCTTTGCCTCCTTTTTCTCTGTGGGGAGTGCTTCTGTTTTGAGGTAGTTGATTATGGGAGTCATCCATCCTTGATCCTGATCTGTTATGGCCAGATTTTTTTCTCCTTCTAAGATTGATGGATTCTGCAGGATTTCTTGGATGAGGCTTCTATTGTTGCCCCTTGGTTTGGTGCTGGCTAGCTTTGAAAGTGCGTCGGCTCAAGCATTCTGTTCTCGGGGTATGTGACGGACCTCATATTCTCTGAATTATCCGAGCTGTTCCCTGGTTTTATCCAGGTACTTTTCATGGTGGGATCTTTGGCTTGGTAGCTTCCTGTTATTTGTGAAGTGACTACCTGTGAGTCACTGAAGATGATAAGTTTTTCAGCTACGACCTCCTTAGCCAGCTTCAAATCAGCTAGTAGTGCCACATATTCTACTTGGTTATTTGAGGCTGGGAACCCAAATTTGAGGGAGAGTTCGATTTGGGTTCCCTGGTCGCTTTCAATTATCACACCCGCGCCGTTTCCAGTTTTGTTTGAGGAACCGTCCACGTAGAGATTCCATTCCGTGGGAATTTCCAGTGTGTCTGTAAATTCTACAATGAAGTCGGCCAGGTATTGTAATTTGATGGCTATCCGAGCTTCATATTGAATATCAAATTCAGACAACTCGACTGCCCATTGCAAGATTCTTCCTGCCAGGTCTATTTTTTGTAAGATCCTTTTTATGGGCTGGTTGGTCCGAACTCGAATGGTGTGGGCCTAGAAGTATGGGCGAAGTCGTCGTGATGTTAGTATGAGAGCGTAAGCAAACTTCTTTATTTTTTGGTAGTTCAGCTCGGACCCTTGTAATGCTTTACTGATGAAGTATACGGGTTGTTAACTGCTGTCGTTTTCTCGGACTAGTGCTGAGGCTACTGCACGACTCCCTACCGTGAGATACACTATGAGTGGTTCTCCTTCCTGTGGCCGACTTAGTATAGGTGGCTGTCCCAGGAATCTTTTGAAATCTTGGAAGGCTTGTTCGCACTCCGTTGTCCATTCAAACTCTTTTCCCTTCCTTAGAGTGGCGTAAAAGGGGAGAGATCTTATTGCCGATCCAGCCAGGAATCTGGCCAAGACCGCCAATCTCCCGTTGAGTTGTTGTACCTCTTTATCACAAGTTGGACTTTTCATGTCGAGTATGGCCCGGCATTTATCCGGGTTTGCCTTGATTCCTCTTTGTGTGATCATAAAACCCAAGAATTTGCCAGCCTCTACTGTGAAGGTGTATTTTGCAGGATTGAGTCGCATGCGATGCTGTCTTATAGTATCGAATACTTGGGTCAGCTCAGACAATAAGATCTATTCGTTTTGTGTCTTTATTAGCATGTCGTCCACGTAGACTTCCATGATTTTTCTGATGTGATCCGAAAAAACCTTATTCATTAATCTATGATAAGTAGCTCCCGTATTTTTAAGACCGAAGGGCATGACGATGTAGCAGTAGTTTACTTTTGGGGTTAGGAATGAAGTTTTTTCTTGGTCGGGTGGATACATTGGGATTTGGTTGTATCCCGAGTATGCATCCATAAACGAGAGGTATTTATATCCAGAGGAGGCATCGACCAGCGCGTTGATACTTGGGAGTGGATAAGGATCTTTTGGGCAGGCATTGTTGAGATTGGTGTAGTCGGTGCACATCCGCCACTTTCCGTTTGATTTTTTTACCAAGATGACGTTAGCAAGCCATAGTGGGTATTTGACTTCTCTTATGAATCCTGCCTCTAGTAGAGCTTGTACCTGCTCTTCCACAGCTTGAGAGAGTTCTGGTCCGAGCTTTCTACGCCTCTGCTGCACGGGTCGAGATCCTGGGTAGACTGCTAGCTTGTGACACATTAACTTGGGATCTATGCCTGGCATGTCTGCGGCCTTCAACGCAAAGAGGTCGACGTTATCTCGTAAGAATTGTATGAGTGCTTCTTTGATGTCTACTATTAGGATTGTACCGATATTGGTCGTTTGGTCTGGGGTGTCCCCGATCTGGACTTTCTCTATTTCACCTTCAGGTTGTGGGCGAAGTTCTTCCCGCCTCTGAACTCCACCGAGTTCAATTGTGTGGAATTCTTCTCTTCTGCCTATGAGGTTTAGATTTTCGTGGCAACAACGGCGTGCCGTCTTCTGGTCTGCCTTTATTGTAGCTATTCCCTCTGTAGTTGGGAATTTCATGCATAGATGCTGGGTCGAGACTATTGCGCAAAGCTGATTCAACGTTGTGCGACCTATTAAGGCGTTGTAGGCTGAACTTATGTCGACCACGATGTAATCTATCTTGAGTGTTCTTGACTAGTTTCCCATTTCGAAGGTCATGTATAGCGAGATGTAACCAAGTGGTTGAACTGGGGTGTCTCCTAGTCTGAATAGACTGTTCGGATACTGATGAGCGGATAATTTATACGCTTTTTGGCATTGTTTTTAGTATGTTTTTAGTAGTTTTAGTTAGTTTTTAGTATACTTTTTATTAGTTTTTAGTTAAAATTCACTTTTCTGGACTTTACTATGAGTTTGTGTGTTTTTCTGTGATTTCAGGTATTTTCTGGCTGAAATTGAGGGACCTGAGCAAAAATCTGATTCAGAGACTGAAAAGGACTGCAGATGCTGTTGGATTCTAACCTCCCTGCACTCGAAGTGGATTTTCTGGAGCTACAAAAGCCCAATTGGCGCGCTCTCAACGGCGTTGGAAAGTAGACATCCTGGGCTTTCCAGCAATATATGATAGTCCATACTTTGCCCAAGATTTGATGGCCCAAACCGGCGTTCAAAGTCACCCTCAGAATTCCCAGCGTTAAACGCCGGAACTGGCACCAAAATGGGAGTTAAACGCCCAAACTGGCATAAAAGCTGGCGTTTAACTCCAAGAAGAGTCTCTACACGAAAATGCTTCATTGCTCAGCCCAAGCACACACCAAGTGGGCCCGGAAGTGGATTTTTATGTCATTTACTCATCTCTGTACACCCTAGGCTACTAGTTCTCTATATATAGGACCTTTTACTATTGTATTTTCATCTTGGTTCTTCTGGTTCCCTCTCTGGGGCCGAAACCAATGATCACTTTTGTTCTTATGTATTTTCAACGGTGGAGTTTCTACACACCATAGATTAAGGCGTGGAGCTCTGCTGTACCTCAAGTATTAATGCAATTACTATTGTTCTTCTATTCAATCCCGCTTGTTCTTGTTCTAAGATATTCATTTGCACCCAAGAACATGATGAATGTGATGATTATGTGACACTCATCATCATTCTCACTTATGAACAAGTGACTGAAAACCACTCTGTTCTACAAGCAAACAAGGCTCTAATGTTTATCTCTTGGGTTCTTTAACCGGAATCTTCGTGGTATAGGCAAGAACTGATGGCGGCATTCAAGAGAATCCGGAAGGTCTAACCTTGTCTGTGGTATTCTGAGTAGGATTCAATGATTGAATGACTGTGACGTGCTTCAAACTCCTGAGGGAGGGGCGTTAGTGACAGACGCAAAAGAATCAATGGATTCTATTCCGGCCTGATCGAGAACCGACAAATGGATAGCCGTGCCGTGATAGGGTGCGTTGAACATTTCCACTGAGAGGATGGGAGGTAGCCACTGACAACGGTGAAACCCTTGCTTAAGCTTGCCATGGAAAGGAGTAAGAAGGATTGGATGAAGACAGTAAGAAAGCAGAGAGACGGAAGGGAAGGCATCTTCATACGCTTATCTGAAGTTCCTACCAATGAATTACATAAGTACCTCTATCTTTATCTTTATGTTTTATTCGTTCATCACCATACCCATTTGAGTTTGCCTGACTAAGATTTACAAGGTGACCATAGCTTGCTTCATACCAACAATCTCCGTGGGATCGACCCTTACTCACGTAAGGTATTACTTGGACGACCCAGTGCACTTGCTGGTTAGTTGTGCGAAGTTGTAGTGATCACAATTTCGTGCACCAAGTTTTTGGCGCCGTTGCCGGGGATTGTTCGAGTATGGACAACTGACGGTTCATCTTGTTGCTTAGATTAGGTATTTTTCTTCAGAGTTCTTAAGAATGAATTCTAGTGTTTCAAGGTGATCTTCTTATCATCACCAAAGCTGATTGATCCTCATCAATTTAGCTCTTGAATGCAATGTCCTGCTGAAGCTTGGCTAGCTATGTCTAATTCCTTTAGACTAAAGCTTTAGACTAACATTGCATGATTCCTGGAATTCTCATTAAGAATTTTGATACCTTTATTTTCTTTTCCACTTAATTTTCGAAAAAACACAAAAAAAATTACAAAATCATAAAATCCAAAAATTTCTTATTTGAGTCTAGTGTCTCATTTTAAGTTTGGTGTCAATTGCATGCATTCATTCATGTGTCTTAAGGATCTTCAAGATGTTATTGATGATTTCTTACTCTAATCTTTAAATTCTCTTGACTTGAGTGTTTTGTGTGTCTCATATGCATTCTCATTAGTGTCAGTAGTATACAAACTGCTAAGTTTGGTGTCTTGCATGCATTGTTATTTGATTTTAGTTGCATTTTGATTATTAAAAATCCAAAAATATTTTTAATTTGTGTCTTCTCAAGTCAATAATACAGAGAATTGAAGATTCAGAACATACAGCAGAGGAATTGCACAGAAAAAAGCTGGGCGTTCAAAACGCCCAGTGAAGAAGGACAGACTGGCGTTTAAACGCCAGCCAGGGTACCTGGATGGGCGTTAAACGCCAGAATGTGCACCATTCTGGGCGTTTAACGCCAGGATGGCACAAGGGGGAGGATTTTGTTTTCAAATCAATTTTTTTTCAAGTTTTCAAAGTTTTTCAAAATCAAATCTTTTTCAAATCATATCTTTTCAATCAAATGTTTTCAAAATCAATTTCTTTCCTTTTTCAAAGATACTTGCTAACAATTAATGATTTGATTGAACATTTCAAGTATGTTGCCTTTTCTGTTGAGAAAGGTTTAATGTTTGAATCATATCTTTTCTTGTTAGGCAAGTCATAAATTTTTAAAATCAAATCCCTTTTTAAAATTGTTTTCAAATCATATCTTCTCAATCACATATTTTTTTTTAAAACCAATCATATCTTCTTAACCTCATCTTTTTCAAAATAGTTTTCAATCAAATCTTTTTGATTTCTAATTTCAAAATCTTTTGCAAAATTCACTTGATTTCTTTCCCACTTTTATTTTCGAAAATCAATTAGTGTTTTTCAAAATGTTTTCAAAGTCTTTTACTTAATTTTCGAAAATTACTTCCTTTCTTCTAACATCCTTCTATTTATGGACCAACATTATTCCTTAATGAAAAATTCGAACTCCTTCTTCTTTGATAAGTTCGAATTTTTCACTTCTGTCTTCTACTTTTCTCTTCCTCTGACACCTCAAGGAATCTCTATACTGTGACATAGAGGATTCCACGTTTTCTTGTTCTCTTCTCTTTCATATGAGCATGAACAAAGACAAAAGCATTCTTGTTGAAGCTGACCCTGAACCTGAAAGGACCTTGAAGCGAAAGCTAAGAGAAGCTAAGGCACAATTCTCTGTAGAGGACCTAAAAGAAATCTTCAAAGAAGAAGAACTCATGGCAGCTGAAAATAACAACAATGCAAATAATGCAAGGAAGGTGCTGGGTGACTTTATTGCACCTACTCCCGACTTCTATGGGAGAAGCATCTCTATCCCTGCCATTGGAGCAAACAACTTTGAGCTTAAGCCTCAATTAGTTTCTCTAATGCAACAGAATTGCAAGTTCCATGGACTTCCATTGGAAGATCCTCATCAGTTCTTAGCTGAATTCTTGCAAATCTGTGACACTGTCAAGACTAATGAGGTTGACCCTGAGGTCTACAGACTTATGCTATTCCCTTTTGCTGTAAGAGACAGAGCTAGGACATGGTTGGACTCACAACCTAAAGAAAGCCTGGACTCATGGGAAAAGCTAGTCAATGCCTTCTTGGCAAAGTTCTTTCCACCTCAAAAATTGAGTAAGCTTAGAGTGGAAGTCCAAACCTTCAGACAGAAGTATGGAGAATCCCTCTATGAAGCTTGGGAAAGATACAAACAATTGATCAGAAAATGTCTTTCTGACATGCTTTCTGAATGGAGCATCATAGGTATTTTCTATGATGGTCTCTCTGAACTATCCAAGATGTCTTTGGATAGCTCTGCTGGAGGATCTCTTCATCTAAAGAAGACGCCTACAGAAGCTCAAGAACTAATTGAAATGGTTGCAAATAACCAATTCATGTACACTTCTGAAAGGAATCCTGTGAACAATGGGACAAATCAGAAGAAAGGAGTTCTTGAGATTGATACTCTGAATGCCATTCTGGCTCAGAACAAGGTATTGACTCAACAAGTCAATTTGATTTCTCAAAGTCTGTCTGGAATGCAAAATGCACCAAGCAGTACTAAGGATGCTTCATCTGAAGAAGAAGCCTATGATCCTGAGAACCCTTCAATGGAAGAGGTGAATTACCTAGGAGAACCCTATGGAAACACCTATAATTCTTCATGGAAAAATCATCCAAATTTCTCATGGAAGGATCAACAGAGACCTCAACAAGGTTTCAACAACAATAATGGTGGAAGAAACAGGTTTAGCAATGGCAAGCCTTTTCCATCATCTTCTCAGCAACAGACAGAGAATTCTAAGCAGAACCCCTCTGACTTAGCAACCATGGTCTCTGATCTAATCAAAACCACTCAAAGTTTCATAACTGAAACAAGGTCCTCCATTAGGAATTTGGAGGCACAAGTGGGACAGCTGAGCAAGAAAGTTACTGAACTCCCTCCTAGTACTCTTCCAAGCAATACAGAAGAAAATCCAAAAGGGGAGTGCAAGGTCATCAACATGGCCGAATTTGGAGAGGAAGGAGAGGCAGTGAACGCCACTGAGGAAGACCTCAATGGGCGTGCACTGACCTCCAATGAGTTTCCTAATGAGGAACCATGGAAATCTGAGGCTCAAAATGAGACCATAGAGATTCCATTGGACTTACTTCTGCCTTTCATGAGCTCTGATGAGTATTCTTCCTCTGAAGAGGATGAGTATGTCACTGAAGAGCAAGTTGCTAAATACCTTGGAGCAATCATGAAGCTAAATGACAAGTTATTTGGAAATGAGACTTGGGAGAATGAACCTCCCTTGCTCACCAAAGAACTGGATGACTTGTCTAGGCAGAAATTACCTCAAAAGAGACAAGATCCTGGGAAGTTTTCAATACCTTGTACCATAGGCACCATGACCTTCAAGAAGACTCTGTGTGACTTAGGGTCAAGTGTAAACCTCATGCCTCTCTCTGTAATGGAGAAGCTAGGGATCTTTGAGGTGCAAGCTGCAAGAATCTCATTAGAGATGGCAGACAACTCAAGAAAACAAGCTCATAGACTTGTAGAGGATGTTTTGGTGATGATTGAAGACCACTACATTCCTGCTGATTTCATAGTCCTAGAGACTGGGAAGTGCATGGATGAATCCATCATCCTTGGCAGACCCTTCCTAGCCACAGCAAAGGCTGTGATTGATGTTGATAGAGGAGAGTTGATCATTCAAGTGAATGAAGAATCCTTGGTGTTTGAAGCTCAAGGATATCCCTCTGTCATCATGGAGAGGAAGCATGAAGAGCTTCTCTCAAAACAGAGCCAAACAGAGCCCCCACAGTCAAACTCTAAGTTTGGTGTTGGGAGGCCACAACTAAACTCTAAGTTTGGTGTTGAACCCCCACATTCAAACTCTAAGTTTGGTGTTGGGAGGTTCCAACATAGCTCTGAGCATTTCTGAGGCTCCATGAGAGTCCTCTGTCAAGCTAATGACACTAAAGAAGCGCTTGTTGGGAGGCAACCCAATATTATATTTTGACTATTTTCTTTTGTTATTTTATGTTTTTTGTAGGTTGATGATCATGAGAAGTCACAAAATCAATGAAAAAAGCAAAAACAGAATGAAAAACAGAAAGAAAAACAGCACACCCTGGAGGAGAGCTTGCTGGCGTTTAAACGCCAGTGAAGCTAGCAGATGGGCGTTAAACGCCCAGTCTGGCACCATTCTGGGCGTTTAACGCCAGAAAGGGGCACCAGACTGGCGTTAAACACCAGAAAAGGGCAAGCTCCTGGCGTTAAACGCCAGAAATGGGCACCAGCCCGGCATTTAACGCCAGAATTGGCTCAAAACGTGAATTTGCATGCCATTTGGTGCAGGGACGACTTTTCTTTGACACCTCAAGATCTGTGGACCCCACAGGATCCCCACCAACCCCACCACTCTCTCTCTTCTTCCCCATTCACCAATCACCTCAACACCTCTTCCCAAAAAACCTTCACCTATCAAATCTCATCTTTCTCTTCACCACTCACATCCATCCTTCATAAAACCCCACCTACCTCACCATTCAAATTCAAACCACTTTCCCACCCAAACCCACCCATAAAGGCCGAACCACAAAGCCACCTCCATCTCCTCCATTTCTTCTTCTTCTACTATCTTCTTTCTTCTTTTGCTCGAGGACGAGCAAACCTTTTAAGTTTGGTGTGGTAAAAGTGTTGCTTTTTCGTTTTTCCATAACCATTTATGGCATCCAAGGCCAGAGAAACCTCTAGAAAGAGGAAAGGGAAGGCAAAAGCCTCCTCCTCCGAGTCATGGGAGATGGAGAGATTCATCTCAAGGGTGCATCAAGACCACTTCTATGAAGTTGTGGCCATGAAGAAGGGTCAACTTTGATCAAAGGTTGGATCAAGTCCTCATAGACATTTATGAAAAGGGCGTTCAATGAAAGAGAAACTCAAGAGGGAAGCCGGTTCAACTGAGAAGGCATGACCTCAAGCCCATCACTAAGAAAAGGATGGAGCAAACAAGAGATCCCACTCATCATGAAATCCCTGAGATACCTCAAGGGATGCACTTTCTTCCACAAGACTATTGGGAGCAACTGAACACCTCCCTAGGAGAATTGAGTTCCAACATGGGACAACTAAGGGTGGAGCACCAAGAACATTCCATCCTCCTCCATGAAATTAGAGAAGATCAAAGAATCATGAGAGAGGAGCAACAAAGACAAGGAAGAGACATTGAGGAGCTCAAGCACTCCATAAGACCTTCAAGAGGAAGAACAAGCCGCCATCACTAAGGTGGACCCATTCTTTAATCTCCTTGTTCTTTATTTTCCTGTTTTTCGAAATTTTCATGCTTATGTTTGTCTATGTTTGTGTCTTATGATCATTAGTGTCTTAGTGTCTATGCCTTAAAGTTATGAATGTCCTATGAATCCATCACCTTTCTTAAATGAAAACTGTTTTTATCACAAAAGAACAAGAAGTACAGGATTTCGAATTCATCTTTAAAACTAGCATAATTAGTTTGATGTGGTGACAATACTTTTTGTTTTCTGAATGTATGCTTGAACAGTGCATATGTCTTTTGAATTTGTTGTTCATGAATGTTAAAATTGTTGGCTCTTGAGAGAATGATGAAAAAGGAGACATGTTACTGAGGATCTGAAAAATCATAAAAATGATTCTTGAAGCAAGAAAAAGCAGTGAATACAAAAAAAAAAGAGAAGAAAAAGCGAAAAAAAAGGGGAGAAAAAGAAAAAGAAAGAAATAAAGTTGTGATCCAAGGCAAAAAGAGTGTGCTTAAGAACCCTGGACACCTCTAATTGGGGACTCTAGCAAAGCTGAGTCACAATCTGAAAAGGTTCACCCAATTATGTGTCTGTGGCATGTATGTATCCGGTGGTAATACTGGAAGACAGAGTGCTTTGGGCCACGACCAAGACTCAATAAGTAGCTGTGTTCAAGAATCATCATACTTAACTAGGAGAATCAATAACACTATCTGGATTTTGAGTTCCTAAAGAAGCCAATCATTCTGAATTTCAAAGGATAAAGTGAGATGCCAAAACTGTTTGGAGGCAAAAAGCTACTGGTCCCGCTCATCTAATTTGGAGCTAAGTTTCATTGATAATTTGGAGTCTATAGTATATTCTCTTCTTTTTATCTTATTTGATTTTCATTTGCTTGGGGACAAGCAACAATTTAAGTTTGGTGTTGTGATGAGCGGATAATTTATACGCTTTTTGGCATTGTTTTTAGTATGTTTTTAGTAGTTTTAGTTAGTTTTTAGTATACTTTTTATTAGTTTTTAGTTAAAATTCACTTTTCTGGACTTTACTATGAGTTTGTGTGTTTTTCTATGATTTCAGGTATTTTCTGGCTGAAATTGAGGGACCTGAGCAAAAATCTGATTCAGAGACTGAAAAGGACTACAGATGCTGTTGGATTCTGACCTCCCTGCACTCTAAGTGGATTTTCTGGAGCTACAGAAGCCCAATTGGCGCGCTCTCAACGGCGTTGGAAAGTAGACATCCTGGGCTTTCCAGCAATATATGATAATCCATACTTTGCCCAAGATTTGATGGCCCAAACCGGCGTTCAAAGTCACCCTCAGAATTCCCAGCGTTAAACGCCGGAACTGGCACCAAAATGGGAGTTAAACGCCCAAACTGGCATAAAAGCTGGCGTTTAACTCCAAGAAGAGTCTCTACACGAAAATGCTTCATTGCTCAGCCCAAGCACACACCAAGTGGGCCCGGAAGTGGATTTTTATGTCATTTACTCATCTCTGTACACCCTAGGCTACTAGTTCTCTATATATAGGACCTTTTACTATTGTATTTTCATCTTGGTTCTTCTGGTTCCCTCTCTGGGGCCGAAACCAATGATCACTTTTGTTCTTATGTATTTTCAACGGTGGAGTTTCTACACACCATAGATTAAGGTGTGGAGCTCTGCTGTACCTCGAGTATTAATGCAATTACTATTGTTCTTCTATTCAATCCCGCTTGTTCTTGTTCTAAGATATTCATTTGCACCCAAGAACATGATGAATGTGATGATTATGTGACACTCATCATCATTCTCACTTATGAACAAGTGACTGACAACCACTCTGTTCTACAAGCAAACAAGGCTCTAATGTTTATCTCTTGGGTTCTTTAACCGGAATCTTCGTGGTATAGGCAAGAACTGATGGCGGCATTCAAGGGAATCCGGAAGGTCTAACCTTGTCTGTGGTATTCTGAGTAGGATTCAATGATTGAATGACTGTGACGTGCTTCAAACTCCTGAGGGCGGGGCGTTAGTGACAGACGCAAAAGAATCAATGGATTCTATTCCGGCCTGATCGAGAACCGACAGATGGATAGCCGTGCCGTGACAGGGTGCGTTGAACATTTCCACTGAGAGGATGGGAGGTAGCCACTGACAACGGTGAAACCCTTGCTTAAGCTTGCCATGGAAAGGAGTAAGAAGAATTGGATGAAGACAGTAGGAAAGCAGAGAGACGGAAGGGAAGGCATCTTCATACGCTTATCTGAAGTTCCTACCAATGAATTACATAAGTACCTCTATCTTTATCTTTATGTTTTATTCGTTCATCACCATACCCATTTGAGTTTTCCTGACTAAGATTTACAAGGTGACCATAGCTTGCTTCATACCAACAATCTTCGTGGGATCGACCCTTACTCACGTAAGGTATTACTTGGACGACCCAGTGCACTTGCTGGTTAGTTGTGCGAAGTTGTAGTGATCACAATTTCGTGCACCAGATACGCTTTAAGTTCTTTTTCTTTTAAGCTGAGTTTGTCGAAGGCAGTTTTGAATAGGATGTCAGCATAGCTCCCTTGGTCTATCATTGTGCGGTGGAGATTTGCGTTTGCCAGTATAATAGTGATGACCATGGGATCGTCGTGTACTGAGATGATACCGGATGCGTCTTCTTTGGTGAAAGTAATCGCGGGGATGTCGGGTGCTTCCTCTTCCCCTTCAACATGGTATACGTCTTTAAGATGTCTCTTGCGAGATGATTTGGAGATTTTTCCCCCTGTAAATCTGCCGTGTATCATGTGAACATGTCTTTCTGGTGTTCAAGGTGATTGCTCATTTTGTCCGACATCTTCTACTCTTCTTCTTTTTCTTTGCTCGTCGTCTCGGGTGGCTATATACCGATCTAGCTTTCCTTTTCTTACTAGTTTTTCAATGACATTTTTTAAATCAAAACACTCATTGGTGGAATGTCCACGGATTCGATGATATTCACAATATTCAGCTCGATTTCCTCCCCTTTTTTTCCCTTGAGCGGTCGAGCTGGGGGTATTTTTTCAGTGTTGTAAACTTCTCTGTAGACATCTATGAGAGACACCCAAAGGGGGTGTAATTGTAGTATTTTTTGATTTTTTCTCCATGTCGATCTTCCTTCTTTTTGGCTTCCCTGTTCTTATCCTGGGTGGTGAATCCAGATTTCGAGGTCTCTCCTAGTCGAGAGTTTTCCTCCATGTTGATGTACTTCTCCGCTCGTTCTTGCACTTCATTCAGAGATGTGGGATGTTTTTTCGATATAGATTGACTAAAAGGCCCCTCTCGCAAGCCATTGATGAGGCCCATAATGGCGGCCTCTGTTGGTAGGTTCTGTATGTCAAGGCAAGTTTTGTTGAACATTTCCATGTAGTTACAGAGAGTTTCCCGTTCTCCTTGCCTGATTCCTAATAGACTAGGAGCGTGCTTAGCTTTGTCTTTTTGGATGGAGAATCTGGCAAAAAATTTCTTGGCCAAGTCGTCGAAACTCGAGATGGATCTAGGAGGTAGATTGTCGAACCACTTAATTACCGTTTTCTTTAAAGTTATCGGAAAAGATTTACAACGAACGGCATCAGAGGCATCGGTAAGGTACATTCTGCTTCTGAAATTACTGAGATGATGGTCGGGATCTGTAGTGCCGTTGTATAAAGTCATATTTGGGAGTTTAAAGTCTTTTGGGATTTTAGTCTTCATAATCTCTTTGGTGAACGGATCTTGTTCCTTGCGGAAGCTATCCTCATGAGGGGATCGGTTGGCTTTGGTCTTGAGATCGGCTTCAAGTTTTAGGAGTTTGTCCTCTAATTCCTGGCGTCGCCTTATTTCCCTCTGTAGGTCTTTCTTGCCTCTCGTTGATGTAGGGCTTCTTTTTCAAGTTGTTTTAAACGATCTTGAAGCGCATCCATGACTCCCGCGCTTGGAGAGTTCTTTTTGTTGTTAAGTTGGGAAGTATCCTTTGGTGTGGTGTCCACGTTTTTGTGCGGCGTTCTATCCTCTAGATCTGAAGTGTGGTCGTTGTCATGGTCATCTGCCATGATGATGGGATGACTTCCAGGTTCCCCGACAACGGCGCCAATGTTCCGAGGGTTACCTGAAGCTGTAGGTCGATCTTGGATGAGATCTTCTGTACTAGTCGGAGCTGTTGTGTCCGATTTGATGAAGGTGGCCGAAGCCGCCTGATGAGCGGATAATTTGTACGTTTTTTGGCATTGTTTATAGTATGTTTTTAGTATGATCTAGTTAGTTTTTAGTATATTTTTATTAGTTTTTAGTTAAAATTCACTTTTCTGGACTTTACTATGAGTTTGTGTGTTTTTCTGTGATTTCAGGTATTTTCTGACTGAAATTGAGGGTCCTGAGCAAAAATCTGATTCAGAGACTGAAAAGGACTGCAGATGCTGTTGGATTCTGACCTCCCTGCACTCGAAGTGGATTTTCTTGAGCTACAGAAGCCCAATTGGCGCGCTCTCAACGGCATTGGAAAGTAGACATCCTGGGCTTTCCAGCAATATATAATAGTCCATACTTTGCCCAAGATTTGATGGCCCAAACCGGCGTGGCAATTCAGCCTCAGAATTTCCAGCGTTTAACGCTGGAACTGGCATAAAACTTGGAGTTAAACGCCCAAACTGGCATGAAAGCTGGCGTTTAACTCCAGAAAAGGTCTCTACACGTGAAAGCTTCAATGCTCAGCCCAAGCACACACCAAGTGGGCCCGGAAGTGGATTTTTCTGTCATTTACTCATTTCTGTAAACCTTAGGTTACTGGTCAACTATTAATAGGATCTTTTGACATTGTATCTGTACCTCATGACACTTCACACGTTTTCCTTGTGTACCTTCCACGGCATGAGTCTCTAAACCCCATGGTTGGGGGTGAGGAGCTCTGCTGTGTCTTGATGGATTAATGCAATTACTACTATTTCTTATTCAATCATGCTTGCTTCCATTCTAAGATATCACTTGTTCTTAACCCGAATGAATGCGATGATCCGTGACACTCATCATATTCTCAACTATGAACGTGTGCCTGACAACCACCTCCGTTCTACCTTAGATTGAGTAGATATCTCTTAGATTCTTTAATCAGAATCTTCGTGGTATAAGCTAGAATTGATGGCGGCATTCAAGAGAATCCGGAAGGTCTAAACCTTGTCTGTGGTATTCTGAGTAGGATTCAATGATTGAATGACTGTGACGAGCTTCAAACTCCTGAAGGTGGGGCGTTAGTGACAGACGCAAAAGAATCACTGGATTCTATTCCGGCCTGATTGAGGACCGACAGATGGATAGCCGTGCCGTGACAGAGTGCGTTGAACATTTCCACTGAGAGGATGGGAGGTAGCCATTGACAACGGTGAAACCCTACATACAGCTTGCCATGGAAGGAGCCTTGCGTGTTTGATGAAGAAGACAGTAGGAAAGCAGAGATTCAGAAGATGGAGCATCTCCAAAACCTCAACCTATTCTCCATTACTGCATAACAAGTACTTATTTCATGTTCTTTTGCTTTTCACAATCAACCCTGATAATTTCTGATATCCTGACTAAGATTTACAAGATAACCATAGCTTGCTTCAAGCCGACAATCTCCGTGGGATCGACCCTTACTCACGTAAGGTATTACTTGGACGACCCAGTGCACTTGCTGGTTAGTTGTGCGGGATTGCAAAAGTGTGATTGCAATTTCGTGCACCAAGTTTTTGGCGCCGTTGCCGGGGATTGTTCGAGTTTGGACAACTGACGGCTTATCTTGTTGCTTAGATTAGGACTGTTTTGTTTTTGTTGGTTTAGAGTCTTTTAGTTGAGTCGAGTTTCATATTTTAAGTTTGGTGTCAATTGCATGCTTTTGCTTTTCTTTTAGTTTTTCGATTTTGCATGTCCTTAGTTTCTTTTTGATCTTTAAAAATTCTAAGTTTGGTGTCCTCTTTGTGTTTTTCCCTTAAAAAAATTTTTGAAAATTAGTGTTTGATTTTCTAAAAGTTTTAAGTTTGGTGTCATTTTGTTGTTTTTCTCTTTCCTCTTTTCAAAAATCAAATCTTTTTCATAAAAATTTTTCAATCATATCTTTTTAATTGCTCTTTTCAAAATCTTTTTGTCTAACTAATTGATTCAGTTCTCAATTTGCTTTGATCTTATTTTCTTTTTGATTTTCGAATTTTTATCTTAATTTCCCTTTATTTTATTTTATTTTTTCGTTTAATTCTTCAAAAAAAAAAAAAAACAAAATATTTTATCTATTTGCAATCCATATCATTTCCCTTTATCCATTATGGACCTAAGTGGAATTGATCAGTCCAGAAGGACTCTGGGGTCATATGCTAACCCCATTACAGCTGCATATGGGAGTAGCATCTGTATACCTCCCATCAAAGCAAGCAGCTTTGAGCTAAATCCTCAACTCATTATCATAGTGCAGCAAAATTGCCAGTATTCCGGTCTTCCATAGGAAGAGCCTACTGAGTTTCTGGCACAATTCTTACAAATTGCTGACACAGTACATGATAAAGAGGTAGATCAGGATGTCTACAGACTATTACTGTTTCCATTTACTGTAAAAGATCAAGCTAAAAGGTGGTTAAATAACCAACCTACAGCAAGCATAAAGACACGGAAACAGTTATCAGACAAATTCCTGAATCACTTTTACCCTCCAAAGAGGATGACACAGCTAAGGCTGGACATCCAAGGCTTTAAACAAGAGGATAATGAATCCCTTTATAATGCCTGGGAGAGGTATAAAGGTATGCTAAGAAAATGCCCCTCTGAAATGTTTTCAGAGTGGGTACAGTTAGACATCTTCTACTATGGGCTTACAGAAAAAGCTCAGATGTCTTTAGACCACTCAGCTGGTGGATCTATACACATGAGGAAGACAATTGAAGAAGCTCAAGAGCTTATAGACACTGTTGCTAGAAATCAATATTTGTACTCTAGCAATGAGTTCTCTCCAAAAGAGGAAGTCATGGCACTAGCCACTGATCCTAATCCTCAAGAACAGATGATTGAGCTTAATCAATAATTGCTCCTGATGACAGAACAGTTAGCAGAATTTAAAGAGATGCTCCATGAATCTAAAGTTGCTAACAAGAACATAGAACTGCAGTTGAATCAAGCTAAACAGCAAATATCTAAACAAATAACAGAGGAATGTCAAGCAGTTCAACTGAGGAGTGGGAAGACACTGAATAACACTGCTCAAAAGAGCAAAAAGCCAAACAAGGAACAATTGACAGAGGATAACCAAACCACTGTTCAAAATCCCTCTGAGGACAGTAAGAGCCCAGAGAGGAAAGTTATTGGCGTTCAAACGCCAGAAAGGGAAAAAAAGCTGGCGTTAAACGCCCATTCCTTGCCCAGTTCTGGCGTTCAAACGCCAGAAAAAGGGGAAAAGTTGGCGTTAAACGCCCATTTTCCACCCAATCATGGCGTTCAGACGCCAAGGGAAGATCAGACACCTGAGAGTGCTGACAGTAATCCCTCTAACAAGGCTTCTTCAACCACTTCTGTAAGGAATAAACCTGCAGCATCTAAGGTTGAAGACTATAAAGCCAAGATGCCTTATCCTCAAAAACTCCGCCAAGCGGAATAGGATAAGCAATTTGCCCGCTTTGTAGACTATCTAAGGACTCTTGAAATAAAGATTCCGTTTGCAGAGGTGATGGTGTTTTTATGGAAAACAAATTTTCCAAACACATAGATCTAACCGGCAAGTATACTGGGTCGCATCAAGTAGTAATAACTCACTTAGAGTGAGGTCGATCCCACAGGGATTGATGGATCAAGCAACTTTAGTGGGTGATTAGTTTAGTCAAGCTAACATTGAAGTGGAATTGAGTGAAATGTAGCCAACAGAAAGTAAATAGCAAGGAAAATTTAAAGTGCAGAAAGTAAAGTAACTGAAACTTAAAGATCAAGAAAATAAAAGAGCTGAAACTTAAATTGCAAGAAAAGTAAATTGGCAGATTCTTAAATGACAAGAAATGTAAATTGCATCAAATGTAAAGGGGATTGGGTGCAGGAAATTTAAAGGAAAGCAATAAATTAAGCAACTGGAAATTTAAATTGCAGAAAATGTAAATGTGCAGGAAATTAAATCAAACTCAATGTGGACAGAAATGTGAAAGTGCAGAATGCAGGAAAGGAAATTACAGAAAAGTAAACGTAGTAGAAGACTGAGATCAATTCTCAAATCTCAAAGAGCATTTGACAATTTCAATGAAACAGTAAAAAGAAAGAAGAGTAGCAAAGAGCTCAGCTAAATTGCAAAATAAAATTGATCTCAGGGAATCAAAGAGACTAGAAAACAAGTCTAGATCTCAATCCCTTCCTTGATCCAACAGCAATCAAGATACAGAAAAATTAAAGATGAAAGCAGTAAGAGAACTTTGATTCAAATTGCAATTCACTAAAATTTTGCAGCAAGGCAAACAAGAGAAATCTCAGAGGGAGAATGAAACAGAATTCCTTCACTTCTCAATCCAAGATTCAAAACAAGAGAAAGACTAAAGAGAGAGCTCTCTAATGGAGCAAGCCTCTTTTCTATTTCTAATCGAGCTCCCCTTAGTGAGATGGAATTGATGCCTTTATATAGGCTTTACAAAATGAAAAATGAAAATGAAATTAAAACAAATTACAAAAAATGAAAATCCTAATTTAATTGATCCATGTGCCTTTGAGTGATGATGTGGGCTTTGCTTGCTTTGGATTTGAGGAGAGATGGGTCTTGGATGGCCTTGGTTCAATTGGTTAAGATTTGAGTTCAAAGGGAATTTGAATTGAATTTTGGCCCATGGTAGCTCCCAGGAGGTTGCCCTGCCCTTGTGGAGGGCAGGGCAGGATTTGGTGTGTGCGGCCTTGGTGCGGGCGTGGTGCGCTGCAGGATGCTTGTGCGTGCGAGCTTGGTGTGTGAAGATGCTGCCCTGCCCTTGTGGAGGGCAGGGCAATGTTGCCTTGCATGTGTGTCTTGCGCACTCACTTCCTTGGACCGTATCATGATGCGCTCCTCACTCCCCTTAGGTGCTTGGTTCGAAACTTGGTGAAAGCACTTGAGGAGCAATTTTTTCTTGATTTTCCATGAAGAGCACGACATAGCCCTGCTCTCCAAGAGGGCAGGGCAGAAAATTGAGCGCCACTTTGTTTTGGAGTGAGGCTCCAGCTTCGAGCCTTGATGGAAGCATTTTGGTTTATTTTCGCTTGTTTTTGGCTCTTAAAGATGCCTCTCGTTTCTGCCTCAATTTTACGCCAAATATGGATTGCTATATATCGTTGGAAAGCTCTGAATGTCAGCTTTCCAACGCAACTGGAAGCACATCAATCGGACGTCTGTAGCTCAAGTTATAGCCCTTTGAAGTAGGCATGGTCATGCTGTGAGCGGCCAGATTTTAACTTAGCGAAAATTTGCTCCAACCTCACTTTGTTTCATCATGATTCTGCCCTGCCCTTGGCAAGGGCAGGGCAGTGTGCGTGCTGGTTGTTTTCCTCTTTAATTTGGTCATGGGCCACGCTTTTAAAAGTGTGGCCTAAGCCTCCAAAGTGTGCTCCAACTTCAAAGTGTGTCCCAAAGCTCTTTTTTTCTCCTTTTTTTGTGCTTCTTTGCTTCTTTTTCTTCTTATTTCCTACAAGATTTATAAAATTAAAAGATCAAGGAAATATACCAATTAAGTATAAAAGCATTCAATATTTAAGCACAATTTATCAATTTCTTGTATGAAAAAGCATAGAAAATGGGTATATGATGACTTGTCATCACAACACCAAACTTAAACCTTGCTTGTCCCCAAGCAAGAAAAGAACCATGCAATAGAAATTGACAATCCAAGGTAAGAAGAGTATCAAGTTAATGTTCATGGCAAGCTAGTTTCCTATGCATGCTACAATTACAAAGGAGATGTAAATGATTGATGCTTCTATCTAGCTTATTTTATGAAATCTTTTTCTTATAATTCTTCCTTGAAACAAGCTTTTGATTTTTTTTTTTAGCTTCTTCTTTTGGGTGCTTTGCCCCATGAGTTAATAACAAAGCTACGACTTCTAAATGCTTTGTTTTCAAGTATTACCACTTGATACATAAGCACCACAAGCATTTAATTAGAGGACTTCATTAAGCTCATCATTTTTTTTTCTTTTCTTGACTCTCTAATCATTGATGCTCAGAACCTTGAGCTTTGAGGGAGTGCTTTTGCACTTGAGCCTAGCCTTGACTTCTAAGTGTTTTGTTTTCAAGCATTTGGCTTGATACATAAACACCACAAGCACTTAGCAAATAAATTGCCATTGGTACTCAGAGCCTTTTGCTTTCTCATTCTTTCCCTTTTTCTTTTCTTGCTTTAATTGTATTTGCTTCTTCAAGGTTTTCATGATTTCAAAAGATTTCACAAAATGTACTAGATGAAAAACTTCAATTAAATAAAATCCAATGCAATTGAGCAACAATTAATCATACTAGCTTTCCAATACTTGTATGCACATGCTAAAATCTTCTTTAATGCCTTGTTTGTTTATGATCATGATGCTTTATTGCTTTTGAATTCACAAAGCTCAAGTTGGTAGTTATAATGCCACAACAACATACTATAAATCAAAATTCAAGCTATGCTTATTCATACACACATGTATACAGAGAAGGTAAAGACAATCATGCAGTTTATGAAACAAATGAGAGGAAAAGGAGCTCTACAACCTTGTAGTTCATCTTCATTATTGTTGTCCTTTTTCCTCTATTCTTCTTCTTTCCCTTGCCAAACTCAGAATGCTTGCTCATCCTCAAGCATCAATTAGAACAATGGCTATAGGGCTAAGATGGATCATGAATGTCTTACACAATGAAATGTTAGCAGTACATGTGTTTTGAGCAAGCAAAATTTAAGATAAAAATCAAGGCACAAGAGACAGAGACATAGTGATTGCAGGTATAAGTTGGTGTGCATGATACATTGTATAAAAATATAAATGGCACACAAAACTTAGTGTGACACTTTCTCTTGAAATTGATGCAAGTATCTTGTAAGTATTTGAACCAAATTTTGTTGCATAGCAACACCAAACTTAGAATGCAACCATATGTCAATTTATTTGAATTAAAACTAAATAAAAAAAACTGTTATATGTTAAATACAATCACCAAGCCAAGAATCTGTCATTAATAAAGCTCTCTTGGTAATGTATTAACAAACACAGTAAATAAGCAAACTAAAATAAAAGCATTAAAAACAAAGAATTAACTAAAGTAAACAGAATAACAAAATATCAAACCAAAAGAAAATTAAAACACTGCAAAGACATTATGGTTATGCAGACAAGTGGTGTTGCTGAATGATTTGCATAGAAAAATAGGTGGCACACCAAACTTAGAATCTTGGTGTGTCACTTTCATTTTTGATTTGATGCAATCATCCAAAAAGATTGAAAACAAGTTGTTGCAAGACAACACCAAACTTAGAATATAACCATATGCCCATTTATTGAATTTAAACAAAGTAAAGAACGAAAACAAAGAAGAGAAGAAATTATACCTACGGTTGGGTTACCTCCCAACAAGTGCTCTTTTAGTGTCATTAGCTTGACATTTTGTTCTTCATTTTCTTCCTCTTCTTCCAATTGGTTAAGAGGAATGACTTCAAGGGGGGAGAAGTTTCAGCTTTTGTCCCCTTTCTTGGTTTCCTCTCAGCAAGCTTTCTTTTGAAATTGGCTTGGTTGAGCTTGCTTGCTTGATCAGGGGGAGGATTGTTTGTAGTTGACCTTTTCTTGAATATTGTCCTTGATATCTTGGTCACAATCCTCTTCTTGGTGCTTTTGTTAATTTCCTTCACTTCCTTGAATCCAAGTTTTGGTTGCTGTGTGATTGTCGGAGTGATTTCTTTATCAAGAGCCTCTTGCATTGGTGGTTCCATGAGCTTTTCCTTCATGTACTTCTCTACTTCAGTTGAGTGTGACTTCTCTTGAATGTCTTCCTCCCTTTCTTCTTCATGATTTTCCATTAATGCCTCTGGGAGGGAATCTTTGTGTTTCATTGTCACCTCAAGTGGCTCTTGTGAATGTAGAATCCTTGGCTCATGTCCAAATACTTCCACCACCTCTTCCTTTTTCACTGAAATTTCTCTTGACACAGAGGCTTCCTCATCTTGCTTTTCCACTTCCTCACCCACAAATTGGTCTTCATCCTCTCTGTTTGATGGTTCTAAGTTCCTCCTTGTTTGCTCTAAGGGCTCATTCATCTTCTTGAGGATGATTTCTTTCCAGGATTGCGGTTGTGTGTATCTTTCCACGAGTTTTCTATGTATTTCAATGGCTTGAAGGTAATCCCAATCTGTTAGTTCAAGAGATGAAGGTTGAGAGTAATCATAATCAAGTGATGAAGAACTTTCAAATGAGAAACTGGAACGTGAGGGTGGATGCTCTTCCATTCTTTGGTGATACTTCCATCCACCATGAGGATAATGATATGAATCATTTTGTGGTGGTGGTTGGTATCCCATATGATTTTCTTGCTCATCTTGTGTCTCTAAAGCAAATCTCCATGAATTGGAGTGCTCAGAATGTGTATTCTCTTGGTGATATTCCCAGCCACCATTAGAGATTGGTGATGGTGGGTAATATCCCATAAAATTTGTTTGATCATAAGATGAGTTGAACTCCATTTGAATTTTGTAAAACACAACACCAAGGGAAATTGAAATTCATATCTCAAAGATGAATTTCTTAATGAGGCAATAACTCAAACACCTTGGTTTCAACTTAGAACAGAGAACAAAAATAAATAAAATGCATGATCTAGACTTCTCACCCACTTAATCATTGTTGATCTAATCAATCCCCGGCAACGGCGCCAAAAACTTGATGGTGTTTTTATGGAAAACAAATTTTCCAAACACATAGATCTAACCGGCAAGTATACCGGGTCGCATCAAGTAGTAATAACTCACTTAGAGTGAGGTCGATCCCACAGGGATTGATGGATCAAGCAACTTTAGTGGGTGATTAGTTTAGTCAAGCTAACATTGAAGTGGAATTGAGTGAAATGTAGCCAACAGAAAGTAAATAGCAAGGAAAATTTAAAGTGCAGAAAGTAAAGTAACTGAAACTTAAAGATCAAGAAAATAAAAGAGCTGAAACTTAAATTGCAAGAAAAGTAAATTGGCAGATTCTTAAATGACAAGAAATGTAAATTGCATCAAATGTAAAGGGGATTGGGTGCAGGAAATTTAAAGGAAAGCAATAAATTAAGCAACTGGAAATTTAAATTGCAGAAAATGTAAATGTGCAGGAAATTAAATCAAACTCAATGTGGACAGAAATGTAAAAGTGCAGAATGCAGGAAAGGAAATTACAGAAAAGTAAACGTAGTAGAAGACTGAGATCAATTCTCAAATCTCAAAGAGCATTTGACAATTTCAATGAAACAGTAAAAAGAAAGAAGAGTAGCAAAGAGCTCAGCTAAATTGCAAAATAAAATTGATCTCAGGGAATCAAAGAGACTAGAAAACAAGTCTAGATCTCAATCCCTTCCTTGATCCAACAGCAATCAAGATACAGAAAAATTAAAGATGAAAGCAGTAAGAGAACTTTGATTCAAATTGCAATTCACTAAAATTTTGCAGCAAGGCAAACAAGAGAAATCTCAGAGGGAGAATGAAACAGAATTCCTTCACTTCTCAATCCAAGATTCAAAACAAGAGAAAGACTAAAGAGAGAGCTCTCTAATGGAGCAAGCCTCTTTTCTATTTCTAATCGAGCTCCCCTTAGTGAGATGGAATTGATGCCTTTATATAGGCTTTACAAAATGAAAAATGAAAATGAAATTAAAACAAATTACAAAAAATGAAAATCCTAATTTAATTGATCCATGTGCCTTTGAGTGATGATGTGGGCTTTGCTTGCTTTGGATTTGAGGAGAGATGGGTCTTGGATGGCCTTGGTTCAATTGGTTAAGATTTGAGTTCAAAGGGAATTTGAATTGAATTTTGGCCCATGGTAGCTCCCAGGAGGCTGCCTTGCCCTTGTGGAGGGCAGGGCAGGATTTGGTGTGTGCGGCCTTGGTGCGGGCGTGGTGCGCTGCAGGATGCTTGTGCGTGCGAGCTTGGTGTGTGAAGATGCTGCCCTGCCCTTGTGGAGGGCAGGGCAATGTTGCCTTGCATGTGTGTCTTGCGCACTCACTTCCTTGGACCGTATTATGATGCGCTCCTCACTCCCCTTAGGTGCTTGGTTCGAAACTTGGTGAAAGCACTTGAGGAGCAATTTTTTCTTGATTTTCCATGAAAAGCACGACATTGCCCTGCTCTCCAAGAGGGCAGGGCAGAAAATTGAGCGCCACTTTGTTTTGGAGTGAGGCTCCAGCTTCGAGCCTTGATGGAAGCATTTTGGTTTATTTTCGCTTGTTTTTGGCTCTTAAAGATGCCTCTTGTTTCTGCCTCAATTGTACGCCAAATATGGATTGCTATATATCGTTGGAAAGCTCTGAATGTGAGCTTTCCAACGCAACTGGAAGAACATCAATCAGACGTTTGTAGCTCAAGTTATAGCCCTTTGAAGTAGGCATGGTCATGCTGTGAGCGGCCAGATTTTAACTTAGCGAAAATTTGCTCCAACCTCACTTTGTTTCATCATGATTCTGCCCTGCCCTTGGCAAGGGCAGGGCAGTGTGCGTGCTGGTTGTTTTCCTCTTTAATTTGGTCATGGGCCACGCTTTTAAAAGCGTGGCCTAAGCCTCCAAAGTGTGCTCCAACTTCAAAGTGTGTCCCAAAGCTCTTTTTTTCTCCTTTTTTTGTGCTTCTTTGCTTCTTTTTCTTCTTATTTCCTACAAGATTTATAAAATTAAAAGATCAAGGAAATATACCAATTAAGTATAAAAGCATTCAATATTTAAGCACAATTTATCAATTTCTTGTATGAAAAAGCATAGAAAATGGGTATATGATGACTTGTCATCAAGAGGCGCTTGAGCAAATACCTTCTTATGCTAAGTTCATGAAAGAAATCTTGAGTCATAAGAAGGATTGGAGAGAAACTAAAAAAGTGTTTCTCACTGAAGAATGCAGTGCAGTCATTCTGAAAAGCTTACCAGAAAAGCTTCAAGATCCAGGAAGCTTTATGATACCATGCACATTAGAAGGTGCCTGCACCAAGACAGCCCTGTGTGATCTTGGAGCAAGCATCAATCTAATACCTGCATCCACTATCAGAAAGCTTGGGTTGACTGGAGAAGTCAAACCAACCCGGATATGCCTCCAACTTGCTGATGGCTCCATTAAATATCCATCAGGCATAATAGAGGATATGATTGTCAAGGTTGGGCCATTTGCCTTTCCAACTGACTTTGTGGTGCTGGAAATGGAGGAGCACAAGAGTGCAACTCTCATTCTAGGAAGACCTTTCCTAGCAACTGGACGAACTCTCATTGATGTACAAAAAGGGGAAGTAACCCTGAGAGTCAATGAGGATGAGTTCAAGTTGAATGCTGTAAAAGCTATGCAGCATCCAGACACACCAAATGACTGCATGGGCGCTGACATTATTGACTCTCTGGTAGAAGAGATCAATATGACTGAAAGCCTAGAATCAGAGCTTGAGGACATCTTCAAGGATGCTCAACCTGATCAAGAAGAATCAGTGGAAACAAGGGAATTTTCGAAAATTCCTCAGGAGGAGGATAAGCCTCCCAAACCTGAACTCAAACCACTACCACCATCCCTGAAGTATGCGTTTCTGGGAGAGGGTGACACTTTTCCAGTGATTATAAGCTCTGCTTTAAATCCACAGGAAGAGGAAGCACTGATTCAAGTGCTAAGGACACACAAGACAGCTCTTGGGTGGTCCATAAGTGATCTCAAGGGCATTAGCCCAGCTAGATGCATGCACAAGATCCTGTTGGAGGATAATGCCAAACCAGTGGTCCAACCACAAAGGAGGCTAAATCCAGCCATGAAGGAGGTGGTGCAGAAAGAGGTCACTAAACTACTAGAGGCTGGGATTATTTATCCTATTTCTGATAGCCCTTGGGTGAGCCCTGTCCAAGTTGTCCCCAAAAAGGGAGGCATGACAGTGGTTCATAATGAAAAAAATGAACTGGTTCCTACAAGAACAGTCACAGGGTGGCGTATGTGTATTGACTACAGAAGGCTCAATACAGCCACCAGAAAGGATCATTTTCCTTTACCATTCATAGACCAAATGCTAGAAAGACTAGCTGGTCATGACTATTACTGCTTTTTGGATGGCTATCCAGGCTACAACCAAATTGCAGTAGATCCCCAGGACCAAGAGAAAACAGCATTCACTTGCCCTTCTGGCGTGTTTGCCTACAGGAGGATGCCTTTTGGTCTGTGCAATGCACCTGCAACCTTTCAGAGGTGCATGCTCTCTATCTTCTCAGATATGGTAGAGAAATTTCTGGAAGTCTTCATGGATGACTTTTCAGTATATGGAGACTCATTCAGCTCCTGTCTTAATCACCTAGCACTTGTCCTGAAAAGGTGCCAAGAGACTAACCTGGTTTTAAACTGGGAGAAATGTCACTTTATGGTGACTGAAGAAATTGTCCTTGGGCACAAAATTTCAAGCAGGGGAATAGAGGTGGATAAGGCAAAGGTAGAGGTAATTGAAAAATTACCACCACCTGCCAATGTTAAGGCAATCAGAAGCTTTCTGGGGCATGCAGGATTCTACAGAAGGTTTATAAAGGATTTTTCAAAAATTGCAAAACCTTTGAGTAACCTGCTAGCTGCTGACACACCATTTGTGTTTGACACACAGTGTCTGTAGGCATTTGAGACCCTGAAAGCTAAGCTGGTCACAGCACCAGTCATCTCTGCACCAGATTGGACATTGCCATTTGAACTAATGTGTGATGCCAGTGACCATGCCATTGGTGCAGTGTTGGGACAGAGGCATAACAAGCTTCTGCACGTCATTTATTATGCCAGCCGTGTTCTAAATGACGCACAGAAGAATTACACAACCACAAAAAAAGAGTTACTTGCAGTGGTCTATGCCATTGACAAGTTTAGATCCTATCTAGTGGGATCCAAAGTGGTTGTGTACACTGACCATGCTGCTCTTAAATACTTACTCACAAATCAGGATTCAAAACCCAGGCTTATAAGATGGGTGTTGCTTCTGCAAGAGTTTGATATAGAAATAAGAGACAGAAAAGGGACAGAGAACCAAGTAGCTGATCATCTGTCCCGAATAGAACCAGTAGCTGGGGCGTCCCTCCCTTCTACTGAGATCTCTGAGACTTTCCCAGATGAGCAACTCTTTGCCATTCAGGAAGCTCCATGGTTTGCAGATATTGCAAATTATAAAGCTGTGAGGTTCATATCCCAGGAGTACAGCAGAGTGCAAAGAAAGAAATTAATTTCAGATGCCAAGTACTACCTCTGGGATGAACCATATCTCTTTAAGAGATGTGCAGACGGAATGATCCGCAGATGTGTACCCAGAGAAGAAGCACAAAGGATCCTATGGCACTGCCATGGATCACAGTATGGAGGACATTTTGGAAGTGAGCGAACAGCCACTAAAGTCCTCCAATGTGGCTTCTACTGGCCTACTCTCTATAAAGATTCCCAAGAGTTTGTGCGTAACTGTGACAGTTGCCAAAGAGCTGGTAACTTGCCTCACGAATATGCCATGCCTCAACAAGGGATATTAGAGATAGAATTGTTTGATGTATGGGGAATTGACTTCATGGGTCCATTCCCACCATCATACTCAAACACTTACATTCTGGTGGCAGTGGACTATGTATCTAAATGGGTAGAAGCAATTGCTACACCCACTAATGATACCAAAACCGTGCTGAAATTCCTCCAGAAACACATCTTCAGCAGGTTTGGTGTTCCCAGAGTACTAATCAGTGACGGGGGCACTCATTTCTGCAATAGATAGCTATACTCTGCTATGGTTAGATATGGAATTAGCCACAAAGTGGCAACTCCGTATCATCCACAGACAAATGGGCAAGCTGAAGTCTCTAACAGAGAGCTAAAAAGAATCCTAGAACGGACTGTGATAGCCCGAAGAAAGGATTGGGCAAAGAGCTTGGATGATGCTCTGTGGGCATACAGAACAGCATTCAAGACTCCTATAGGGACCTCTCCATACCAACTGGTGTATGGGAAGGCCTGTCATCTGCCCGAGGAACTGGAACATAAAGCCTACTGGGCAACCAGATTCCTAAACATGGATGCTCAGTTAGCTGGTGAAAAAAGGTTGCTCCAGCTAAATGAGCTAGAAGAGTTCAGACTCAATGCCTTTGAAAATGCAAAAATTTATAAGGAAAAGGCAAAGAAATGGCATGACAAGAAATTGTCAACCATAGTCTTTGAGCCAGGACAAAAAGTTCTGCTCTTCAACTCTAGGCTCAGATTGTTTCCAGGAAAACTTAAATCCCGGTGGAGGGGTCCGTATGTGATTATAGGAGTGTCACCATATGGATATGTTGAGCTTCAAGATATTGATTCTGACAAAAGGTTCATTGTTAATGGACAAAGAATCAAGCATTATCTTGAAAGCAATTTTGAGCAGGAATGCTCAAAACTGAGACTTGAGTGATTCTCAGTAAAGGTCCAGCTAAAGACAGTAAAGAAGCGCTTGCTGGGAGGCAACCCAGTCATTAGGAGGTTATATGATTTGTTTTTACAAAGGCAAGTATCAAAAATGAAGGAATTCACAGAGTTACAGAAGGATTCAGCTCAAAAAGCAGAGAAAAAGAGCTTACTGGCGAAAAAACGCCAGTAAGGGGCATTTTGGGCGTTAAACGCCAGAATGGGCACCATTCTGGGCGTTTAACGACAGTAAAGGTGCCATTTTGGGCGTTAAACGCCAGAATGGGCACCATTCTGGGCGTTTAACACCAGGTGTGCAGCATCCTGGGCGTTTAGAAAAATGCCCAGTGATAAAGGAATTCTGGCGTTTAACGCCAGCCAGGGCACCTGGCTGGGCGTTAAACGCCCAAAAGGGGCAACAAATGGGCGTTAAACGCCAGAATGGGTGCCATTCTGGGCGTTTAACGCCAGAAAGGTGGGGGGACCACAATTTTGTTTTCAAACCAAATTTTTTCAAACTTTCCTTTTCTTACCCATACTTTTCTACAAAATCACACTTCAACCGTTCATCATTCACTTTCAAATCTTCAAAAATCAAAACCATTCTTCAAATCTATTTCAAATCAATTCCAAATATTGTTCAAAAACTCACCTTTCTCTCAAATTCTTTCCATATCTTTTCATATCTTCTTTCAAACTTTTCTTTTTTTTTTTCGAAATCTCTCCTCCCCACCTTATAAATACACGTTTGGACCCCTAATTACCCACACCATTCGAATTTGCTTCTCCTATCTCTCTCTTCCTTCCTTTCTTTTGCTTGAGGACAAGCAAACCTCTAAGTTTGGTGTGCTTTTCCGTGATCACTAAGCCAAGATTCATCAAGATCATGGCTCCTAAAGGAAAACAAACCAATTTAAGAGGAAAGAAAGAGAATAATCCAAAGAATCTTTGGAATCAAGAGAAGTTCTTAACCAAAGAACATGAAGACCATTATCACAAGATAATGGGTCTGAGGTCAGTGATCCCGGAAGTTAAATTTGATCTGAAAGAAGATGAATATCCGGGGATCCAAGAGCAAATTCGAAATAGAGGATGGGAAGTTCTAACCAATCCTGAGATAAAGGTTGGAAGGAACATGGTTCAGGAATTCTACTCAAATCTGTGGTTAACAGATAAGCAGAGAATGACTGGAACTGCTTACCATACCTACAGAACTATGGTCAGAGGGAAAGTTATGTACTTCCATCTGGACAAAATAAGAGAAATCTTCAAACTGCCTCAACTGCAAGATGATCCTGAATCCTTTAATAGGAGGATGGTGAGAGCAGATAAAGGGTTGGATCAAGTTCTAGAGGACATATGCCTCCCTGGAACTAAGTGGATAACCAATTCTAAGGGTGTCCCAAACCAACTCAAGAGGGGAGACCTCAAACCAATTGCAAGAGGTTGGCTAGACTTTATTGGGCGTTCCATATTGCCCACTAGCAACCGTTCTGAGGTCACTATCAAGAGAGCAGTGATGATTCATTGCATTATGCTTGGAAAAGAAGTGGAGGTTCATCATGTGATTGCTTGTGAGATCTACACAATTGCAAATAAGAATTCCACTGAAGCCAAACTAGCTTACCCAAGCTTAATCTCCTTGCTCTGTAAAGAGGCTGGGGTAAAGATGGGAGTAGATGAGTTCATACCCATTGAACATCCAATCACCAAGAAGTCAATGGAAGGACAAATGCAAGACAACTCTATCAAGAGGAGGGCGCAGGAGTTCCTCCCTGAATTCCCTGAAATTGGCTACTGGGCCAGCCTAGAAGCATCTATCACCAAGCTGCAAGAGACTATGGAGCAACTAAAGGAAGAACAACAGAATCAGAATAGCATGCTCTGCAAGTTGCTAAAGGAACAAGAGAAGCAGGGGCGTGAACTCCAAGAGATGAAACGCCAAAAGCTCTCCCCTCAAGTTGAGGGAGCATCCACTTCTCAAAATCAAGGTTGTTGAGTCCTAACTCTGTGAAAACCTCTATCATTAGGAGCCTATTTTTTTGCGTTTTTTTTGTTTTCTATTTTTATTCTCATCATATATCTATCTTTGAGTCTTGTTCTTAATTCATAATTAATAAAATTGAAATTTTATGCCTTAAAGCTATGAATGTCCTATGAATCCATCACCTCTCTTAAATGAAAAATGCTTTAATCACAAAAGAACAAGAAGTACAGGATTTCGAAACTTATCCTTGAAACTAGTTGAATTAGTTTGATGTGGTGACAATACTTTTTGTTTTCTGAATGAATGCTTGAACAGTGCATATGTCTTTTGAATTTGTTGTTTTAAGAATGTTAAAATTGTTGGCTCTTGAAAGAATGATGGAAAAAGAGAACTGTTATTGAGGATCTGAAAAATCATCAATTTGATTTTTGAAGCAAAAAAAAGCAGTGAAAAAAAATATTTCAAAAAAAAAAAGAGAGAGAAAGAAAGAAAAAGAAAGAAATAAATTTGTGAACCAAGGCAAAAAGAGTGTGCTTAAGAACCCTGGACACCTCTAATTGGGGACTCTAGCAAAGCTGAGTCACAATCTAAAAAGGTTCACCCAATTATGTGTCTGTGGAATGTATGTATCCGGTGGTAATACTGGAAGACAGAGTGCTTTGGGCCACAGCCAAGACTCATACACTAGCTATGTTCAAGAATCATTATATTTAACTAGGAGAATCAATAACATTATCTGAGTTCTGAGTTCTTATAGATGCCAATCATTCTGAACTTCAAAGGATAGAGTGAGATGCCAAAACTGTTCGGAAGCAAAAAGCTACTAGTCCCGCTCATCTAATTGGAACTATGTTTCTTTGATATTTTGGAGTCTATAGTATATTCTCTTCTTTTTATTCTATTTTGATTTTCAGTTGCTTGGGGACAAGCAACAATTTAAGTTTGGTGTTGTGATGAGCGGATAATTTGTACGCTTTTTGGCATTGTTTTTAGTATGTTTTTAGTATGATCTAGTTAGTTTTTAGTATATTTTTATTAGTTTTTAGTTAAAATTCACTTTTCTGGACTTTACTATGAGTTTGTGTGTTTTTCTGTGATTTCAGGTATTTCTGACTGAAATTGAGGGTCCTGAGCAAAAATCTGATTCAGAGACTGAAAAGGACTGCAGATGCTGTTGGATTCTGACCTCCCTGCACTCGAAGTGGATTTTCTGGAGCTACAGAAGCCCAATTGGCGCGCTCTCAACGGCATTGGAAAGTAGACATCCTGGGCTTTCCAGCAATGTATAATAGTCCATACTTTGCCCAAGATTTGATGGCCCAAACCGGCGTGGCAATTCAGCCTCAGAATTTCCAGCGTTTAACGCTGGAACTGGCATAAAACTTGGAGTTAAACGCCCAAACTGGCATGAAAGCTGGCGTTTAACTCCAGAAAAGGTCTCTACACATGAAAGCTTCAATGCTCAGCCCAAGCACACCAAGTGGGCCCGGAAGTGGATTTTTCTGTCATTTACTCATTTCTGTAAACCTTAGGTTACTGGTCAACTATTAATAGGATCTTTTGACATTGTATCTGTACCTCATGACACTTCACACGTTTTCCTTGTGTACCTTCCACGGCATGAGTCTCTAAACCCCATGGTTGGGGGTGAGGAGCTCTGCTGTGTCTTGATGGATTAATGCAATTACTACTGTTTCTTATTCAATCATGCTTGCTTCCATTCTAAGATATCACTTGTTCTTAACCCGGATGAATGCGATGATCCGTGACACTCATCATATTCTCAACTATGAACGTGTGCCTGACAACCACCTCCGTTCTACCTTAGATTGAGTAGATATCTCTTGGATTCTTTAATCAGAATCTTCGTGGTATAAGCTAGAATTGATGGCGGCATTCAAGAGAATCCGGAAGGTCTAAACCTTGTCTATGGTATTCTGAGTAGGATTCAATGATTGAATGACTGTGACGAGCTTCAAACTCCTGAAGGCGGGGTGTTAGTGACAGACGCAAAAGAATCACTGGATTCTATTCCGGCCTGATTGAGGACCGACAGATGGATAGCCGTGCCGTGACAGGGTGCGTTGAACATTTCCACTGAGAGGATGGGAGGTAGCCATTGACAACGGTGAAACCCTACATACAGCTTGCCATGGAAGGAGCCTTGCGTGTTTGATGAAGAAGACAGTAGGAAAGCAGAGATTCAGAAGATGGAGCATCTCCAAAACCTCAACCTATTCTCCATTACTGCATAACAAGTACTTATTTCATGTTCTTTTGCTTTTCACAATCAACCCTGATAATTTCTGATATCCTGACTAAGATTTACAAGATAACCATAGCTTGCTTCAAGCCGACAATCTCCGTGGGATCGACCCTTACTCACGTAAGGTATTACTTGGACGACCCAGTGCACTTGCTGGTTAGTTGTGCGGGATTGCAAAAGTGTGATTGCAATTTCGTGCACCACCGCCATGTCCGACTTGTTGGACTTGGTGATGGTGCTGATCCTTCGTCACCGGAGGGTGGGGGTGCCTGCAAGGGACTCCGATGCTTAAGTTAGCAAGGGTATTAAGCAGGCTTTTAGTAGAATCAGAGTATGAGTTATACCTGGGTGCTCCAGTGTATTTATAGTAGCGTGGAGTGACCTTCTTAGATAAGATAAGTTAATTATCTTATCTTATCTTTATCTTTTTGAGTGAGGTTATCTTATCTTCAAGGGAACCGCCTTTCTCCCTGCGGGCTTGGACTGCCTTGGGCTTTGGTACGCGGTCCTCTGTTAGGGCCCTTCTTTGGGCTTTCCTGGTGACTTGGCCGAGCTCTCTAAGAAGAGGTCGGGTCGTCCTGACCTGAAGAGGTCGGTCACTTTGTCTGTAGAATATCCCGGGTCGGATAGCTCGAACCTCGGTATGAACTAGCAGTGAATTTGATTTTCACTTTCTGCTGATCTTGTAGCTTTATAATCGGGCGATGAATTTTTAGCGTTTCAGATTAATGCGTCTTGAGTATTTGTAGAGAATCTAAAACTTTATTCAAAGAGAATGCAAATATATACATGTGTGTGTTTTATCCTTCTAAGTCGGGCAATTTGTAGATCTTGGCTTGGCACCTCATTAAAAAACCTTTTCAGGAAAAAGAGCGCGCCTTTTCCTAAGATCTTTATTACCTCTAACTGTAGTACCTTTTTAAGTTGCAGGCGTGCCATGACCTTGTGAGCTTTCACCCTTCGAGCTCGGACAGTCTGTAGTACCCCTTTCCAAGTACCTCTACGACTCGGTAGGGTCCTTTCCAGTTTGCCGCCAACTTTCCTTCTCCGGGTCGAGTTATTCCGATATCATTTCGGATTAGGATGAGGTCGTTCTTGCAAATCCTCGCGGTACTACCTTTTGATTGTATCTTGAAGCCATTCAACGTTTCAATGCCTCTTTCTTGATTCGAGCTCTTTCTCGAATTTCTGGAAGTAGGTCGAGTTCTTCCCATTGAAGTTGGGAGTTGGCTTCTTCATTATAGTGAATCACTCTGGGTGATCCTTCTTCGATCTCCATTGGGATCATTGCCTCCAATCCGTAAGCTAATCGGAAAGGTGATTCCTTTGTGGTGGAGTGTGGAGTTGTCCGATATGCCCATAGGACTTGTGGGAGCTCCTCTGCCCAGGCTCCCTTTGCATCCTGTAATCTCCATTTTAACCCGGCTAATATAACTTTGTTAGCAGCTTCTGCTTGTCCGTTGGCCTGAGGGTGTTCTACGGATGTGAATTGGTGTTTTATGTTCAGGTCGGTCACTAATTTTCTGAAGCCTGCATATGTAAATTGAGTGCCATTGTCTGTGGTGATGGAGTATCGAACTCCAAACCTTGTGAGGATGTTTCTATACAGAAATTTTCGGCTTCTTTGAGTAGTGGCGTTAGCTAGGGGTTCCGCCTCAATCCATTTTGTGAAATAGTCTACCCCTACGATGAGAAATTTGACTTGTCCGGATACTTAAGGGAAAGGACAGAGAAGGTCGAGTCCCCATTTTGTGAATGTCCAGGGTGAGGTTACGCTGATAAGCTCTTCTGGTGGGGCGATGTGAAAGTTGGCATGTTTCTGGCATGGTAGACATGTCTTTACGAATTATGTTGCTTCTTTTTGTAGAGTCGGCCAATAGAATCCGGCCCGGAGTACCTTTTTGGTAAGAGCCTATGCTCCAAGGTGGTTGCCACAGATGCCGCTATGTACTTCTTCTAAGACTTCCTTTGTATTAGAAGTTGGCACACATTTTAATAGTGGTGTTGAAATCCCTCTCTTATATAGTGTATTGTTTATGATTGTGTAGTTTTGTGCCTCCCATTTTAACCTCTTTGCCTCTTTCTTATCTGTGGGGAGTGTTTCTGTTTCGAGATAGTTAATTATAGGAGTCATCCATCCTTGATCCTAACCTGTTATGGCTAGGATTTTTTCTTCTTCCGAGATTTACGGGTTCTGCAGCGTTTCTTGGATGAGGCTTCTATTGTTACCCCCTGGTTTGGTGCTGGCTAGTTTTGAGAGTGCATCAGCTCGGGCATTCTGTTCTCGGGGTATGTGGCAGACCTCATATTCCCCGAGTTGTCCGAGCTGTTCCCTGGTTTTATCCAGGTACTTTTTCATGTTGGGATCTTTGGCTTGGTAACTCCCTGTTATTTGTGAAGTGACTACCTGTGAGTCGCTGAAGATGATGAGCTTTTGAGCTCTAACCTCCTTAGCCAGCTTCAAACCAGCCAGTAATGCCTCATACTCGGCTTGGGTGTTTGAGGCAAGGAACCCGAATTTGAGAGAAAGTTCAATTTGGGTTCCCTGGTCGCTTTCTATGATGACACCTGTGCCGCTTCCAGTTTTGTTTGAGGAACCGTTCACATAAAGATTCCATTCTGTAGGAATTTCTGGAGTGTCTGTAAATTCTACAATGAAGTCGGCAAGATATTGCGATTTGATTGCTGTCTGAGCTTCATATTAAAGGTCAAATTTGGACAACTCGACTGCCCATTGCAAAATTCTGCCTGCTAAGTCCGTTTTTTGCAAAATCCCTTTTATGGGTTGGTTGCTCCGAACCATAATGATGTGAGCTTGGAAATATGGACGGAGCCGTCGAGATGTTAGTATGAAAGCATAGGCGAATTTTTCTATTTTATGTGGTTTTATCATGATCCTTACCCACTTATTCATTAATTTAGCATGCATTTATATTTCCTTCCTGGATTTATTACATGATTAAAAACGGCTTCCTAGAGACTTTTTTATTATGCATTTTAGTTCTCCTTTATCCCATTCGATGCCGTGATCTGTGTGTTAAGTGTTTCAGGCTTTATAGGGCATGGATGAGTTGGAGATTGGAAGGGAAGCTAGCAAAAATGGAAGGAACACAAGAAATTGAGGAGACAACCAGCGAGAAGTGACGCGGCCGAATGGCTCACGCGTTCATGCGGAAGAGGAAAAATCACAGTGACACAGCCGCATGGCTCACGCGACCACGCGGAAAGGAAAAGCACAAGTGACGCGGAGGCGTGGACGACGCGAACGCGTGGCACGGAAAAACGCGAATGACGCGTCCACATGGACGACGCGACCGCGTGACATGCGCGATTTGCATAATCTGCAGATTTCGCTGGGGGCGATTTTGGGCCCTGTTTTGACCTAGTTCTCGGCCCAGAACAGCAGACTAGAGCCAGAGAACATGCAGAAACGAGAAACAACATTCATTCTACACAGTTTGAAGTTTTCAGATCTAGTTTTACTCCTCCTCTAGGTTTTTCTCTCTACACAATTGATACTTTTAGGATATTATTTTTCTACTACTTTGGCATTGGGATATTGAGAAGAGTTATTTCCTCATCAAGACTTCGTCATTCTAGTTCGTTCTCTTAACTTGGTTTATTTCTTCCATGTTCCTTGCTTTGTTCAATTTTGTCATTGGAATACTTTTATGATTATTTAATACAAGAATTATTTCTTTCATTTTAATCCATTTTACCTTCCAATAATCATGTCTTCTTTTGATTCCCTTTCATATGTTATGGATTTATTATTTACAATGAGCGAGTAGTTCCCTAACTTGATGGGGAGTTGATTGAAAAGAACCAATTGAGTTGGAAGGCTTAAGAGAAAGATTGTAATTGGGTTTACTGTTGGATTGCCTTCTAGTCACTAACATCAATCCCTTTTAATTAAGTGGGTTGCAACTTGTGAACAGACGTAGCATTCCAACTTGTTTGACTTTCCTTTGCCTAGTAAAGGATAACCAAACAGAATAACTTTTAATTATCAATTAATCTTGAGAGAATTCCAACTATAATAGGGACTCCAACTAATCAACTCCCAGTCAAGGCTTTTATTTACATTGTTCAAATTCATCAATTTAATTTTCTGTCATTCAACTCAAACCTTTTTGAAAACATCTGATTAATAAAACAGCACACCTTTCTGCAACTCGTTGGGAGATGACCTGGGATTCATACTCCCAGTATTTAAAATTTAAATTTCTGTGGCATATTTCTAAATTGATAAGTGGATTTCCGGTGAGTTAAGAACTATACTTGCAACGTACACATTTTCATAATTTTTAATTCACCAAATTCCGCATCATCAATTTTTGGCGCCGTTGCCGGGGAGTTGCAACAGTGTGTTAATTTATTGATTGGGATTTATTTCTATTGCAATTTTTTTCTTTTCATTCTTTCACTATGAACTGCACGTTTCTTTCGTTAAATTACGCGTTCACTTCCTGATCCAAGCTTGCCAGCATTTGATCCTGAAATTGAAAGAACTCTTTCGCATATAAGGCGAGCTAGGCGTAGGCGACTCCTCTTTGAGGACGAACCTGAACCGTCATTTAAAGAAGAAACAACCCCTCTTTCTATTGATCCAGTTCATTTACGTGCAGGTGACATGGCAGCACCCAGAAGAGTCACCATCCAGGAGGAAGGAGCCCCTGATTTTACGCTCCAACCATTCCAGGCGCACCACCCAGCAGTTGCTCTAGATTTTGAAATAAAATCCTCACTACTCAACTTGATGCCCAAATTTCATGGCTTACCTGCTCAAGAGCCTATCAAGCATCTCAGGGATTTCCAGATCGCTTGCTCTACTGTTAAGCATGATGGAGCTGATGAAATCTCTATTCTACTAAAAGCCTTCCCGTTTTCTCTGGAAGGAAAGGCAAGAGAGTGGTACTACACTCAGCCCAGAGAAACTATTTCCAACTGGGATACACTTAGGAGCGAATTTCTGGATAAATTTTTTCCAGCTGAAATTGCTGATAAGCTAAGGAAGGACATGTCTATGATCGTTCAGGACGAATTTGAGACCCTCTATGAATACTTGGAATGCTTCAATACACTTCGAAATGCATGTCCCCATCATATGATTAACAAGATAGTCTTACTCGGTTACTTTACACAGGGTCTGAGACCTCAAGATAGGACCACACTGGAAGGTGCTTTCAATGGTTCTATGAAAAAGCACAAGACTGCGGACGAAGCATAGCAATTGATCAGAGACTTAGCTGATTCTACTAAGAATCATAGGAAGAGACAAGGTCGGTTAAGAGCTGTTGCAGAGGTATCCACTAATACAGAGACTACCGCTATAGCCCAGAATCTATGTGAAATTACTAACTTGCTGAAGCAGATGCAACTGAATCAACAACAATCTCAACAAGTTCAGCCTTCTCCATCACAGCACAGCCAACAATTAGTCCCACAAAGAGTGTGCGGTATCTGTGCAGATTATAGTCACTATACCGATGAGTGTCCGCAGCTCTAACCAGAAGACAATACTGTAGCAGCCACTCACAACTTTTATGACCGCCCCAATCAAGGGTACAATCAAGGTGGCAATTATAACCAAGGATGGCAGGATAATTCCAACCAAGGCTGGAGAGACAATTCTAACCTGGGTTGGAGGGACAATTCTAATAGAGGAGGCAGAGATAATAATGAAAATCAGAGGTGGAATAACAACAACAACAGGCAGCAGAATCAACCTTACAGATCACCTCATTTAAGACAACCTCAAGCCCCTCAGCAAACCTCTCAGACCACTAGTATCTCTTTACCCCCTAATGCTGGCTTACTATAAGCCATTGATCAGAGACATCAGGCTATGGAAGAAAATATTAAAGCAACTCTGAATACTTTCGCTTCTACTATACAAACTCTTGTCTCACAAATGGGTTCAACATAAAATTCCAGTAACCAGTCCTCAAGCTCTGGTGGACTCCCCTCTCAACCATTCCCCAACCCAAAGGGTGGTATTAATGCTATCACCCTAAGTTCTGGAACCACACTGCAGGAGAGAAGTTAGGAGGAGCTAAGCCCACCAGAACACGCCTCAGCTGAAGAGGTTGTGGAATTAGAAGATGTTGAAGAGGAAGAGGACATACAGGACATAGCTGAGAGAGAAGAAGCTCAATCACAGGAGAGAGCACCAAAAGGCGTAGACACTGCAGAAAACACCACTCCCATTCCATTTCCACAACTTGCAAGGAAGCCCAGGAAGCAGTTGGAACCTGACCCCAAGATGGTAGAAATCTTCAAAAAGGTTGAGGTAACTGTTCCCCTTTTTTATGTCATTCAACAGGTACCTAAATATGCAAAGTTTCTAAAAGATCTATGTATACATAAGGACAAAATTAATGAATTAGATTCTATTCCTTTAGGAAGTTCCATATCTGCTTTAATGGGAAGTTTACCTGAAAAATGCAGTGACCCAGGTCCTTGTATAGTTAGTTGCACTATTGGTGGTGTAGTAATTTATGATTGCATGTGTGATTTGGGATCATGTGTTACTATTATGCCTTTATCTGTATATGATGTTTTAAGGCTCCCTCCCTTAAAAAGGTCGGCAGCTCGTTTTGTGTTGGCAGATAAAAGCATTATTACAGTAGCTAGAGTTGCTGAAGATGTTTTAGTAAACATTAAAGGGCTCACATTTCCCACTGATTTCTATATGTTGGAGATGCCCAATAATGACTCGGATAAGCCATCATCAATCCTACTTGGCAGACCATTCCTGAAGACATCAAGATTCAAGTTAGATGCTTTTTCAGGAACATATTCTTTTGAAGTAGATGGCCGAATAGTAATCTTCAATTTGAATGGAGTTACAAACAACCCTCCAGAAGATCATTCCATCTTCCAGTGTGATGTCATAGATGAAGCTGTAGCTGAAATTCACCAGGAAGAGTTGGAAGAAAAGTACGCAGAACAAAGTCCAAGTGTGGGGGCTCTATTAACTAACAATAAAGACATTTCTGAACTTTCACAAGCTCCAGACAATCCAGAGCCTGCCCATGACCAGAAGATTGAGTTGAAACCTCTTCCTCTACATCTCAAATACGCTTATCTTGAAGAAGGGCAGAAGTTTCCAGTTATCGTTGCACAAGATCTCACTCCTGAACAGGAAGATCATCTACTTAATGTGCTAAGGAAGCACAAGAAAGCAATTGGGTGGAGTTTGGCAGACATCGTAGGCATCAACCCTCAAGTATGTGAGCACAGAATATTTTTAGAGGAAGGAGCAAGACCTGTCCGCCAACCCCAGAGAAGACTGAATCCCACTATTTTGGAAGTTGTCAAAAAGGAAGTGACCAAACTATTGGAAGCAGGTATCATTTATCCCATTTCAGACAGTGAATGGGTTAGCCTAGTACAAGTGGTGCCCAAGAAGTCTGGAGTCACTATAGTGAAGAACGAGCATGGAGAACTCATAGCGACCAGAGTACAGAACGCTTGGAGAGTCTGCATTGATTACAGGCGTCTCAACCAAGCTACTCGCAAGGATCACTACCCTCTTCCATTCATTGATCAAATGCTGGATCGCCTGTCAGGTAAATAACATTATTGCTTTTTAGATGGTTACACAGGTTATTTCCAGATTCATATAGCTCCTGAGGATCAGGAAAAGACTACTTTTACATGTCCTTTTGGGACTTATGCTTACAAGAGAATGCCCTTTGGCTTGTGCAATGCACCAGCTACTTTTCTAAGGTGCATGATGAGTCTTTTTTCTGATCTCATTGAGGACTGTATGGAAGTTTTTATGGATGATTTTAGCGTTTATGTTGATTCTTTTAGCCTTTGCTTAGATGGATTATCTAGAGTATTAGATAGATGTGTCAATACAAACCTTGTATTAAATTTTGAAAAATGCCATTTTATGGTTAAACAAGGGCTTATATTAGGACATGTTGTATCTAATACTGGTATTTCTTTAGACCCAGCAAAGGTGAATGTTATTTCCAGTTTACCTTACCCCTCCTCTGTGAGGGAAGTCCGTTCGTTCCTTGGCCATGCAGGTTTTTACAGGAGATTTATTAAGGACTTTAGTAAGGTAGCACTTCCCCTATCCAGATTGCTGCAGAAGGATATTGAGTTCGAGTTCAGTGAGAATTGTAAGCAAGCGTTCGATAAGCTGAAGACCAACCTGACTCAAGCTCCCATTGTGAGAGGACCAAACTGGAGCCAGCCCTTTGAAATCATGTGTGATGATTCCAACTATGCAGTAGGAGCAGCGCTGGCTCAGCGTGAAGGTAAGGATCCTTTTGTTATTGCTTATGCGTCTAAAATTTTAGACGCTGCCCAGTCCAATTATACTACTACTGAGAAAGAGCTTCTTGCTATTGTTTTTGCTCTGGATAAATTCCGAGCTTATCTACTTGGTACTAGAGTAGTAGTGTATTCGGACCATGCAGCTTTGAAGTATCTATTAGCGAAAAAGGAGTCCAAACCAAGGCTTATACGTTGGATATTGCTTTTACAAGAATTTGATTTAGAAATAAAGGATAGGAGTGGTAATCAGAATCTAGTGGCAGACCACTTGAGTCGCCTTGAGCACATTAAGGATAATTCTACTCCTATAAATGATAATTTTCCATTTGATAACCTGCAAGCAGTATCTGAGGTAGTACTTTGGTATGCACCTGTAGCTAATTATCTAGTTAGCCGCACATTTCCCCCACATTTTTCTAAGCATCAAAGGGACAAGCTGAAAAGTGAGTCTAAATATTATATATGGGATGACCCATATTTGTGGAGATGTGGTGCTGATCAGGTAATTAGACGTTGTGTACCTCAATCAGAATTCCAGTCCATTTTGGAGGCCTGTCACTCATCTGAGAGTGGATGACATTTTGGCCCTCAAAGAACAGCTAGAAAGATCTTAGACTGTGGATTCTGGTGGCCTACTCTTTTTCGAGATGCCGCTGAGTTTTGTAGATCTTGTCTTCTATGCCAAAAATTTGGTAATATATCCAGGAGGGATGAGATGCCCCAACAATTTATGCTTTTTTGTGAAATTTTTGATGTTTGGGGCATTGACTTCATGGGTCCGTTCCCAAATTCTAATGGTCAATTTTATATATTATTAACTGTGGATTATGTTTCTGTTCATACCCTGACCGGGCTCCTCCAACTCGGCAAATCCATAAAAGGTCCGACCTCGTCCTAAGGCCCACGCCTAAAGGTCGGACCTCGGACAATGAAGCAAAGGAAGGCCCATCAAAAGGAACGCAGCCCAAAACCTAAAGGCCGAGAGGGCCTAGAAAAGGCGGTTCCACAAAGATAGAGATAAAACTCCCAAAAGATAAGATAAGATAAGAATATCTTATCCAGAGAAGATCACGGCCAACTACTATAAATACACTGGAGCACCCAGGTATGAGATTCATTCCACATTCTACATATATCTGCTTGGACCCATGCTAACTTAAGCATCGGAGTGTCATTGCAGGTACAACCACCAACCACTACGCATATCAAAGCTCGGGTCCCTGAACCCCCACCTCGGGCCTCTCCAGACGACCGAGCTACACGTTTCAGGTAACCCTCGGAACATTGGCGCCGTTGCCGGGGAACCTGGAAGTCATCCCTCTATCATGGCGGACGACCCTCTCAACAATGACCACGCTGCATCTGAACAAGAGGACGAAATTGACACCGGAGAACGACCGGACAGCCCTCTATCACCACGCACTCCAGGAGGAAACAAACAGAATCGCCCAAAGACATCACTCCCAAACAAAGATCCACAAAGTTCCGAAAAAGAGAAGAACTCGGAGATTCTAGAAACAGTCCGGGCACAACAAGACCGACTGAAACAACTCGAAGAGGACATAAAGAAGCAGAAAGAAACTGAACAAGATCTGAGAAGGGAGACCCGAAAGCGCAGAGAATTAGAAGAAAAACTGCGGAAAATAGAGGTCAACCTAACAGAACGCGGCACCACCCCCGAAGGCAACCATGATCCCTTCACGCGAGAGATCATGAAGGAGAAGGTACCGCGAAACTTCAAACCACCCGATATGGATCTCTACGACGGCACCACCGATCCAAGTCACCACCTCAGCAACTTCAGAAGCAGAATGTATCTAGTCGACGCCTCCGACGCGATTCGGTGCAAAGCCTTCCCCACCACTCTCACCAAGTCAGCCATGAAGTGGTTCGACAACCTGCCACCCAGATCAATCACCAGCTTCGAAGACCTAACCAAAAATTCCTAACAAGGTTCTCTATTCAAAAGGACAAGACAAAACATGCCCCCAGTCTACTCGGGATCAAGCAAGGTAACCAAGAAACTCTCCGAGAATACATGGAGCGATTCAACAAAGCCTGCCTGGACATACAACACTTGCCCACTGAAGCAGCCATCATGGGACTAACAAACGGCCTAAAAGAGGGACCGTTTAGCCAATCCCTATCCAAACGATACCCGACCTCCCTATACGAGGTGCAGGAGCGGGCAGAAAAATATATCAACATGGAGGAAACCTCCCAGCTAAGAGACTCTTCTAGGAAGGAATCAACCTACCCACTCCGAGATCGGATCGGGAACAGAAGAAAAAAGAAGACCCCAACTCGGACAAGCCACGGAAGTACCACAACTACACCCCCCTCCGAGTCTCCCTGGTAGACGTCTACAGAGAAGTATGCCACACCGAAAAGATCCCACCGCCCCGACCGCTAAAACACAAGAGAGCGGGAAGAGATCGGTCCGAATACTGTGAATATCACAAGCTCTACGGTCATTCTACTAACGACTGCTACGACCTAAAAAATGTTATAGAAAAGCTGGCCAGAGAAGGAAAACTCGACAGATACATAGCAGAGAAAGGAGAAGAGACCAGGAAGAGAAGGCGGGGAGACAACGAAGGTCGGGCCGAACAAACCCTGCGAACCCCTGAAAGACACGTTCACATGATAAATGGAGGTTTTGCAGGCGGAGGAACATCCAGATCCTCGCGAAAAAGACACCTCAAAGAAGTCTATCATGTCCGAGAAGACAGCCCCCTGCCCGAGTTACCTACTATCTCATTTACCCGAGAAGATGCTCAAGGGATAATTCCCGGGCACGACGATCCAATGGTAGTCACCATTATCCTAGCAAACGCCAACTTACATCGAACCCTGATTGACCAGGGAAGCTCAGCAGATATCCTGTTCAAAACGGCATTCGACAAGCTCGGACTTGAAGAAAAAGAACTAAAGGCCTATCCCACCGACCTATTTGGGCTAGGGGATACCCCGATCCATCCCTTAGGATACATCCCGCTACACACTACCTTTGGAAGAGGCGAGCAATCTAAAACATTAAGCATCGACTACATTATAGTCGACGTCACTTCGGCATACAATGCCCTCATTGGGCGACCAACCCTAAACAGAATGGCAGCTATAGTCTCGACCCCACACCTCTGTATGAAGTTCCCTACCGCAAAAGGAATCGCTACCCTAAAAGGCGACCAAAAGCTAGCGCGGCGATGCTACAACGAAAGCCTGAGCCTAAAAGGGAAGGAGGTCAACTCGATAGAACTCGGACGAGTGCAGTCCCGAGAAGATCTTCGACCACAACCAGAGGGAGAGACCGAAAAAGTCCAGATTGGGAACACACCTGAAAAAATAACAAACATAGGAGCAAACCTCGAAGCAGGCCTAAAAGAGGAACTCATAACCCTCTTAAGGGAGAATTCCGACCTCTTCGCTTGGAAAGCCTCCGACATGCCAGGCATAAGCCCCGACCTGATGTGCCATAAGCTATCAGTATACCCGGGATCCAGACCTATTCAACAAAGACGCCGGAAGCTCGGACCCGAGCGCATGCAAGCAATAGAAGAACAAGTACAAGCACTGCTAGATGCAGGGTTCATTAGGGAAGTAAAATACCCCCTATGGCTCGCAAACGTGGTTCTGGTAAAAAAGCCCAACGGAAAATGGAGGATGTGCGTCGACTACACGGATCTCAACAAAGCCTGCCCCAAAGACCCATATCCACTACCAAACATCGACGCCTTGGTAGACGCAGCCTCAGGCTACAGATATCTCTCCTTCATGGACGCATACTCGGGATACAATCAAATCCCAATGTACGGACCCGACCAAGAAAAGACCTCGTTCATAACCCCAAGGGCAAACTACTGCTACGTAGTAATGCCCTTCGGGCTGAAGAACGCAGGGGCAACCTACCAGAGGCTAATGAACAAAGTGTTCTCAGAGCACATCGGACTACAGCTAGAGGTGTACGTCGACGACATGCTGGTAAAGACACAAGAAGACAGAAACTTGCTGACCGACCTCACCAGCGTCTTCGGCACCCTCAGAAAACACAACATGAGACTTAACCCGACGAAGTGCACCTTCGTTGCAGAAGCCGGAAAGTTCTTAGGCTTCATGCTGACTCAAAGGGGTATCGAAGCGAACCCGGACAAATGCCAAGCGATACTCAATATGAAGAGCCCGACGTGTGTCAAAGAAGTACAACAACTGAATGGAAGGCTAGCCGCCCTATCAAGATTCTTGGCAGGATCAGCAATAAAGTCACTACCTCTCTACTCACTCCTAAAGAAAGGGAAACCCTTCTCATGGACCCCGGAGTGCGAAAAAGCCTTTCAAGAATTCAAGGAATTCCTCGGGCAGCCACCAATCCTAACCCGACCTTTAAAAGAAGAAAAACTCGTATTATACCTCTCGGTTGGACATCGAGCAGTCGCTTCAGCATTAATACGAGAAAATGACCAAGGACAACACCCCATATACTTTGTAAGCAAGGCACTACAAGGGGCCGAATTAAACTATCAGAAGATAGAAAAATTTGCCTACGCCCTAGTATTCACAGCTCGGAGGCTCCGTCCCTACTTTCAAGCCCACACCATCAAAGTCCGGACAAACCAACCCATGAGACACATCCTCCAAAAAACAGACCTGGTAGGACGAATACTGCAATGGGCGGTGGAACTGTCCGAGTTCGACCTCCACTATGAAACCCGGACTGCCATAAAATCTCAGTATCTAGCCGACTTCATCGCAGAATACACTGAGACCCCTGGAACCCCACTCTCATGGAACCTGTATGTCGACGGGTCCTCAAACAAAACTGGAAGCGGAGCCGGGGTTATACTCGAAAGCGACCAAGGAACGCAGATAGAACTATCCCTAAAATTCGAGTTCCAGGCCTCGAACAACCAAGCCGAATACGAGGCCCTACTAGCAGGTCTAAAGCTAGCCGAAGAGGTCGGAGCCCAGAAAATCACGATCTTCAGCGACTCCCAGGTCATCACATCACAAGTAAATGGAAGCTACCAGGCCAAAGACCCAACTATGAAAAAATACCTGGACCAAACACAGGCACAATTACGCCACTTTCCGGAGACACAGATCCAGCACATACCTCGGGAACAAAACGCCCGGGCAGACGCCCTCTCAAAGCTTGCCAGCACCAAGCCCGGAGGCAACAACAGCAGTCTCCTCTAGGAAACCTTACAATCTCCCTCCGTGCTAAGAGAGGAAGAAACGCTAAATATATCCGACCAACAGCAAGGATGGATGACCCCCATACTCAGCTACCTGAAGTCAGGAACTCTCCCCGCCGAAAGAAAAGAAGCTAAAAGACTCACGAAAGACGCCCAGAATTATACACTAATTCACGACGTATTATACAGAAGAGGATTCGCAAACCCCCTCCTTAGGTGCGTCCCGACCTCAGAAACAAAGAGCGTCCTCGAAGAAGTCCACGGAGGCATGTGTGGGAACCACCTCGGAGCTCGGGCATTATCCAAGAAAGTAGTCCGAGCCGGGTTCTACTGGCCAACTTTGCAAAGAGACGCAACGGAGTTTGTGAAAATATGCCCCCCCTGCCAAAAACACGCCAATTTCCACAAAGCACCACCCGAAGACCTTATCAGCATCACCGCACCATGGCCCTTCGCAAAATGGGGACTTGACCTACTCGGCCCGTTCCCCCAAGGACCGGGGCAAGTCAAATACCTCATAGTAGGGGTCGACTACTTCACAAAGTGGATCGAAGCTGAACCCTTAGCCACCATTACGGCTCAGAAAAGCCGCAAATTCCTATACAAAAACATTGTCACAAGGTTTGGAGTCCCCTACTCCATTACAACAGACAATGGAACACAGTTCACGGACACAAGTTTTCAGAACTTGGTGGCCGAACTAAAAATCAAACAGCAATTCACCTCAGTCGAGCACCCACAAGCCAACGGACAAGCAGAGGCCGCAAATAAAGTCATCTTGGCCGGGTTAAAACGAAGACTCCAAGAGGCCAAAGGAGCATGGGCCGAGGAGCTCCCCCAGGTATTATGGGCATATCGGACAACTCCACACTCTACAACAGGAGAATCGCCATTCCGACTAGCTTACGGGATGGAGGCAATGATTCCTATCGAAATAGATGAAGGGTCACCCAGAGTCATCTTCTACAACGAAGAAGGTAACCCGCAGGCACAAAAGGAAGAACTCGACCTCCTCCCCGAGGTCCGAGAAAGAGCCCGGATCCGGGAAGAAGCCTTGAAACGGCGAACGGCCCTCAGATACAATCAGAAAGTAATAAAGCGAAGCTTCTCCACTCACGACCTAATTCTAATCCGAAATGACATCGGAACACAAAAGTCGGGAGAAGGAAAGCTAGCTGCAAACTGGAAAGGACCCTACAAAGTAACAGAAGTCTTAGGAACAGGCTATTACAAGATATCCGACCTAGAAGGCAATGAGCTGCCCAGGACCTGGCACGCCTGTAATCTAAGACGGTACTACAGCTAGAAAAATTTGACCCGAGGTGTACTCTTTTTCCCTACAAGGGTTTTTTAATGAGACACCCGGTCAAGTAAGGCACCCGACCTAGTCAAGGGTAAACACTCTGTAAATATTCTTTCTTTTTTAATACTAATCAAATTTTTTTTCTTTTGTTCTTCCTCGTGATGAAACAAATCCTGAAAAAGTACCCCGCCAAGGCGCATTAATTTATGCTCGACAAAACGCAAAAAATCATTGCCGAGAGACCACACAAGGTCGGCAAAGATAAAAGCGACGAGGTTCAAATTAATGTGAGAAGTTATAAAGTAACTCTGAAAAAGGCTCAAAAAGCCAAATAAAAAGAGATTACAAAAATAACTTAAAAGGCGGACCAATGACAAGGTCGGACCCAACAAAGGGTGTACTCGACCGCCCAACCCGAGGTCCGAGAAACAGCCCGGACCCGAGAAGGAAGCTTTAACACGGCGAAAACAAAGATTTCGAAAACGCTTACTAAAAAGTTTCTATACAAAAAACAACTAAAAAGTACAAGCGAAAAAACAAAATCAAAAGGAAAAAACAAAAAGTTTTAAAGAAAAAAGCGCTAGCTAAAAGGTTGTTATCCAAAAAACAACTAAAAAGCATAAAAGCGGAGCAAAAAGTCAAAACGCGAACAAAAACACCGCATAATAAGCTAAAAAGTTACTACAAGTAGCTAAAAGCAAAAAGGGTGTCCAAAGCATTCACAGAAACCATCCAAAAACAAAAGAGCCCACAGGCCGGGCAAAAAAAGATAAAAAGGATTGCAGAGAATCAAAGATCCTTTCCGGACGCCACATCAACAGAAGGCTGCGGAAGAAACATAGAAATCGGGACAGCATCGACGGCACCGTCATCTCGATTTAAAACCTCCACACCAGATCCATCCCCGGCCAAAGGTGAAGTCGGGTTCACAACCGGAACTTTGGGGTCGGACACCGGAACTTTGGGGTCGGACACCGGAACCTCATCCTCGTTGGGAGCAGGAACAATCTTTCCCTCCACAACAACGTTATCCGTACTGAATAAACTCAGATCCAGGTCAGGAGCAAGAACCCGGACCTGAGCCTTCAAATTTTCATACATAGCATCCATACCCTTAGCCACATGCCCTTCTAGCTCGTAAAAATCATCCTGAGCAGATCGCAACTTCTCCTTTGTCTCCACATGCTCGGCAAGTGCCCGAGTATAATTCTCCTTCGCCGCCTTCGCCATCTCCTCAGATGCACTCGCTGCCGCCACAGCCGCGGTAGCTTTAGCTTTCTCCTTCTCCAAAGATGCCTCCAGTTCAGTAATCCTAGCAGCCTTCAGCTTACTAAACCTCTCGAGCTCAGACTGAGCTTTCTCAAGTCGGGAACTGGTCGCACCAATGGGGGATTTCTTGAACTCCCGGGCAATAGCGGCATGAAGACTAGCCATCCGGACACAACTCCGCGCCATATACTGAAAATGGTGCTCCATAGACACATCATCAGTAGAAATAAAGGTCTGAGGGAGAATATGCTGTTCAATCCAACCAAGAGCATCAAAATCCTTGTCATTAAAACCCGCAAGCCCTTGAGAGGTCTTCTGTTTCTTGGGAGGAGGACCCGAGGACGAAGGCGGGGAAGAGTGACCGGGTTCAGAGGTCGGAGGATCTTGATTTACAGGTCGGAACTGGGGAGTCGGAATAGTCTTCGACCGAGTAGTGACACCCACAGTAGTCTTCTTCGGAGAAGATCGGGCAGAAGCCTCCACAGCCTCAATATTTCGAGCGGCCACAGACTTCTTCGTCCGACGAAGGTACTTCATGGAATCCGCCTGAGAAGACATCTCTGCAGAAATAAAAGAAAAGGATTACCACAACAGAAAAATCCACCAAAACAAACAAAGCCAGAATACTGAAAAAGATGAGTCTCGGAGAGGTCGGGAACTACCTAACTCGGAACGGAGAAGGCTTGGATCTCCCAACATTTTCTTCGTGTCCAAGTGAGGTGCCCGACCCCATAAACTGCTTACCACACCCACAAAAGCCTGCTCCACCTCATCTAGACTCTCAAAGGTATACTTAGTAGACACTACATTCTCCTGCCAATAAAGAGGAAAAGAAGGCTCCCCACTCTCATCTAGAAAGAAAGGTCGGACGTCTCCAGTAGCCCGGACCTTGAAATAAAAGTTCTTAAAATCGTGAAAGGACTCATCATACAGGGTACAAAACTTCCTTCCCTGGTTAGCCCTAAAAGAGACCCAAGATACCTTTCCTCCACCCGACCCCGGCTTCGTCAACACAAACAAATAGGAAAAAGAGAAATAGAGGGAGCAACGCCCAAAAACTGACACAAAAGTTGAAACAGCTTTAAAAACGCCCAAGAATTTGGATGGAGCTGCGTAGGAGCAAGATTACAAGACCATAACACCTCGGACTCCAGATCGGTAAAGGGAAGTCGGACATTCAGCTTAGAGAAAAAACAATCATAAGCATAAAAGAAGAGCTTCTCGGAACTATCTAGGGGCGGGAAGCACACTCTCTCCTCGGAATCCGGGGCTACTAGTTCGTAATCCCTCTCAGACTCTCTATTCTCACATATGCTACAATGCCTACGGAACCTAACTAGATACTCAGAATCTACCACAGAAGGGACTCTCAGAGGAGAAGGGTCTACCCAATCAAGACCACATGGAATTTTAGTCGACATCGCTTGAAGAACCTTTCGAGACATAAAATTCTTACCTACAAAGAAGAGTACAACAGCAAGCAAAAATCACATAAAGAAGACAGCGAAAACCCATTCAAGCAATGCAAGAAACAAAGAACCCCACGAAAGAAAATGCGGCAACCCGGAACTAAAGATACCAGAGAACAAAAAGAGCCCCCCCATATACAAACAACAAGCAATGGTGGCGCCTCTTTTCGGGGCAACCCAGGCATAAAGAAAAAGAAACAAGAGCCACACAAAGAACAGAAGCATATGTGCACAAGAAAAGAGAAAAATGGGAACAAACCTGGAAAAAGGAAACGAAGACGACAAGCTCCGGAGCCAGGAGAATGAAACGGCGGCACAGAGAAAAACCCCAGAAAGACACACGGAGAGATTCGGGGAAACAGAGCAAAAAGAAAGAAGAAGCAGTGCTCGAAAAAACGTTATAGAAAAACAAAACGAAAAGGAGGAAAGGGGCAAATAAATAAAGCCTTCACAGGGCCCGAAACGGAAATCAAGGAAAAAACGGTAAAATGTAATAAATGCAGGAACGACCATTTTTTGAATTTTGAAAAACTACTATGCCCGAGCTCGACCTCCCAAAAAGGACGAACTCGGGCAGGGGCACTGTTCATACCCTGACCGGGCTCCTCCAACTCGGCAAATCCATAAAAGGTCCGACCTCGTCCTAAGGCCCACGCCTAAAGGTCGGACCTCGGACAATGAAGCAAAGGAAGGCCCATCAAAAGGAATGCAGCCCAAAACCTAAAGGCCGAGAGGGCCTAGAAAAGGCGGTTCCACAAAGATAGAGATAAAACTCCCAAAAGATAAGATAAGATAAGAATATCTTATCCAGAGAAGATCACGGCCAACTACTATAAATACACTGGAGCACCCAGGTATGAGATTCATTCCACATTCTACATATATCTGCTTGGACCCATGCTAACTTAAGCATCGGAGTGTCATTGCAGGTACAACCACCAACCACTACGCATATCAAAGCTCGGGTCCCTGAACCCCCACCTCGGGCCTCTCCAGACGACCGAGCTACACGTTTCAGGTAACCCTCTCCAGTTGAAGTAGAGCACAGAGCCTTTTGGGCAGTCAAGGAGTGCAACATGGGAATTGAGCAAGTTGGAGCTGAAAGGAGGTTGCAACTGCAAGAACTGGAGAGCCTTTGTCTAGAAGCTTATGAGAACTCAAGAATATACAAGGAAAAGATGAAGGCTGTACATGATCAGCACATTAGGAGGAAAGAGTTCCAACCTGGGGATTTAGTCCTCCTTTACAAATCTCGACTAAGACTCTTTCCAGGCAAGTTGAGATCGAAATGGGAAGGTCCATACAGAGTAGAGAAGGCCGAGCCATACGGAGTTTATCCCCTAAGCCACCCTTCACACTCTGAACTTATTAAAGTTAATGGACAACGTCTGAAGCTGTACCATGGAGAAAAGCTGTAGAAAAATAAGGAGCTTGAGTTCTTCCTCTTGGAAGATCGCCACAGGCCAGAAGATTGAGCTACTGGAGCGTCCAACTTACGTACGTTAAAGCAAAGGGCTAGGTGGGAGACAACCCACCATGGTATGATCGTTCTTTTCTTTTTATCTTTAGTTTTTCCTAGTCAATAACTCTTCCCTTTATTAGCGCCTTCATGCATCTGCATTCACACTTTTTATAATAAAAAAAGAGAGAGCTGCGTGACGCGACCGCATCAGCGACGCGTCCGCATCGTAGGAAGAGGTGAGAAAATAAAAAGCGTACAGAGAGTCAGGCCGGAGCGTGGCTGGAGGCGTGCCAATGGCACAAATCGTCCCATGCGACTGCGTCACTGACACGTCCGCATCACATGGGATTCCTGGCCTTCCACGCGATCGCATGCCCCATGCGACCGCGTGCCCTGGATTTTGACGTAAAAGGGTGCACAACCAATTATTGTGCTGGAGTGGTGCTGGAATGGTGCTGAACGCACAATTCTACCCACGCGGCTGCGTGACCCACGCGACCGTGTCACATTCCTCTAAAAAGCCCACTCACGCGATCGCATGCCCCACGCGATCGCGTCACCCCAATTTTGGCAATTTTATCAATTTGAACAGAGAGTTGTGCAGCCGCGAGGCTGTACTCGCGCTTGAAGCACAATATGAGTCACGCGACCGCGTGACTGACGCGACCGCGGCACCTACCTTACAGCGCAATCACGCGAACGCGTGCTCCACGCGGCCGCGCCGCTTGCGCCGCACAGCTCCACCAAAACTACCAAATTATCTTATCTTTCTCTCCTCCAAATCCTAATTTTTCTTTTCCCTCCTTATCTCTCCATTCTCCCTTCTCCCTTCTACCCCACCCCTCACTCCATCTCTCTCTCACCTCCATTAACAAGGTTTTCTTTTCTTCCCTCCTTCTTCCATTTTTTTATCATTATTCTTATTTTAGATGTTCTTTTCTTTTCTTTTCTTTTTCTTTTCTTTATCATTATTTTCTTTCTTCTTATTTCCTTTCTACATGGTGCTAGCATATTTATTTGAGCCATCATTCCTCATTATTTGCTTGTGGATTATTGTAATTTGTTTGGCACTTATATCTTATTCTCAAAAAAGGGATTGCTTGCATGTTTACTTTAATACTTTCTATGTCTTATTTATCATGCATGCTATGTGTTTGTGAAAAGGCCCATATGGCATCATGCACTTTTCTACATTATCATATTCTACTATTCCATGCATGTTTTTCACTAAATCCCTTTACTATTTTATTAATCCAATTTAATTGCCAATACAAATTGTTAATTTGTTACGAAGTGATGCTTGATCTATGCTACTCATGCCCTTGCCGGCATGCCAATAATCATCTTGCATCTACTTCCCTTTATGTGCACCTATCCTATTTCCTTTCTTGATCTTTTCACATGTTGTCTAGACCATGTGTTTATTTCATTCATCTTCACCGTGCACTGTTTATTACCCACTCAATCTCCTTCCTTGCTTTGTTTCTTTGGATTTGACTTACTTTCTCTTTCATTTTTCAGAATGGCCACCAAGAAAGGCAAAGAGAAGGCTACCCCTAAACCCACAGCAAGGAACGGAATGAAGAGAGCATTAGTGGCAGAACCTTCTTCAACTGTAGTCAAGCCCTCAACAAAGAGAATTAAAAGGATTATCAAGGTTGATGAAAACGAACGAGCCTTCCCAGCCAAGGACACTGCACGATTCTCAAATCGCTACTGTGAGCAGATGTTTCCTATTCTGGCAGCTCGAAATTACAACAACGAACACCTTCTTATCCTTCCGCCTCATATCGCTGAATTTGTTGAGCCACAAATTGCACATAGACATTGGGGATTTCTACTGAGACAGCCACGACATGTTAATCTTTCTTGGGTTGTTGAGTTCTACTCCAACTTCCACCTGCCGACTCTGCAGTCCATCTATTTACGCCAGAAGCAAGTCCCCATTACAGAAGAAGCCATACAGTAGGCCTTAGATCTCCCACCTGCTCCAGAAGGATTGGACGCTTTTTAGAAAGCCGCAACCAAGCGCCAGGTATACACTTTTGACTAGGACGCTATTCTCAGAGTTATTGCTCGCCCTGGCAGTAAATGGATCTTCGGATACCATCGTTCCCGTCCTAAGGGAATCTCGGCTTCCGCCCTTACCTTAGAGGCTCACGTATGGGCATAGATCATGTCCCATTACGTCTTCTCGAGTACTCATGAGTCCTCCTTCACCGCAGACATGGCTGTTCTACTATGGTGCATCCTCACAGACCAGCCTCTCAATTTACCGCGACATATCCGGAATGCTATGGAACATGTACAGATCGCGGGCAACCTACCTTTTCCCGCATTGGTCTCTGATCTCATCTCAGCAGCTGGAGTATCCTACAGAGCTGGGGACACCAAAGCCATTCTTCCACGGGATGATCAATATGTCCCTAACGGGAAATATCTCAAGCCACCACTTGCCACTAGCAGCCAGTCCACAGAGGATGCTGCAGCTCCTCCACCATCTACCAGTCAACTGCTACATCAGATACTGAAGCGGTTGGACCAACAAGAAAAGAAAGCAAAGCTCCATGAGCGCCGCAACCAACGCCGATTCAAACACCTCAGGGAGCTGCTTCGAGGAGATTGCAGAGACTCAGACACCCCGGACTCCACATCCTTCACCAGCACAGGGAGCCAGAACGACCCCGACTATGGAGACACTGCCACCAGTCCACCATTGTTCCTGACAGATGGCACCGAGGACGGTGCAAAGCCTTAAGTGTAGGGAGGTCGGTCAGTACCTAACTTCCGGAGGTAAATTCTCTTCCCTAGCACCAATAAATTAGGATATTTTAGTTAGATTTTCTTTTTCTTAGAATAGATTAGTTGCATGCATGTTCTACTTGATTGAAAAGACAATAAGTTTCTTCTAAAAAATATCTTTAGAACAAAATTTCACTAATTCTGATCCTAATTTTTAGGATAAATCTACTTGAAGTTGTATTTGGAACATGATTTTTGAGCTAAAGAACACACAACCTGTGAAAAATTTGAGCCTTTATGCATGGTTACATTATTTAACCATAATTATTTTATTCTTGTGTGTTTACTTCTCTATGGTTGTAATCTATATTTTGTCTCATCCTATATGTCCAATAGTTATTATGTTTATATGCTTGCATGTGATTGAGGCCATTATTTGTTTAAACTCACTTATCCAAATTAAGCCTACCCTTTTTAATTACCTTTGTCAACCACTTTGAGCCTTAAAATCCCATTTGTTCTGTATTCTACCACATTACTAGCCTTAAGCGGAAAAAACAATTGTATATCCCAAATTGAATGTTTGGTTAGCTTAAAATAGAATTGTGTATGCTAGTTAAGTATGGGAATTTGGGTACCTACTCATGTGAGGCTATAAGAATCACAACTCTATGTGCATCGATAAGCATGAATAAGGGGACAAAATTACCCCAATGTTAAATTAAAAATTCAAAAGATCAATGCACATATGCCAAAAAAAAAATATGCCAAAAATAAAAAAGAATATATTTGATACATGAGTATGGAAGGTAAAAGGGAATTCTAGGTAGCTAGGTATGAATTCTAAAGTTTTATAAAATATATAGGTTGGGTTAAAGCTGGGTTAATTAAAGATTCAATTTATAAGCTCACTTAACCATATATATATATATCCCTATCCTTACCTTGGCCCCATTACAACCTTAAAAAGACCTCATGATGTTTGCTTTGGCATATTAACTATTGTTGATTGGTTAGGAGAAAAACAAAAGTTAGAGAGCATAATTAGAGAGGGATAGAGTGATCACCCTATACACTAGAGAGATTAGAGCGTACATACATCATCAGTGAGGGTTCAATGCTTGAATTTCCATGTTCCCTGCTTTCATGAGCTATCTTCTTGCACTTTTATCTGTCTTACTGTATAATGATAGAATTAGTGGAATTTGATTTGTAATTGTTTGAAGAGCTTATTTACTTTTGATCAAGTGAGCAAGAATCATATAGTTGCATTCATATATATATGTTGCATTGCATTGCATGAGTTTCTACATGTTCATACTTATTTATCTTATCTCCTTCAATTAAGCATGAGGACATGCTAATATTTAAGTGTGGGGAGGTTGATAAACCACTATTTTATGGTTTATATTGTGTATAATTATGTGGTTTTATCATGATCCTTACCCACTTATTCATTAATTTAGTATGCATTTATATTTCCTTCCTGGATTTATTACATGATTGAAAACTGCTTCCTAGAGACTTTTTTATTATGCATTTTAGTTCTCCTTTATCCCATTCGATGCTGTGATCTACGTGTTAAGTGTTTCAGGCTTTATAGGGCATGGATGAGTTGGAGATTGGAAGGGAAGCTAGCAAAAATGGAAGGAACACAAGAAATTGAGGAGACAACCAGCGAGAAGTGACGAGGCCGCATGGCTCACGCGTTCGCGCGGAAGAGGAAAAATCACAGTGACGGAGCCGCATGGCTCACGCGACCGCGTGGAAAGGAAAAGCACAAGTGATGCGGAGGCGTGGACGACAAGGGAGTATGTTCTAATTATTGGCTATAAAGGTTGTAATCGGGGTTTAGAAGATGAGAAGCAAGTGATTAAAATGATAATTTATTTAAATGGCGATTAAGAGTAATTAATAACTGTAACAAGGTAAGAGAAATTGGAAGTCCAACTTGGTGATCTCTCTCAACAATAATGAAAGTTGTATCTAAATTCCACTTGGTCAACCTTTACCAGGGCAAAGGAAAGTCAAGGGACTAATTAAATTGACCTTTGAATCCTAATTATTTCTTAAGAAAAGGTTGGGATTATTTAAGTTCAGCTCAATTAGCAAGATAACGATTATCAATTATGTTGAGTTTAATAACTGTTGAGTTACTGAATTCTTAACTAGGACCAAAAGAGGAAAAAGTAAATTGCTAGAATAAAATATCTTCAAATCGTAAACAATGATAATCATAAATTAACAAGAGCAATAATAAACTGAAAATACCTCAATATCATTAATTCAAATAATAATCTGTAACATGGAATAATTCATAAATTAAATTATAAAAGTAAATGATCAATTCAAATGCTGGAATAAATAATTATAGAACTAAAATAAAAGAACATTAAAACCTGGATCCAGAGTTACTCCCAAAACAAGAAGAAGTCCTTAATCCTCAGAGAGAGAGAATCTCTCTCTAGACTAAATCTAAATCATAGAAAACTAAAAATTGGCGAGCTCTCCTTGAATGGATGCTTTTCGTCACTTCATAACCTCTGGTCTATGCTTTCTGGACTTGGATTTGGGCCAAAAAGGGCTTTAGAACTCGCTGGGACGTGTTCTGTAATTTTCTGGTGCGTGGCCTCTGTCACGCGTCCGCGTGGGTCACGCGGTCGCGTCATTCGGAGCTTTTCCTTGCCACGCGGTTGCGTCAGTCATACGACCGCGTCCTGTGCGTTCTGCTTAAGGCGCGCGGTCGCGTCAGTCATGCGGCCGCGTCGTTGAATCTTCGCTTCTGGCACGCGATCGCGTCGTCCATGCGATCGCGTGAACACCAGTTTCCTTAAAGCTCCATTTTGCTTTCTCCTTCCATTTTTGTATGTTTCCTTTTCCATCCTCTAAGTCATTCTGCCTTAGAAAATCTGAAACTACTCAACATACTAATCACGGCATCGAATGGAAATAAAGGTAATTAAAATAATTAATTTTTAAAGCTTAGGAAACATGTTTTTCACAATACGACATAATAAGGAAGGGAAAGTAAAACCATGCAATTAATGTGAATAAGTAGGTGAAGGATTATATAAATCACTCAAATTAAGCACAAAAGAACTCACGAAATATGGGTTTATCAACCTCCCCACACTTAAACACTAGCATGTCCTCATGCTAAATCCAAGGTAAATAAATGAGGTTATAGTGATGGAATGTCATGCAATGCAACCTAATTTAAATGCAACTACCTAATGGGTCATGCATCATGCAACTCTAATTTATTCACTCATATATAAAGCTTACTTGTAGCTAAGTTAATTCACATTCCCAAGGAGTTATGTATATATATATATATATATATATATATATATATATATATATATACATATTATCATTAAACTTTCTCTGAGATTCATGGATCTGGGATTTTACTGTTCACATTCTTATTTACTGTTAATGTTCTTATTCGCTGTTCATTTTGTACATAAGAAACAATACTTTAAATTTGGAAGTACAGGCCGTTTAACCTTATTACTCAAAGGAACTGTAGCAGTAAGACCCTGGAATTCGGGCAGTAAGACTAGCTTGATGATGTTCCCAAAGGTAATAATGGTCCAAACATAAGAACTCCTGGTGGCTATAGATTTAAAGCTTTAATAAAAAAAAAAAAAGAGTTAAAAACCCAGATTCAAAATTTGAGTGATAGTTTAGTGATAATATATATGTTCTCTCTGAACCAAAGGAGGGCTATGATATCAGATTTTATGTAATCATGTCTAAACTCTTTCGCTCTCTCTCTAGACGCCTTTCCTTTTCTTCACCATCCTCTTCTTCCTCCTCTTCAATCCATTCTTCTTCCAATCCCCTTACTGAGAAAGTTACTCGCCCTGAGGAACTTTCCCCCAAACACAATATCTTTGAAGAAGAAGTCTGCTTCGAAGATATCAATCAAGCCATTGACAATTGGGAAATACCCAAAATCCCTCAAGATGAGTTATATGTCCCTGATGATAACAAGAAAATCTGATTATATCATCAAAACGGCTGAAAATAATATTCCTCTAGGACCCGATTCCGGTGAGGAATTTCATCTTCTGACTAAACAATCAGTTAGAGAACATGCCCGCCACTACAGATATCTTCACATAGGGTGTGTCCAAGTTGCAGTCAAACCACTCATCCGAGAAGGTTTGAATGCCTCTATCCTCATGTGTCTTAGAGATATCAGACACAATGACTTCCAAGACTCCTTAATCGGAACAGTTGAAACAAGTCTAGGACATGGTCCAGTTTACTTCAACTGTTTCCCAAACAAGACGGTCAGCCTGTTAGACCTTAATATTCTTGACTCCCTTTTTCTAAACATCCGAATTCATGGTCTTAACATGAAAGAAGGTTCCATTCCAGCCGCTTTAATCTATAGGATTCAATACAAGGTCATGAACACTTGTAACTCCAGAGTCCTTCTAAAGTCCCAAGATCGTGAAACCACTTTGTTTGTCACAGACATGACAAAGGCTAACGTTATGATCCCAAGGCTCATAAGATGGGATGAAATTGACCTCCCACAATCATGGTCAATTGACCGAGCCATTCCAACGCAACCAAGACAAGCACCTCTTTTACGAGAAGTAAAACAAGATGAATCAGGGAAAGTAGAGATTTTCTTTGATAGACGAAACTCTTTTTCTTCCAGATCTGAAGCAGGAACTTCTAATGATTTTGCTTCAGCAAGAAGATCTTTTTCAGTAACTTCCCAATCTCAGTTTTCAAAAATGTCAAGACCAGCTAATTCTGAAATACATATTTCTGGATTACAAAATAATTCAAGCATTTCTCAAGCAGTTTACCAAGAAGATGATGGTGATGTAGAATTTGAAGTTGAATCTTCTATTCCATCCCATCAATCTCCAACATATTCTTCTTTGAATGGTAAATGAATAACACGGAATTTACTATAAACAGAGAAGCCTTACTTAAAAACCTTAACTCTAAAGAGTATGATCTCCAAAGAGAATGGTATTTAAGTAATTATACAGCTTCTCAAATTTCATCATTCAAAGAAAAATATTACAAATTTTTAAATGATGTTAGATTGCATATTCCTTTTTTGAATGGTTTCATGCTTATTCCATAAAAAACAACATTGAGTATCCTTTTAAAAATAAACAAACTTCATTTTCAGCAAATGTTATTTCAACATGGAAAGTCAAAGATGGGAACTTAGTTAGATCTGAGTTTCCTCCAAAAGGAGCTTTTATTATTTCAAATACGGAAGGACATAATCCTGTTATGGCCTCTCCCTTTAAAACAAAGAATATAGATGAAGCTCTCGCCCCTAAAGATATTAAAAATCTCATTGAACAATCAAATTATACCAACAAATTTTTACAATGCTTGGGTGACAATCTTTCATCTTCAGGATCTACTTTCTCCTTGAAAAATGTTTCTGAAACATCTACTTCTAAAAGTATTGAGAAACCTCTTTTTAAACCTTTTAAAATAAGTAGCAAGGCTAAGCAAAGTCTTAAAACCTCCATTTTAAAACAACAATCTAGTGATTCGGAAGTTATTCAAAAGATTGACCAACTTTTGAGCCGTTTTACTACTATCCCTGAAACTCCTACAAACTCAGGTGAATCTACTTCTCGTATTCAAACACGCGCTTCTAAGGCTATTAATGCCCTTGGCCTTGACTCCAATGAATCTTGCTCTGAGCAAAGTGATGATTCTGGCAAATCATCCCTCAAGATCAGTCCCATTCTGACCAACTCCCTAACCAAGTGGAAGGGTTTAACTAAACCCTCTACGTATGGTTATAATCGTGTATCCGCTCCAGATCTAGCTCTTGAAGAAAGAGAACTAGGTTTTGTTAGCTTCAATGCCAATAATGTCTATGAATGGAATATAGATGGCAAAACGGAATATAATATCATGAGTATGCTCCAGCACATGACAATGGTAGGTACAGCCTATCAAGCAGCCCATGACACCTCTGAAGAAGCTATAGCCAATGTTATTGTTTCTGGGTTTAGTGGCCAGCTGAAGGGATGGTGGGATAACTACCTTTCCGATAACCAAAAACACTCAATCTTTTCTGCCATAAAAGTCAACGACCAGAATGAACCCATCATTAGTGACGATGGGGAACCTATCCCTGATGCTGTCAATACCTTGATTTTTACCATAGCAAGCCACTTCATTGGTGATCCATCTCTTTGGAAAGATCGTTCTGCGGAACTACTTTCCAATCTTAGATGCAAAACTTTGTCTGACTTTCGATGGTATAAAGATACCTTTCTTACTAGGGTTTATACCAGAGAAGACAGTCAGCAACCTTTCTGGAAAGAAAAATTCCTTGCTGGACTCCCCAAATCACTTGGAGATAAGGTAAGGGACAAAATTCGTAGCTTAACTCCAGACGGGATAATACCCTATGATGAGTTAAGTTATGGCCAACTCATTTCTTTTATCCAAAAGGTTGCCCTAAAGATTTGTCAAGATGATAAAATCCAAAGGCAACTTGCTCGTGAGAAAACTCAAAATCGTATCGATTTGGGCACTTTCTGTGAACAATTTGGTCTTCCTGCTTGTCATCCAAGGAAATCTAAAAGACCTTCCAACCGAAAAGTTTTTAAACCTAACCCTGAAAAGAATTTCAGACGCTTCAAAAGGAATTTTCAAAAACCTAAAAATGAAACAGGTTTCCAAAAGAATTTCCAAAAGTATCCCCAGAAAAATCCCATTATCTGTTACACATGTAAAAAACCAGGTCATGTTAGCAAATATTGTCGGTTAAAAGGAAAGATTAATAATCTGAACCTTGATCCTCAGATTGAGGACCAGATTAATAATCTTATGATTGAAAGTTCAGATGATAATTTTGGACCTGAATCTTCTGATAATAATAATATCAACAACATCCAAGTTGATGATATTGAGTCATCCTCAGATTCAGATATCAAGCAAATTAATGTTTTATCCAAAGATCAAGATCTCTTATTTGATGCAATCGAGGCTATTGACAATCCAGAACAAAAGAAAGATTTTCTTTTGAAACTAAAAAGATCTTTACAAAAGGAGAAAAAATCCAAAAGTTTGGTCCTTAATAACAAATATGATGTCAAACCTATTTTCAAAAAATTAGAAAAACAAGTTATTCGTCCTATAACCATTCAGGACCTCCAAAGTGAGGTTAACAACCTTAAAAGAGAAATACAGGAAATTAAAAGAAACCAAAGCGATCATCATCATATTCTCTCACAATTAGTACAAGAAGAAGAATCTGGTGATGAGGATCTTGGTTCTCTTTAAACCAAACTGAGTCCTCTAAGGAACAAGAAAACAAAATTTCTAACGACAACGAGGTAAAACAAATTTTGAGAATAATAAATGTATTCTCCTTCATGAAGCATCGTGTTAATGTCCGAATTGTCGTTAAAGATTTTGTTTTTGATACCATTGCACTCTTTGATTCAGGTGCAGATTCAAACTGTATTATGGAAGGTCTGGTCCCCACAAAATATTTTGAAAAAACTACTGAACACCTTAGCTCAATAACGGGTGAAAGGCTAAGTATCAATTTTAAAATAACCAATGTTTTTATTGAAAAAGGAAATATCAGTATTCCCACCGATTTCATCATCTCAAAAGAGATAAAAAATGATGTAGTTTTGGGGACACCTTTTATAAATCTTTTGTTTCCTTATCTGGCAGATTGGCCTGGACTTACCTCTTTTGTAGGAGGACAAATAACTTTCTTTGAGTTCTTAGACTCACCAAAGCAAAGATCTTTAAACCTAATCGAATCCAAACCAAACAGATTTGTTTTCTAAAACAAGAAATCTCTTTCAAAACTCTTGAATCGCAGCTTTCACAACCAAAGGTTCAAGAAAAAATAAAAATCTTTTAAACCAAATTGAAACATCTATTTGTTCTGATTTGCCTCATGCCTTCTGGGATAGGAAACAACATATAGTTGATCTTCCATATGAAAAGGATTTCAAAGAATCTAAAATCCCTACAAAAGCCCGTCCCATTCAAATGAATGAGCAGCTTTTGCAGCATTGTCAACAAGAAATTAATGATCTCTTGGATAAAAAATTAATCAGGCCTAGCAAAAGTCCTTGGTCTTGCTCTGCTTTTTACGTTAATAAACAAGCTGAGATAGAAAGAGGAACTCCCAGGCTTGTTATCAATTATAAACCTTTGAATCAAGCTTTACAGTGGATTCGTTATCCCATCCCTAATAAAAAGGATTTGCTTAACAGGCTAAACTCGGCAAATATTTTTTCAAAATTTGATATGAAGTCAGGCTTTTGGCAAATCCAAATTACTGAATCAGATCGATATAAAACAGCTTTTACAGTTCCATTCGGGCAATATGAATAGAATGTAATGCCTTTTGGCCTGAAAAATGGCCCTTCAGAATTTCAAAAAATCATGAATGATATTTTCAATCCATACTCAAACTTTGCAATTGTCTATATTGATGATGTCTTAATTTTTTCCCAAACTCTGGATGAACATTTCAAACATGTTAAAACTTTTATGTACATCATCCAAAAAAATGGACTTGCTGTTTCTAAACCAAAAATTGTTCTTTTTCAAACAAAAATCCGATTTCTTGGTCACATTATTTTCCAAGGAACAATAACTCCTATTGAAAGATCAATTCTGTTTGCAGAAAAGTTTCCAGATTATATCCTCGATAAACCTCAGCTCCAGAGGTTCCTAGGATGTCTTAATTATGTTTCAGATTTCATCCCGAATCTGAACAACCTCCTTAAGCCCCTCCATGATAGGCTTAAGAAAAATCCCCCACCTTGGACGGACAAACATTCGGATATCATCAGATTTCTTAAAACCAAAGTTCGCAATCTTCCATGTCTTTACCTACCCATTCCTCATGCATTCAAATCGTAGAAACTGATGCATCAGATTTAGGATATGGTGGTATATTAAAACAAAAACTGCATGATAAAGAAGGTATCATTGCATTTACATCCAAACACTGGAATTCTACTCAACAAAAATATTCCACTATCAAAAAGAAATTTTAGCCATTGTTTTATGCATCACAAAATTTCAATCAGATTTACTCAATCAAAATTTTTAGTCCGAGTTGATTGTAAATCAGCTAAAGACGTGTTACAAAATGATGTAAAAAATCTTGCATCAAAACAATTTTTGCCAGATGGCAAGCAATTTTAAGTGTCTTTGATTTCGACATTGAGCACATCAAGGGTAACTCAAACTCTCTCCCTGACTTTCTCACACGTGAATATTTGCAGGGAGATAATCAAGGAAAAGATGCCTAGAAAGGCAGCACTAGCCTCGGTAAGAGGCAGAGGAATTCGCTTAGCCCTTCCTGGGCCAACAAAGAAGTCTGGGTCAAGTACCCCGACTGGGTCATCTACCCAACAACCTTCCCCTTTAACCCAAGAACCGACTGGGTCATCTACTCAGATCACAAAAAATGTAGTTGAGTCATCTACTCAACCCCCAAGCAGCCAAACAGCAAAACAAACAAAGGCAGACTATGCCTTCCCAATCCAAACCTTGTTGGCCTTACAAGATGCGGGCCTTACAAAACTTCATAAAAAATCCTGGGTTGACATATGTGACAGCTCAGATGAAGATGAAATAGACCTTACCAAACTTATATCACAAATGGCAACTCAAAAAACCATTTGCAATGATCCAAAAGGAAAAACAATTGCCCAAACCATGCCACCTCAATCAAACCAAACCCATCCTGTCAACACTCAATTAAACACCAACCACATACATTTCAAAAAATAAGTTCTCTTCTGTTCTTCTAATGGAACCTGAGTTTTGGGAAAAATCACCTTTTAAAGTCATTCCTAAAGTCTTTCCACCAGGATTCCATTTTAAACCAACAGCCTTGAATAAAACCAGACAGTTTTATGAATTCATATTAGTGGATTCAGATTCAGTCTCAATAAAACATTACAAAGATCCTAAAGATGCCACCAACATAACTCATTCAACCCTTCAAATCCTCAAAGTACTCACCCCTAATCAATTTGGTAAAAACCCAAACAATACAAAAAAATTTTCTAATCCTTATGACCCGATGGGATATTCCTATTGGGATTATGTGGATGCCTGGACAAGAGTATTTGGTTGCAAAATAATCAGAATAGACATTCTTGGCTCATTTATTTCAAGAAAAATACCAATTATCAATTCCCAAATTGGTTCACCCAATGGTGGGATTACTTTGGCCCTCTACCAGAAATCTTGCCCCCACCTGTCGATGAGGGGTTCAAAATTTTCACCAAAAAATTTGACCAACAGGAAACAAGCATTCCTGCAGATCTCCAATTTTTCTCTGTTTTCTCCCTGGCCTGGGTATTCTCATGGCAGTACAGGTACGGCAAACAAGAACATCCAAAATCACCACCTATGCTTCAAAGGAATGCCTATGTAAAATGGTGGTCTCAGTTTGACGCCTCCATGGCTCATCCAGACAAAGTTCGTAATTGGTTTAAAGAGCACCCCAAGTTCACCAAACCATTCGACCATGAAGAATCAGTATTTCTCAACCAGAAAGCCCAAATTGCAGCAGCCCTTGCAGGGGCCCAATCAAAAGAAACCTTAGCAAGACACCTTCAAGAAATCATGCAGATGATCGAAGAAGACAAAAAACACAAAGATGATCCTACTCCCTCAGAAGAATCATCAAGTGATTACAATCAAATGAAGACGATTGCTTTGGAATCAATCTAGGAGAAGATTAGAAGACAATTTGCAAAATAAATTGTATCAACTTGTTCTGTAGAAATAGTTCCGGTTAACTTAACCGGCACTGTAGAAACAGTATTTTTTCAATTATAAAAGGAGGCTACGCTTTCATAGTAAGGCACCCTTTTCATTTTACAAAAACATAGAGAGAAGTTAGAGAGAGATGCTCTGAGATTTCCCCTTGTAAGCTCTTCAGCTCCTCTACCCTCTTCTCCCTTTTCAATACATTCAATAAAAATCTTTTATTCAGTTCTTCATATTTGTGTTTCCATATTTACATTACTGCAGTTGCATATGTGTGCGGACTACCGCCACATCTAACTACATAACTAATTTGCATATGCGTGCGGACTACCGCCGCATCTAACTTCATATTTACTTCCCTGTTCTTGCACATCAAACTGCATTTATACTGACTGCTATCTCCTTCTTCCCCTTTCCCTCCTTGATCCACTTCGGGCCATCTGGTATATATATATATATATATATATATATATATATATATATATATATATATATATATATATATATATATATAGCCAACCCTTAAATAATAAAGCATTTTAGCAAATGAGATGGGGAAAGAAAACATTGTACAAACTTGCAAAATAATTAGTAAATTTTAAGCACAGATATATGTTGATGAGTAATTGAACCCTCACTGGATTTTGTGTTTACTCTCTAGTCACTCAGTTTTTATTGGGTTTATTCACTCTATTTTTTTTCTTTTTATTCTTACTTTCTTATAGCTTTGTTTTTCATCTAACCAATCGACAATTATAGAATATAGTCGCACCAAAAAAATCATGAGGTCTTAATTAAGGTTGTAATGGGGCCAAGGTAAAGGTAAGGATTTATGTATCGGGTCAAGTGAGCTAATAAGTGAATCCTTAATTAGACTAAGATCTCACCTAACATACATATTCAGCAAGATAAAACTTCTTTACCTATTTTCCATATTATCCCACTTATTGTTTACATGCTCATGTTTCACTTTTTATTTTTATCCCATGTGCATTGTTTTCATTGGGGAATTTCTTTTTGTATCCCCTTTTATTTAGATGCTGAAAAAAATTTTTTTTTAATGCACATGGTAATTGAATAACTTTGATTTTCTCATGAGCATGCTTCCCAAATTTATTTTTAATTCTTTTTAATCTTCCTAACCCTTTGATTCTATCACTCATGTTCCGACAAGGTTTCCCACATTTAACTCTATTCATGATTTTCTATCTTAAGCTAACCAAGGATTCACTTGGGGTTTTCTTTTGTTTTTCTGCTTAAGGCTAGTAATTTGGCTAAATAGAATAAAGGGGTTTTAAAAGGCTCAAGGGGGCTAACAAGGGTGATGTAAAAGGTAGGCTAATTTGGGGTAAGTGAGCTAAAATCAAATGATGGCCTCAATCATTCTCTTGGTATATATCTATTCTATATTCTATAATTGGACATATAGATTAAAGCAAAGGAAAGAACATCAGAATAAAAAGAAATGTAACACACAGAAATAAAATTATGGTTTGAATGCAACCATACAATTAAGCTCAAGACTCACAGGCTGTGTGTTCTCTAACTCAAGCATCATATATCATTTATATATTGTATGCAGGTTTAGTTAAAAATTCCCATTATTCTCATAAAAAAAAATTATTTAGGGTAGCTTTTAAAGTTTTAATGTTCCTCCTTGATGAAATGTTGTCAGCTTAACTACATCATGTAATGCTATATAAAAGGTTTATGGATTTAAATCTGATATGTTCAATTTTCTAGCTTACTTCCTTTTTATATTTTTTTTCTATTTAAACTATACTATCTTATGCTAAAAAGGGTAAACTATACTAATTAATCCACTAATAAATCAGAATTGCAAACTAAACTAAATAACTAAAATAAACTAAATGGCTAAAATATGAACTAAAGATGCAAAATGCAGAAAATAGAGTAAAAATACATAAAAGCAATGTATAAGTACTCAGAGAATAACAGTAAAAAGAAAAATACAGAAAAATATCCAAAATAAAAGAAAAAGTATGTAGTGGTTCACCAAAATAAAAATGCCAGAGATGGCGACCTCCCCACACTTAAAATGAAGCATCGTCCCCGATGCACAATCAAGCCGGGTGTGAAGGGGTGTCATCACTAGTAGGGATGGCAGCTGGAGTCTCAGTGGTGGTGGGCTGGGAGTCTGGCTGCTGTAGAGGTGGGGTTGACTGTATCAGGATCTCTGGATCCGCAGCCTCTATCTGGGGCATAACCTCCTGATGCGGGGCAGCCTGCTCTGTGGCGGCCTGCTGATGGGTCTCCTCCTGGAAATGAGTCGCTGCCTGGGAATGAGGCTCCTCATCGTGCTCATCCTCCTCCTCATCTGATGGCTCTGATGGAGTGTCGAGCTCGGAGGGGATGTCGGCGCCCTGTCTGATCATCAGCTTCAAATGGGAATAGCGTCGCTTACTGCGGCACTCTAATCTCTCATACCGGCGCCTATTACGGCGCTCCATCTGATCAAGCTGGCGGAATAGACGGTGCACAAGGCGATAAACCGGCTCAGAGGCGGGTGGAGGTGCAGTGGTGGCAGCAGGGGCAGCTGTGGATGAAGAGGGTCCAGCAGACGGTGGGGCTGTCTCATCAGTAGCAGTGAAGGGTGGCGGTCTGTAGCCCAAAGCTAGGAAGTTCCTGCTGTGAGAAAAGATTTTCCTGCAATCCGCCGTTGGTGGTCTCTCATTGGCATCCTCCCATGGCACGTCAGCCCGACGGCCAAGCTGTGTAACTAGATACGGAAAAGGGAGGGTGCCTCGGACGTGGACCCTGGCCATATAGTGCCAGATAAAACGAGGCAAGTACAGGTCCTTACCCTCCAGCACACACCATAGGAGGGTAATCATGGCAACCGGGATCTCAGTCTCATGAGTACTCGGCATCACATAGTTGCTCAAGATCTGATGCCATAGCCGGGCCTCATCATTCAAGTACACTCTCTTGATCCCTCTAGGCATGGTAGTGTCCTGACCCATCTCCCAAGGAACTGTCAGGTCGAGAGCTATCCGTGCCTTCACGGCATCCCAATCAAACTGCATCTGACTCATGTCCTCCTCAGCCTTTGAAAAACCATCAGGCTGATCGGATTTGGCTGGGAGCTGGAGGATGTCCTCTAAGGCCTCTTCAGTGACCAGAATTTGTTTTCCTCTCAGGTTTATGGAATCTAGGGTGGTGAGGTAGTAGTTGCAATAGAATTCCCGGACCCAAGATGCGTTGACCTCTGTCAGTGTTCTTTCCAGAAAGAACCAACCCCTTTGCTTGATTTGCTCAGTGGTGTACTGCTGAAGGGCTTCTGGAATTTTCAGAGTTCGTTCCAGGTATAGATTTCTGGAGTTTGCAAAAGTCGGGTACTTCAGTTCACAGTACCTGTTTGTAAATTTTATAGGATCAGTCGAAGGGAGCAACTGGTCAGCTTTTTCCTGCTGTGTGAAGTTCTTCTCTCGCCATGAGGAATCGTGCATTAGAGCAATGATGGACTGGGAGGAAGCTCCTCTCTTGCGCTTGCCAGTAGCCTTGCCTTTGCCTTTCCTTTGTGAGGCAGACATCCTGAAAAACAGGAAACCAGGGAATGGATAAAATAGGAAAGCAAATAGGCAATTTAAACAAAGGAAACTCAAAGCGTCAAGGGAGAATAAGGAAAATGAGGAAATGAAATGTGATGGAATTTATGTTAAATGGAGAAAAAATCAATATGCCATGGTTAGAAAGTTAGAGGAAAGTGAAAATAATCAGAAAAGAGATCAAAAGGGTTAGTATGGTTAGAATTTTGAAAAAGAAATTAGTAAATTAAAATTAGTGAGTTAGTAAAGTGCGGGTTAAAGTAAGTGGCATAGAAAAATTCCATATAACAGTGATTCACAATTAAGAATAGAAGTACTCATAATCGAACAAGAGAAACAGGGTGATGCTGATTCGAATAGAAATAAAAAAGCAAAAATTGGAATCAGTGAATCACAAATGCAGTTTATGAACCAGGAAATCAAAGAGGATAAGAAAGTCTGCCATAGCATTCATGAAATGGTCTGGGTAAAGCAGAGTAAAACAGAGTTCAGAAATGCCAAACCAAAACATGAATGAAAATAATTTTCAAAAAAATTTGGGCAGCATTCTGGCTAAAATTGGATTGTCCCGGAAAATAAACAGCAATCATATTAGTTCATATGAATTAAAAGAAAGCAAGCTGCATGTACATAGATATAAAATAAACATAAAAACTCAATGTAAACAGCAGCAACATACAAGAAAGCAGCATATGAATCATGAATATAGCAGCAGCAGATTTGCACATAGGATAAAACAGAAGTAAGAACAGTGCAAGTAAATAGACCTAGATCCACGAACGACAGCCTAAGCTACCTAACAACCTAAAAATCCACTACAACATGCAAATCTAGCTATCCTAATTATGAACATAAACAGAAAAGTGACGAATGGACAAAAATGGGTGCGTGTTGCGGAACCTGGTAAGCGGAAGGGGTGGAACAGGGGAGAAGGTGACTGCGGCGGCGTCTGGCGCGGTGGTGGTGCACGGCATCGCGGTGGCGGCGCACGGCATCGCGGTGGCGGCGGAGGGGGGTATTAGGTTTAGTGAGAGAGGAAGGAGATAGGGGAAGGGAGGGTGGTGGTTGCTGCTGGCTGAAGGGGGTGGGTGGCGGAGAGGGGGAGCGCGGCGGGTTGGCCGGCGGTGGAGGGCGGTGGCTGCGGTTGGCAGTGGTGGAGAGGGGGGAAGAGAGGAAGAAGGAAGAAGAGAGAAGGGGAGGGGGTGGTACGGTGGTGGCGGCTGGGCGGCGGCGGCGTCGGGGTGGTGGCGTGGGGGAAGAAGAGGAGAGAAGGGGGAGAGGGTTAGGGGTGAAGGGGGGGCTGCGCGACTGATAGGGTTCGCGTGGCTGGGGTGGTTATATTATCGAATCCACGCGGCCGCGTGGAGCACGCGATCGCGTGGTTGGGATGAAAATGGGGATGATGCAATCGCGTGGGTCGCGCAATCGCATGAGAGGGGGAAAAGAGGAGTGACGCGATCGCGTGGGTCTCGCAATCGCATCGCTGGAATTTGTGCTAAACGCACGACTCCAGCGCCGTTTCAGCGCAACTCTCTGTCTCCATTTGGGGTGATATGCAATCTATGCGACGCGATCGCGTCGCTCACGCGGTTGCGTGGTATTGGGATTGGGTAAGTGACGCGATCGCATGGGGCATGCGATCGCGTGGGCCAATTTATGCGAAACGCACAAGAGCCGCACGATTCAAGCCCAACTTTCTGTTCATTGGATCCTTACGCCGATATATATATCATACGGTCGCGTGGATCACGCGGTCGCATGGGTTGTGTTTTTCGCAATATAACGCGATCGCATGGGGCATGCGGTCGCGTCGTGCAACCCCTATATATATATATATATATATATATGCATGAAAAATGCAGAATGCAATGATTAACATGAATGCTATGCATGATTCCAGGTTTAATAGATTAAAATGAAGAAGGAAAAAGGAAAGCAATCAACAAGAAATAAATTGAAAAAGAAGCGACCATACCATGGTGGGTTGTCTCCCACCTACCACTTTTAGTTAAAGTCCTTAAGTTGGACATTGGAGGAGTATCCTGTTATGGTGGTTTATGTTTAAATTCGTCTAAAAATCTCCACCAGTGCTTGGAATGCCAATAGCCTCCGGGGTCCCAAACTAGGCATGTGAAGCTTCTGAGCAGCTTTAAATATATTGTTCGGCTCCCGGGACGACAAATGTCAGAATAAACTCCAGGATTCCAAGCCTTGCTTTTAAATCCCCCTCCGTCTTGATCTACATGTCTCTATCCGGGCGGTTTAAAAAGTAGAATCTTACCGTGGTGACCAAACGTTCTCCGTGATCCATGCAATTGAGCATGATACCAATCCGTGTACTTCGAGGTAAAGCGTGGAACCTTATTGAACCTTGTGCACCAGCTCTGAGTACGAGCCATTTCCCTCTTACTCTTAAAGCCGCAGAGAGCTCTAAGCTGGCCATCTGTTTCGAGCAAACCATGTTCAAGTGAATAAGTGAAGTTATAAGTTAAGGATTGTACCCACTTGAAGCTTGTATTAGGTGGTAATGGCCTTGGGATAAGTGTTTTTGGTGGTTCTGCAAGTTCCGTTTCCTTGTGCTCTTCTGTGAATTTCTCCACTTCTTTGCAAAGATCTTCAATTGTATCTGTATCCTGGTCAAAGTTTTCTATGTCTTCCTCATCACTCAAGTCATAGATTGGAGGTTGAGAGAAATCTACCTCCGCATCATCTTCATATTCACTTGGGGAAGATTCTTCGATCTCAGAGAATTCACTTGCGGACGCAAGTTCATCACCAAGAGAGCTAGACTTCTGAATATCATCATCAAGGGAATTTGCTTCTTGGATTATTCCGTCTGATTCCTCATAAACGACTTGCCTTGGAGATTGTACAGTATCTTCCTTAGCATCAACTGTAGCATGCTGGATGGAGTTTTCCTCAATTCTGGATTCCCATGGAGGTTCAACATCGCCTAAATCTTCAACCAACTCTTCTTTTTGAACAATGACAGCTTATTCCACTTGTTCTAGTACGAATTCATTCTCTGCCTTGTCCACTGGAGTCTCTAGTATTTCTTTCATGCTACGCTCTTTATCGGGTTGTCCACATGGAGCTGTGGTTGATCCTTGTATATTTGAGCGCTTAGTGGCCCATTGGATTAGTGCGTGCTCCAGTTGCTGAATGGTTGTTTGAAATTTAATTACTGTTTCTTTTAGGCGATCCTCTGCTTCGTGGTTTGCTGGACTTAGACATGATACATAGGGAAGTGGTGATGACTGGGAACGATTGAATTGGTATTGGGGTAAGAAAGGATCATATGATGGCGAATGGTGAAGAGAAGCTTGTGAGTGTGGTGGTTCGAGGTTATGTTGAAGGGATGGTTCATATTCACGGGGTGGGGCTTGTTGGTAGTTACAAGGTTGTCCACCATGTCTTTCAGCTGGGTATGCGCGGTAGAATGGTCTTTGTCCAGGATATCTCGGAGGGTGTTGCTGCCAAAAGGGTTGATTAGATCCTCTTGGTTCCATCCATCCTTGATTGGTCTGACCTTGATGCACATTCCTGCTGTAACTTCTATTTCCTTTAACAATATTAGAACCAAACTCAAAGCGAGAGGGGTGAGAGTTCATAGTAGCAAATAAAGAAAAGAAAAAAAAAGGAAAAACGAAAATAAATAAACAAGCAAAAGAAAAAAAAATTTACAATAGCCAACAATAAGGCACAAGTTAGCAGTTCCCCGGTAACGGCGCCATTTTGATGTCGGGACTTTTGCCAGTATAGAATTTCATAAAAACAGTCGCGTTGTAGATATAGTTTCTAAACCGACAGAAATCCCTTCGTACAAACGTTTGGGTGTCACAAGTAACAAACCCCTTTAAAAATTGTTAACCGAGTATTCAACCTCGGGTCGTCTTCTTAAGGAACTGCAAGGGAGTATGTTCTTATTATTGGCTATAAAGGTTGTAATCGGGGTTTAGAAGATGAGAAGCAAGTGATTTAAATGATAATTAATTTAAATGGCGATTAAGAGTAATTAATAACTGTAAAAACAACTTTTGGCAAGGTAAGAGAAATTGGAAGTCCAACTTGGTGATCTCTCTCAACAATAATGAAAGTTGTATCTAAATTCCACTTGGTCAACCTTTACCAGGGCAAAGGAAAGTCAAGGGACTAATTAAATTGACCTTTGAATCCTAATTATTTCTTAAGAAAAGGTTGGGATTATTTAAGTTCAGCTGAATTAGCAAGATAACGATTATCAATTATGTTGAGTTTAATAACTGTTGAGTTACTGAATTCTTAACCAGGACCAAAAGAGGAAAAAGTAAATTGCTAGAATAAAATATCTTCAAATCGTAAACAATGATAATCATAAATTAACAAGAGCAATAATAAACTGAAAATACCTCAATATCATTAATTCAAATAATAATCTGTAACATGGAATAATTCATAAATTAAATTATAAAAGTAAATGATCAATTCAAATGCTGGAATAAATAATTATAGAACTAAAATAAAAGAACATTAAAACCTGGATCCAGAGTTACTCCCAAAACAAGAAGAAGTCCTAAATCCTCAGAGAGAGAGAATCTCTCTCTAGACTAAATCTAAATCATAGAAAACTAAAAATTGGCGAGCTCTCATTGAATGGATGCTTTCCGTCACTTCATAACCTCTGGCCTATGCTTTCTGGACTTGGATTTGGGCCAAAAAGGGCTTTAGAACTCGCTGGAGCGTGTTCTGTAATTTTCTGGTGCGTGGCCTCTGTCACGCGTCCGCGTGGGTCACGCGGTCGCGTCATTCGGAGCTTTTCCTTGCCACGCGGTCGCGTCAGTCATGCGACCGCGTCCTATGCGTTCTGCTTAAGGCGCGCGATCGCATCAGTCATGCGGCCGCGTCGCTGAATCTTTGCTTCTGGCACGCGATCGCGTCGTCCATGCGATCGCGTGAACACCAGTTTCCTTAAAGCTCCGTTTTACTTTCTCCTTCCATTTTTGTATGTTTCCTTTTCCATCCTCTAAGTCATTCTGCCTTAGAAAATCTGAAACTACTCAACATACTAATCACGGCATCGAATGGAAATAAAGGTAATTAAAATAATTAATTTTTAAAGCTTAGGAAACATGTTTTTCATAATACGACATAATAAGGAAAGGAAAGTAAACCATGCAATTAATGTGAATAAGTAGGTGAAGGATTATATAAATCACTCAAATTAAGCACAAAAGAACTCACGAAATATGGGTTTATCATGCAGCAAAGTTGCCAGTATTCCGATCTTCCACAGCAAGAACCTAAAGAGTTTCTAGTACAGTTTTTACAAATTACTAACACAGTACATGATAAGGAAGTAGATCAGGATGTCTACAGATTATTACTGTTTCCATTTGCTGTAAAAGACCAAGCTAAGAGGTGGTTAAATAACCAACCTAAGGCTAGCATACAGACATGGAAACAGCTATCAAAAAAATTCCTGAATCAATATTTCCCTCCAAAACGGATGACACAACTAAGGCTGAACATCCAAGGCTTTAAACAAGGAGATAATGAATCTCTTTATGATGCCTGGGAGAGATACAGAGAGATGCTAAGAAAATGCCCCTCTAAAATGTTTTCAGAGTGGGTGCAGTTAGACATCTTCTATTATGGGCTTACAAAGAAAGCTCAGATGTCTTTGGACCACTCAGCTGGTGGATCCCTACACATGAGAAAGGCAATTGAAGAAGCTCAAGAGCTCATTGATACAGTTACCAGAAATCAGCATCTGTACCTAAGTAGTGAACCTTCCATGAAAGAAGAGGCTAAAACAGTAACTGCTGAACTCAGTCCTGTAGAACAAGTTACTGAATTCAATCAGCAATTAGATTTTCTAACAAAACAGCTAGCCGAATTCAAGAAGATACTACAAGACACAAGAATGGCTAATATGAATATGGAAGTACAGTTGAAGCAAACAGAACAGCAGTTATCAAAATAAATAACAGAAGAGTGCCAAACAGTTCAATTAAGAAGTGGGAAAACATTAAATACCTCACTTCAAGGTAGCAGAAAGCCAAGAAATGAACAAACTGCTACCCAAAATCCCTCTGAGGACAGTAAGAGCCCAGAGAGGAATAATTCTGGTGCTCAAACGCCAGAAAAGGTTGAAGAGCTAGCATTAAATGCCCAACCCATGCTCAGTTCTGGCATTCAAATGCCACAAACAGGCAAGGAGTTGGCGTTAAACGCCTAAAAGAAGCTCAGTTCTGGCGTTCAAACACCAGAAACAGGTAAGGAGTTGGCGTCCAATGCCAATCCAGCTTCCAACCCTGGCATTCAAACGCCAGTGAGGGATCAGACACATACAAGTGCTGACAGCAACCCCTCTAAAGAGGTTTCTCCAACCACATCTGTAGGAAATAAACCTACAACAACTAAGGTTGAGGAATACAATGCCAAAATGCCTTATCCTCAGAAGTTCCTCCAAGCGGAACAGGATAAGCAATTTGCCCGCTTTTCAGACTATCTCAGGACTCTTGAAATAAAGATTCCATTTGCAGAGGCACTTGAGCAAATACCCTCTTATGCTAAGTTCATGAAAGAGAGCTTAAGTTATAAGAAAGATTGGAGAGAAACTAAAAAAGTTTACCTCACTGAAGAATGCAGTGCAGTCATTCTGAAAAGCTTACCAGAGAAGCTTAAAGATCCCGGAAGCTTCATGATACCATGCACATTAGAGGGTACTTGTACCAAGAATGCTCTTGTGATCTTGGAGCAAGTATCAACCTAATACCTGTATCCACTATCAAAAAGCTTGGTTTGACTGAAGAAGTCAAACCAACCCAGATATGTCTCCAACTTGATGATGGCTCCATTAAATACCCATCAGGCGTGATTGAAGACATGATTGTCAAGGTTGGGCCATTTGCCTTTCCCACTGACTTTGTGGTGCTGGAAATGGAGGAGCACAAGAGTGCAACTCTCATTCTAGGAAGACCTTTCCTAGCAACTGGACAAACCCTCATTGATGTCCAAAAAGGGGAATTAACCCTGAGAGTCAATGAGGACGAGTTTAAGTTGAATGTTGTCAAAGCTATGCAGCATCCAGACACCCCAAACGACTGAATGAGCATTGATATTATTGACTCTCTGGTAGAAGAGGTCAATATGACTGAGAGTCTTAAATCAGAGCTAGAGGATATCTTTAAAGATGTTCAGCCTGATCTGGAGGAACCAGAGAGAATAATAGAACCTCTGAAATTCCCTCAAGAAGAGGAGAAACCTCCTAAACCCGAGCTTAAACCATTACCACCATCCCTGAAATATGCATTTCTGGGAGAAGATGACACTTTTCCTGTAATCATAAGCTCTATCTTAGAGCCACAAGAAGAGGAAGCACTAATTCAAGTGCTGAGGACACATAAGACAGCTCTTGGGTGGTCCATCAGTGATCTTAAGGGCATTAGCCTAGCCAGATGCATGCACAAGATCCTATTGGAGGATGACGCTAAGCCAGTGGTTCAACCACAGAGGCGGCTGAATCCAGCCATGAAGGAAGTGGTGCACAAGGAGGTCACTAAATTACTAGAGGCTGTGATTATTTATCCTATTTCTGATAGCTCCTGGGTGAGCCCTGTCCAAGTCATCCCTAAGAAGGGTGGCATGACAATGGTTCATAATGAAAAAATAAACTGGTTCCTACAAGAATAGTTACAGGGTGGCGTATGTGTATTGATTACAGAAGGCTTAGAAAGGATCATTTTCCTTTCCCATTCATAGACCAGATGCTAGAAAGACTAGCAGGTCATGACTACTTCTACTTTTTGGATGAATAGTCATGTTATAATCAAATTGCAGTAGATCCCCAAGATCAAGAGAAAACAACATTCACATGTCCATCTGGAGTATTTGCATACAGAAGGATGCCATTTGGTATGTGCAATGCACCTGCAACCTTTCAAAGGTGCATGCTCTCTATTTTCTCTGATATGGTGGAAAAATCTCTGGAAGTCTTCATGGATGACTTTTCAGTATTTGGAGACTCATTCAGCTCCTTTCTTGACCATATAGCACTTGTTCGAAAGAGGTGCCAAGAGACTAACCTGGTTTTAAACTGGGAGAAATGTCACTTTATATGACTGAAGGAATTGTCCTTGGGCATAAAATTTCAAACAAGGGAATAGAGGTGGATCAAGCAAAGGTAGAGTAACTGAAAAATTACCACCACCTGCCAATGTTAAGGCAATCATAATCTTTCTGGGGCATGCAGGATTATATAGAAGGTTTATAAAAGATTTTTCAAAAATTGCAAAACCTCTGAGTAATCTGCTAGCTGTTGACACGCCATTTATCTTTGATAAGGAGTATCTGCAGGCATTTGAGACTCTGAAAGCTAAGCTGGTCACAACACCAGTCATCTCTGCACCAGACTGGACATTACCATTTGAATTAATGTGTGATGGCAGTGACCATGCCATTGGTCCAGTGTTGGGACAAAGGCATGACAAGCTTCTGCACGTCATTTACTATGCCAGTCGTGTTTTAAATGACGCACAGAAGAACTACACAACCACAGAAAAAGACTTACTTGCAGTAGTTTACGCCATTGACAAGTTCAGATCTTATTTAGTAGGATCAAAAGTGATTGTGTACACTGACCATGCTGCTCTTAAATATCTACTCACAAAGCAGGATTCAAAACCCAGACTCATAAGATGGGTGTTGCTTTTGCAAGAGTTTGATATAGAAATAAGAGACAGAAAAGGGATAGAGAACCAAGTAGCAGATCACCTGTCCCGAATAGACTAGTAAAAGGGGCGTCCCTCCCTCTTACTGAGATCTCTGAAAACTTTTCGGATGAGCAACTCTTTGCCATCTAGGAAGTACTATGGTTTGCAGATATTGCAAACTACAAGGCTGTGAGATTCATACCCAAAGAGTATAGTAGGCAGCAATCAAAGAAATTAATCTCGGATGCAAAGTACTATCTATGGGATGAACTATATCTCTTCAAGAGATGTGTAGACGGAGTAATCCGTAGATATGCGCCTAAAGAAGAAGCACAGAAGATCCTCTGGCATTACCATGGATCACAATATGGAGGACATTTTGGAAGTGAGCAAACAACCACAAGAGTCCTCCAATGCGGCTTCTACTGGCCTACTCTTGATGCTGCATAAACTTGTTATGCTACGATTTTAGGAAATTGCACGAACGGCAAAATTCCTTCCGGCAAGTGCACCGGTTATCGTCAAGTAAAAACTCACAATAGAGTGAGGTCGAATCCCACAAGGATTGGTTGAATGAGCAATTCGAATTAGAAGTTTGTTTAGTTGAGCGGAATCAACTTTTGGATGTGAATTGCATAAAGTAAATGTGGCAGGAAACGCAAATTGCAAGGAATTGAAATTGCATAAACTTAAATTGCGAGAATTAAGGTGCGAGAAAGTAAATTGCTGAAATTAAAAGGGAATTGGGGTGATTGCATGAATTGAAATTTGCAGAATGTAAATAGAAAGTGTAGATCAGAAAGGGGAGTTCATTGGGGTCAGGAGATATTGAAATCTCCGAATCAAAACATTTTCATCTCTTCCTCAACCAATGCATTCATTGAATCTTGCTTGGCAATCTTATATGATTGGATCCCAATTCCTTGGCTCACCAATTCTCTCTAAAAACAAACAAATTCCCAATCCCTTGATTTAAATGTTCATAAGAAGAGATGATGCTTGATCACTGATTATACCACACAGTTTCATGAACCACAATTTGGTAGGATTACATGTCACAATATCCATCCAAACCCCAATCCAATTCACTGTGAGAAAGCTTCTCTAGCATGAATCCATCATTCCTTTCCCAAGGTTCCGAAGGATTCCAAATATGGGTAGTTTCTTTCCCAAGACAACTACCCAATGGAATTAGATCGAGAAGCTTTCTAACAAAATTCAAGAGAAAAGATTGAAGAAGAAGATAAAAACTATTATTGATTCATTGAATTACAATAGAGCTCCCTAACCCAATGAGAGGGGTTTAGTGAGTCATAGCTCTGAATTCAATTACAAAGTATGAAAAATAGCAAAATGATCAAAAGTTCTCAAGTGTCAAAAAAGTCCCCCTCAGGGGCTGGATTCCCCTTCAATCCCGTTTGTTTCAAATGCAGAAACTAAGGCCTTTAAATAGGCTCCCTAAATTACAAAATGAAAATGAAATTAAAAGCAAATTACAATCAAATGAAAATAAACTATTCTAGATGATTCTTGTGGCCTTGATTTGGTGTTGTTGATGGGCCTTGCTTGCTTGAAGGGTAGAGTGACATAATTGATCCAAAAAGGATAATGATCCATTAAACTACACTCAAACGTTGCACCCCCCTTTCTTGAGTCGTCACTTTGTTCTCTTGTCAACCTTGCCAATTTGATGCCAAATATAGACTATTATACCTCGTTGGAAAGCTATGGATGTCAGCTTCCTAACGCAACTGGAAGCACCTCAATTGGATCTCTATAGCTCAAGTTATGCTTGATTGAAGGTGACAAGGTTGCTGGCCTGATTGCATGTTGGTACTATACTCTTCTATGCACATTACGGGGATGTTTTCTCCCTCAATTTTTAGTATCCACCATGCATGCCATATATGCTTGAAAAGCTCTAGATGTCTTCTTTCCAATGCATTTTGAATCACCTCATTTGGAGTTTTGTAGCTCAAGTTATTTATGTTTGAAGAAGGCATGGTCAAGCTGTTTCATATAACACGTTTAAGCTCCAGTTTAAGCTTAAACTGGAGCTTAAACGCTGGCACTCCCTGGAGGCACAAGCTCGAACACGTTTAAGCTCCAGTTTAAGGTTAAACTGGAGCTTAAACGTGGAAATGCTCCTGGTGCCTTTCTTACTTCTGGCGTTTAACCTCCAGTTTAAGGTTAAACTGGAGGTTAAACGTGGAAATGCTTCCTGGTGAGAAATTGTGTCGAGCACGTTTAACCTCCAGTTTAAGGTTAAACTGGAGGTTAAACGTGGAAATGCTCCCTTGGTGAAATTCTCATTCTGGCGTTTAACTTCCAGTTTAAGGTTAAACTGGAGGTTAAACGCCACTTATGATATTCAAGCTTTCTTTATTGATTTTGTTGCTTCTTTGCCTAGCCTCTTCTTCCCTGAAATCATCCAAACAACTGCATCAAAGTCTTGCTAAAATTCATGAGAATTCTTCCATTCATAGCATTCAAGGAATATAACTAAAAACTCATGAAATTTGCATCAAAATCTTCATGTTTGAATGATTTAAGACAAGCATGACTATTTGGCCCAAATGATTACTTAAGGCTCAAGAAAATGCATAAAACAACTAAAAATAAAAGAAAAAAGGCTAGTGAAACTAGCCTAAGATGCCTTGGCATCAACTCTCTATAAAGACTCCCGAGAGTTTGCACGTAATTGTGACAGTTGCCAAAGATCTGACAATCTGCCTCACGGTTCTGCCATGCCTCAACAAGGGATCTTGGAGATTGAGTTATTTGATGTATGGGGTATTGACTTCATGGGGCCTTTCCCACCATCATACTCAAACACTTATATTCTGGTAGTAGTGGATTATGTATCCAAATGGGTGGAAGCTATTGCAACACCCACTAATGATACTAAGACAGTGCTAAAATTCCTCCAGAAACACATCTTTAACAAATTTGGTGTCCCCAGAGTACTAATCAGTGATGAAGGCGCTCATTTCTGCAATAAATAGCTTTACTCTGCTATGGTTCGATATGGAGTTAGCCACAGGGTGGCAACTCCATATCATGCACAGACAAATAGGCAAGCTGAAGTCTCTAATAGAGAACTTAAAAGAATCCTGGAATGGACTGTGATTAACTGTAGAAGGGATTGGGCAAGAAGCTTGGATGATGCTCTGTGGGCATACAGAACAGCATTCAAGACTCCTATAGGGACCTCTCCATACCAGCTCGTGTATGGAAAAGCCTGTCACTTGCCAGTGGAACTGGAACACAAGGCCTACTGGGCAACCAGATTCCTAAACCTTGATGCCAAGTTAGCTGGAGAGAAAAGATTGCTCCAGTTAAATGAGCTAGAGGAATTCAGACTCAATGCTTTCGAAAATGCGAAAATTTACAAAGAGAAAGAAAAAAGATGGCATGATAAGAAGCTGTCATCTAGAGTCTTTGAGCCAGGGCAGAAAGTTCTGCTGTTTAATTCTTGGAGAGGACCATATGTGATTACAGGTGTGTCACCATATGGATACGTAGAGCTTCAGGATAATGATTCTGACAAAAAGTTCATTGTTAATGGACAGAGAGTCAAACATTATCTTGAAAGCAATTTTGAGCAAGAATGCTCAAAACTGAGAATTGATTAAAGCTCAGTAATAGTCCAGCTAAAGACAATAAAGAAGCACTTACTGGGAGGCAACCCAGCCATTAACAAAGCTTATTTGTTATTAAATGATAATTTTACAGGTTCATATTAATTATCTTCATGGTAGAATAGCAATTGCCTGAGTTCATAGAGTTACAGAAGGATTCAGAGGATAAAACAGCAAAAAGAAGCTCACTGGTGCGAAAAAAGCCAATAAGAGCTGTTTTGGGCGTTAAACACCCAAAAGAGGCATCTACTGGGCGTTTAACGCCAGTAGAGATAGCCATCTGGGCGTTAAACACCAGAAAGAAGCAGCTTCTGGGCGTTTAACGCCAGATTTACAGCGTCCTGGGCGTTTAGAAAAACGCCTAGTGATAAAGGAGTTTCTGGCGTTTAACGCCAGCTAGAAGCAACAGCGGGCGTTAAACGCCCAGACTAAGCACCAACTGGGCGTTAAACGCCCAAAACATGCAGCAGTTAGGCGTTTAACACCAGGATTGTGAAGGGGAGTAAGTTTTTGTTCCCAACTTGACTTTTTTCAAATTTTAATGTTTCCATCCATAATTTCTTGCATAAACACATTACAAATCCTAATTTTTCAAATCCTTTTTCAAAGATATCAAATGTATCTTAATTCTAAACATAAATCTTTTTCAAATCCTCTTCAACGTCTTTTCAAATCTTTTTCAGAACTCAATTATCTTTTTGAATTCTTTTCAAATCTTTTTAAATTCTTCTCAAATCTTTTTTAAACTCATCATATCTTCTTTTCAAAATTCAGATTTATCTTTTTCAAATATCTTTCATATCTTTTCAATTTTAAATGACATCTTTTTTCTATCATACTTATCTTTTACAAATCATATCTTCTATCCTACCTTTTTTCAAAAAAATTTTCAAAAACCCACCCCCTTCCCTTTAAATCCACGTTCGGCTCCCTCCTCTCCTCCACAATTCGAACTTGGCTCTCCCTCTATCCCTCTCCTTTCCTTTCTTTTGCTTGAGGACAAGCAAACCTCTAAGTTTGGTGTGTTTATCCGTGATCACTAAACCAATACCCACTAAGAACATGGCTCCTAAGGGAAAACAAACCACTCCAAGAGGCAAGAAAGAGAATATTCCAAAACCACTTTGGAATCAAGGGAAGTTCTTAACCAAAGAACATTCAGACCATTACTACAAAATAATGGGTCTAAGGTCAGTGATCCCGGAAGTTAAATTCGATCTGAAAGAATACGAATATCCAGAGATCCAAGAGCAAATTTGAAACAGGAGCTTGGAAATCCTAGCTAATCATGAAACAAAGGTGGGAAGAAACATGGTTCAGGAATTCTATTCTAATCTGTGGCAAACAGATAGGCAGAGAATAGCTGGAACCTCCTTCTATGACTATCGAACTCTGGTCAGAGGGAAGATTGTTCACCTCCACCCTGACAAAATAAGAGAGATCTTCAAGTTGGCTCAACTGCAAGATGACCCAGACTCCTTTAATAGGAGAATGATGAGAACAAATAAAGGCTTGGACGAAATTCTAGAGGACATATGCCTCCCTGGAACCAAGTGGACAACCAACACAAAGGGTGTCCCAAACCAACTCAAGAGAGGAGATCTCAAACCAGTTGCCAGAGGCTGGCTGGACTTCGTCAGGCGTTCTATACTGCCCACTAGCAACTGCTCTGAAGTCACCATCAAAAGAGCAATAATGATCTATTGCATTATGTTGGAAAAAGAAGTGGAAGTTCATCAGCTGATCTCTTGTGAACTTTAGACAATTGCAAACAAGAACTCCAAAGATGCCAAATTGGCTTAGCCGACCTTAATCTCTATGCTATGTAAAGATGCTGGGGTGAAGATGGGAGTAATTGAGTATATTTCAGTTGAGCAACCAATCACTAAAAAGTCAATGGAAGGACAACAAGTGTAGGACGACCCCATCAAGAGGAAAGCATTGGAGTTCCTCCCGGAAATCCCTCAAATTGAATACTGGGAGTGTCTTGAAGCATCTGTCACCAAGTTGCAAGAAGCTATGGACCAACTAAAGGAAGAACAGCAAAATCAAAGTAGCATGCTTTGCAAACTGCTTGGGGAACAAGAAGAGCAAAGGCGTGAACTTAAGGAACTGAAGCGCCAGAAGCTATCTCTTGAAGGGCCAAGCACCCCACAGATTAAAGGAGCATCCACCTCCCAAAATAAAGGTTGTTGAGTCCTAATCTTAGCCTTAACTCTCTGATAATTGTCTTATTAGGAATTTACCTTAGAAGTTATATATGATTAGTAGTAATTAGTATCCCTATTTTGATTTTATCTCCAATTAAGCTATAATTTATTTTTCTCATCATCATCAAACATGAATAAAATAGCAAATTTTTAGAATATGGAGGCAATAATTTTTTCGAATTTTTAATAAGGAAAATTCTAATTATTTATATGTGGTGACAATACTTTTTGTCTTCTGAATGAATGCCTAAACAGTGCATATTTTTTATATTGAATTTTATGAATGTTAAAATTGTTGGCTCTTGAAAGAATGATGAACAAGAGAAATGTTATTGATGATCTGAAAAATCATGAAATTGATTCTTGAAGCAAGAAAAAGCAGTGAAAAAAAAAAGAGAAGGAGCAGTAGAAAAAGCCAATAGCCCTTTAAACCAAAAGGCAATGGCAAAAAGGATCCAAGGCTTTGAGCATCAATGGAAAGGAGGGCCTAAAGGAATAAAATCCTGGCCTAAGTGGCTAAATCAAGCTGTCCCTAACCATGTGCTTGTGTCATGAAGGTCCAGGTGAAGAGCTTGAGACTGAGTGGTTAAAGTCGTGATCCAAAGCAAAAGAGTGTGCTTAAGAACTCTGGACACCTCTAATTGGGGACTTTAGCAAAGCTAAGTCACAATCTGAAAAGGTTCACACAGTTATGTGTCTGTGGCATTTATGTATCTGGTGGTAATACTGGAAAAAAAAGTGCTTAGGGCCATGGCCAAGACTCATAAAGTAGCTGTGTTCAAGAATCAACGTACTAAACTAGGAGAATCAATAATACTATCTGAATTCTGAGTTCCTATGGATGCCAATCATTCTGAATTTCAAAGGATAAAGTGAGATGCCAAAACTGTTCGGAAGCAAAAAGCTACTAGTCCTGCTCATCTAATTAGAATTTGAGCTTCACTCAAACCTCTGATATATTATTGCTTCTTGATTTCTTTTTATCCTATTTTATTTATCTAGTTGCTTGGGGACAAGCAACAATTTAAGTTTGGTGTTGTGATGAGCGGATATTTTATACGCTTTTGGGGGTAATTTCATGTAGTTTTTAGTATGTTTTAGTTAGTTTTTTGTATATTTTTATTAGTTTTTAGGCAAAATTCATATTTCTGGACTTTACTATGAGTTTGTTTGTTTTTCTGTGATTGTAGGTATTTTCTGGCTGAAATTGAGGGAGCTGAGCAAAAATCTAATTCATGCTGAAAAAGGACTGCTGATGCTAATAGTCCATACTTTGCTAATAGTCCATACTTTGCTCGAAGATAAACAACGTAAACTGGTGTTTAACGCCAGTTCCATGTTCCATTCTTGCGTTAAACGCCAGAAACAGGTTGCAAACTGGAGTTAAACGCCCAAAACAGGTTACAACCTGATGTTTAACTCCAGAAACAGCCTAGGCACGTGAAAAGCTCAAGTCTCAGCCCAGGACACACTAAGTGGGCCCCATAAGTGGATTTCTGCACTATCTATCTTAGTTTACTCATTTTCTGTAAACCTAGGTTACTAGTTTAGTATTTAAACAACTTTTAGAGGTTTATTCTATACCTCGTGACATTTTTTGATCTAAACTTTGCACTCTTTGACGGCATGAGTCTCTAAACCCCATTGTTGGGGGTGAGGAGCTCTGCTGTGTCTCGATGGATTAATGCAATTATTTTTGTATTCTATTCAAACACGCTTGTTTCTATCTAAGATATTCATTCGCACTTCAATATGATGAATGTGATGATCCGTGAAGGGAGAAGTTTTGTGTAGTCTAGAATTCAAAGTGAATTCCCGTTGCAAGTATAGCTTCTAAACCAACAAAAGTCCTTTCTTACAAACGTTTGGTTGTCACAAGTAACAAACCCCTAAATAAATTGATAACCGAAGTATTCAAACCTCGGGTCGTCTTCTCAAGGAATTGCATGGAGGTGTTCTTATTATTAGTTATGAGTCTTGTAAATTGGGGTTTTGAAAGGGTTGAACAAGTAATTTAATTGACAAGAAAAATAAATAAATGACTATAAAATAAACTCTTGGCAAGATATGAGAAATTGGAAGTCCTATCCCAGTTATCCTTATCAGGTGTGATGAGAATTGGGTTTTAATCCCACTTAATTAACCTTTACTAAAGCAAAGAAAAGTCAAGTGGACTAATTAGTTTGATCCTCAAGTCCTAGTCAATCCCTGTGGGAATACTAGCTTTAGAGCGGTCTAGATCAATTAGAATCTGCCAATTTCAACCACTACTGAGTTTGACAATTCAAGAGTTACCAATTAATCAACCAAAGCCAAAAGGGAATAAAATCCACTTGAATGAAAATAATTTGGATAGAGCCCAAGCATCAATAACATAAATTAGAGAAAACAATCATAAGTCTGAAATACCTCAAATTATATTAATTAAGAAAATCCTAACATGAAAAGTTCATAAGCCAAATAGGCAACATAAATCAAACACAAATAAAAGCTTCAAAGTAAACAAAAATAGAAGAGAAACATAAATTATTGAACTAGTATGAAGAAACAATTCTAATCCTAATAGAAATCCTATTCCTAAATCCTAAGAGAGAGGAGAGAACCTCTCTCACTAAAAACTACATCTAAAACCTAAATTGAGTAATGAATGAATGATTTTTCTTCTTTGAGTCTCTGCATGTTCCCTGATTTTAATCTGTGTTTCTGGGCCAAAAACTGGGTTGAAATGTGGCCCGGAATCTGTGCCAGTGACTTCTGTAATTCTACAGATTGCGCACGTCACGCGTCCGCGTCGTCCACGCGTTCGCGTCACTCTGCATTTCTCATACCACGCGTGCACGTTGTCCATGCTTTCGCGTCGTTCGTGCAGCTTCCAATCCGCGCGGTCGCGTCAGGCATGCGAGCGTGTCACAGTAATTCCTTCTATTTCAAGCGGTCGCGTGAGCCATGCGACCTCGTGACTTCTCGCTGGTCATCTCCTCAATTCCTTGTGTTCCTTCCATTTTTGCATGCTTCCTCTTCATTCCTTACGCCATTCCTGCCCTATAAAGCCTGAAACACTTAAGACACATATCACGGCATTGAATGGTACGAAGGAAGATAAAAATATACAACTAAAAGGTCCTTAGGAAGCAAGTTATTAATCATAGGATATTTTTAGGAAGAAATTGTAAATACATGCAAATCATATGAATAAATGGGTGAAAAGCTTGATAAAACCACTCAATAAAACACAATATAAACCATAATATAGTGGCTTATCAACCTCACCACACTTAATCATTAGCATGTCCTCATGCTAAGCTCAAGGAGACAAAATAAATGAGTAAGGAAAAACAGGACTCATGCAATGCAACCTATGAATGTGAATGCAACTACATACAAAGATGTTTCTACCTACTTGGTTAAAAGTAAATAAGTTATCCAAGACAAAAATAATTCAAATTCCATTAATTTAAATCATACAGTGAAAACAAGTAAACTTGTAAGAAGATAGCTCATGAAAGCAGGGAACATAGAATCAAGCATTGAACCCTTACTGGTAGTGTATATTACTCTAGTCTCTCAAGTGTATAGGGTTATTCACTCTACTCTTCTCTAATCATGCTTTCTAAACTTTGTTCTTCATCTAACCAATCAACAAATATTTAATGTACTAATGCAAATATCATGAGGTCTTTTCAGGGTTGTAATGGGGCTGAGGTAAAGGTAAGGATACATATATAAGGCTAAGTGAGCTAACAAAGTAAATCCTTGATTAGTCTAAGATCTCACCTAACATATACATACTTTATACAATTTAAAATACTTTACCTAGCTACCCAAATTTTTCCACTTTTGTATTACATGCTCATGTATCAAACTTATTTTTGAATTTTGTCCCATGTGCATTGATTCTTTTTATTGTGCATTTGGGGTAATAATTTTTTTTGTATCCCCTTATTTAATTACTTAATAAATTTTTTTCTATTTTTTTATTTTTTTTATTTTTTTTATCAATGCACATGGTAATTTAATTATTTTGATTTCACATGAGCATGCTTCCTAAATTTTCAAATAACTTATTCAATTCAATTCCCTACTTTTTTCTATCATCCCATGTTCCCATAAAATTCTCCACACTCAAATTATACACAATATCTATCTTAAGCTAACCAAGAATTCAACTTGGGAATTTTTATTTTGTTTTTCTGCTTAAGGCTAGTAATGTGGTTATAAAACAAGAGGGGAGTAAAAAGCTCAAGGTGGCTAACAAGGGTGACATAAAAGGGTAGGCTTTATTTGGGATAAGTGAGTCAATAATCAAATATGGCCTCAATCATATGCAAGCATGTAAATACACTAAATAATGGATATATAGAATGGAACAAAGCAAAGATTGCAGTTATAGAGAAAAAAACACACAAGAATAAAATATTTATGGTTAAATAATGTAACCATGTAAATAAGCTCAAATCTCACAGGTTGTGTGTTCTTTGGCTCAAAAACCATGTTCCAAATACAACTTCAAACAAATTTAACACATAGAAAAATTTAATTTTTAATTTAAATTAGTAAAATATTATAAAATAAAGTCTTGAAAAGAAATTTATTACTTCAACCAAGTGGTGGTAAAATATGCATAAAATCTAACTATAATGCAATCAAACATGCAAATGCAAGAACTAACTACAGAGAAGTTTAAACATTGGTGTTGAGTCAGAAAATAACTAACCCATGGAGATCGGTATCGACCTCCCCACACTTAAAGATTGCACCGTCTTCGGTGCATGCTAAGATGTATAAGTGGACGGGCTGCTCCAACTGATGCCTTTCGCTATAGATTGTGCAGATTGACTTGTTTGTCTCCCCATTTAGAAGCTTTCCCTTTCCCTTCCTCGGTAGCCATCCTGAAAGAAGAGGAAAAGAAGGAAAGTAACCCAGAAGTAAAGATAAGAACATAAATAAAATATGGATGTTAATGCCAAAAAATAAAGGTCTCAATTACATGGTAGCTACAACATGCAAGGGAGAAAATAGTGGAAGCAAATGGCATATCAAGAGTGCAAAAATTGCAACAATGGGGAAGAAAGTGGGTAAAGAGAGATAATATAAATTCATGTCAATGCAAAAGTAATACAGGTATAAAAGATAGGCATTGATTTAATTAATATTACCTAACAAGAATAAAACAAGTCACTAAGCACCAAGATAATACCAGAAAAGATACAACAGTTGAATAAGAAAATTTAACACCAATGGAAAAGAAAAAGAAAGTAAGAAAGGAGGAAGAAAGAAGAAAAGATAGAAGAAATTAGGATTAGAAAAGAAATGATAAGATAATTGGCGCTGGTCTGGATAAGCTGTGCGTCGCATATGACGCGGACGCGTGGTGCACACGGTCGCGTGGGGTGTGATAAATTCAAGTGACGCGGACGCGTGACTCGATTTGTGCTAGTGGCGCGAGAGTAGCCTTGCGTACGCACAACTCTCTGTTTAAATGCATTTTTGCCAAAAATCTGGGTGACGCGGTCGCGTAGGGGACGCGATCGCGTTGTTGGCCTTTTTCTGAAAAACGGTGCGGACGCGTGGGGCACGCGTACGCGTGGCAGAGCTTGTGCTTCTAGCACGAGTCCAGCCTAATTCTAGCTCAACTTTCGACCATACACCCTTTTTACGTCGATTTTAGGGCACGCGTTCATGTGTGTGACACGAACGCGTGGGAGGCATTTTTCCCACATGATGCGGACGCGTCAGCGACGCGGTCCCGTGGATTAACTTGTGCCAAAGGCACGCCTCCAGCCACGCTCTCGCGTGACTCTCTGTTCAATTTTGTATTCTTCTTAATGCATCTATGACGCGGACGCGTCGGCAACGCTGGCACGTCGCGTGCGATTTCTTCTTTTTTTTAATGCAGTATGCACAATACAATGAATGTTATGCAAAATTCCAGGTTCAATCAAAACTCAAAAACAGACTAAAATTTAAACTGAAAAAGGAACGGTCATACCATGGTGGGTTGTCTCCCACCTAGCACTTTTAGTTAAAGTCCTTAAGTTGGACATTTGATGAGCTTCCTGCTATGGTGGCTTGTGCTTGAATTCGTCCAGAAATCTCCACAAATGTTTGGAATTCCAACAGCCTCCGGGGTCCCAAACGAGGCATGTAAAGCCCTTAGGTGAGTTCAAACAGGCTTCAAGGCTCTCGGGGTGTTGAATGTCAGAACAGACTCCAGGATCCCAAACTTTTCTTCTACACCCGTCTTTGTCTTGATCTACATCTTTCCAGCCGGGTGGTGAGTAGTTTGAATTCTCACTACAGTGACCAAACAGCTTCTGAGATCCTTTCAATTGAGCTTGACACCAATCCTTACACCTCAAATTGAAGTGCGAAGCCTTATTGAATCTTGCATACCAGTTTTGAGTGCGAGTCATTTCCCTTTTGCTCTTAAAGTCGCAAAGAGCTCTAAGCTGGCCATCTGTCTTAAGCAAACCATATTCAAGTGGAAAATTGAAGATAAAAGTCAAGGATTTTACCCACTTGAAGTTGGAGTTGGGTGGCGGTGGCCTTGGGATAAGTGTTTCCAGTGGTTCTGCAAGCTCTACTCCCTTGTGGTCTTCAGTGAATTCCTCCACTTCTTTGCAAACCTTTTATATTCCAGCCATGTCCTGGTCAAAGTCTTCTATATCTTCCTCATCACTTGAGTCATAATTAGGAGGTTGAGAAAAGTCGACCTCTACATCATCTTCGTATTCACTTGGGGAAGATTCTTTAGTCTCAAAGAATTCACTTGCGGATGCAAGTTCATTATTAAGAGAACTTGAGTAGTGACTATCATCATTAGGAAAAATTGAGTCTTGGGTAATTCCGTCTAATTCTTGATAAGATACCTGCCTTGGAGGTTGTGTACTATCCTCCTTAGCATTAATTGTAGCGTCTTCGACGGAATTCTCCATAATTCTGTATTCCTGTAGAGGTTCAGCATCTCCTAAATCTTCAACCAACTCTTCTTCTTCTACAATGATAGCTTTCTCTATTTGTTCCAGTACGAAGTTATGCTATATGCTATCCACTGGAGCTTCTAGTGTCTTTTTCGTGCTGCGTTCTTCATTAGATTCCCCACATGAAGCCATGGGAGTCTGTTGAGTGTCTGAACGTGTGGAAGATAATTGATTTATTGCTTGCTCCAGTTGATGAAGGGTTGTATTAAATTGGTTTACTGATTCTTCGAAGCGAACCTGTGATTCTTGGCTCGATGAATGTGAACATAGTGTATAAGGGAGTAGTGGTTCTTGGGAGTAATTGGATTGGCGTTGGAGTAGATAAGGATCATGTGGTAGTGAATGGTGAAAAAGAAGCTTGTGAGTATAGTGGTTCGAAGTTATGTTGAGAGGATGGTCTCTGAGTATAGGGTGGGGCTTGTTGATAGCTACAAGGGGGTCCACCAAATCTATCAGTTGGGTATGCATTGTAGAATGGTCTCCGTCCATGGTATCTAGGAGGGTGTTGTTGCTTAAAGGGGTGATCAGATCCTCTTGGCTCCATCCATCCTTGATTGCTTAGACCTTGATGCATAGTCCTGTTATAGCTTCCATTCCTTGCAACAAAAGTAGAACCAAACTCAAAGCAAGAGGGGTGAGAATTCATCGTAGTTATCAGAAATAAGAAGGGAGAACAAAAACAAATAAACAAGTAAAAGAAAAATATTTAGAATAACCAATAATAAGGCACACGTTTGCAATTCCTCGGCAACGGCACCATTTTGAAGAGAGAACTTTTGCGTGGTCTAGAATTCAAAATGAATTCCCATTGCAAGTATAGCTTCTAAACCAACAAAAATCCTTTCTTACAAATGTTTGGTTGTCACAAGTAACAAACCCCTAAATAAATTGATAACTGAAGTATTCAAACCTCGGTCGTCTTCTCAAGGAATTGTAGGGAGGTGTTCTTATTATTAGTTATGAGTCTTGTAAATTGGGGTTTTGAAAGGGTTGAACAAGTAATTTAATTGACAAGAAAAATAAATAAATGACTATAAAATAAACTCTTGGCAAGATATGAGAAATTGGAAGTCCTATCCCGGTTATCCTTATCAGATGTGATGAGAATTGGGTTTTAATCTCACTTAGTTAACCTTTACTAAAGCAAAGGAAAGTCAAGTGGACTAATTAGTTTGATCCTCAAGTCCTAGTCAATCCCTGTGGGAAGACTAGCTTTAGAGCGGCATAGATCAATTAGAATCTGTCAATTTCAACCACTGCTGAGTTTGACAACTCAAGAGTTACCAATTAATCAACCAAAGCCAAAAGGGAATAAAATCTACTTAAATGAAAATAATTTGGATAGAGCCCAAGTATCAATAACATAAATTAGAGAAAACAATCATAAGTCTGAAATACCTCAAATTATATTAATTAAGAAAATCCTAACATGAAAAGTTCATTAGCCAAATAGGCAACATAAATCAAACACAAATAAAAGCTTCAGAGTAAACAAAAATAGAAGAGAAACATAAATTATTGAACCTGGTATGAAGAAAGAATTCTAATCCTAATAGAAATCTTAATCCTAAATCCTAAGAGAGAGGAGAGAACCTCTCTCTCTAAAAACTACATCTAAAACCTAAAATTGAGTAATGAATGAATGATTTTTCTTCTTTGAGTCTCTGCATGTTCCCTGACTTTAATCTGTGTTTTTGGGCCGAAAACTGGGTTGAAATGCGGCCCGAAATCTGTGCCAGTGACTTCTGTAATTCTGTAGATTGCACACGTCACGCGTCCGCGTCGTTCTTGCGTTCGCGTCACTCAGCATTTCTCATACCACACATGCGCATTGTCTACGCTTTCGCGTCGTTCGTGCAGCTTCCAATCCGCGCGGTCGCGTCAGGCACGCGAGCGCGTCACGGTAATTCCTTCTATTTCGTGCGGTCGCGTGAGCCATGCGACCGCGTGACTTCTCACTGGTCATCTCCTAAATTCCTTGTGTTCCTTCCATTTTTGCATGCTTCCTCTTCATTCCTTATGCCATTCCTGCCCTATGAAGCCTGAAACACTTAACACACAGATCACGGCATCGAATGGTACGAAGGAAGATAAAAATATACAACTAAAAGGTCCTTAGGAAGCAAGTTATTAATCATAGGATATTTTTAGGAAGGAATTGTAAATACATGCAAATCATATGAATAAGTGGGTGAAAAGCTTGATAAAACCACTCAATAAAACACGATATAAACCATAAAATAGTGGTTTATCGATCTGTGACACTCATCACCATTCTCAACCTATGAACGCGTGCCTGGCAACCACCTCCATTCTACTTTAGATTGAATGAGTATCTCTTAGATTCCTTAATCAGAGTCTTCGTGGTATAAGCTAAAATCCATTGGCAGCATTCTTGAGAATCCGGAAAGTCTAAACCTTGTCTGTGGTATTCCGAGTAGGATTCAGGGATTGAATGACTGTGACGAGCTTTAAACTCACAAGGGTTGGGCGTAGTGACAGACACAAAAGGATCAATGGATCCTATTCCAGAATGAGTGAGAACCGACAGATGATTAGCCGTGCGGTGACAGCGCACCTGGACCATTTTCGCTGAGAGGACGGATGGTAGCCATTGACAACGGTGATCCAACAACACACAGCTTGCCATAGGGGGAACCTTGCGTGCGTGAAGAAGATGACAGTAGGAAAGCATAGATTCAGAAGACAAAGCATCTCCTAAACTCCAACATATTCTCCATTACTGCATAACAAGTATTATTTAATACATGCTCTCTTGTTCATTTGCAAGTCAACTGATAATTATAATTGATATCCTGACTAAGAATTACAAGATAACCATAGCTTGCTTCAAGCCAACAATCTCCGTGGGATTCGACCCTTACTCACGTAAGGTATTACTTAGACGACCCAATGCACTTGCTGGTTAGTGGTACGAATTGTGAAAAGTATGATTTACAATTTTGTGCACCAATGATCAACTTGAATTTACCAATGCATTCCCTTATTTCTGGAACTTGAAACTCCAAACACCCATGTCTTACATGACTTTTGATCCTTTGTTGATGGGTGATTTGTTTGCAAATTCATTGTTCTTAGTTAAATTCAATTTTCATTGTTCATCTTAGCAATTGAATTGAGTGATCACATTACAAATGTTTATTCCTTGATGTCTTGTGCTTGCTTAAGGTTGCTTCCATGATTAATTCTTTAAACTCGCAACTTAAGCACTTGATTGAGAAGCATTGAACTTTGATTGTTTTAATATTGCGATTTCCATTTCAACCGACTGGTGTGTATGTTCTAACTGCATGCACATTTGGAATACACACACTGTTTCATCTCAAATCACACTATTTTGAAAGCTTCCAATTAAGAATTTCAAATTTTCTTCACTTTATTTGTGCTTCCTCATTGATCTTGTTTTGTGGTTGCCGTATGATCTTGAAATCTTTTGTTCCTAATTCTCCTTTTTAGGATGTACGTAAAAGGTAAAGCACCGGTCACTGATGACTTCAATTCACTACCCCTTTTCAAAAATTTAGTGAACGAGTTCTTTTGGCAAGCGTACCAAAATTATCACCAAGTAATAACCAACAGTAGAATGGGATTGTATCCACAGAGATTAGCAAATCCAAGCAGTTTTAATTGATTGATGAATTAGTCAAGTGGATCAATAAGATTGTTAAGTGTAGAATTGTAAATGGCATAAATGTAAATGACTAAAGTATAAAGGAAAGCAATAAAGTGCAGAAATAGAAATTGCAGAATGTAAATTGCTGAATCATAAATGACTTGAATGTAAATGGGAATGGGGAATTGCTGAATGTAAAATCAAGCTATAAAGAAATGGATAGATAAGAATGGGGGAATTCATTGAGATTGGGAGATGTTGCCTCTTTGGATCAAATCTAGCTTAGATCTTCTTCAATCATACAACTCATTGACCTCTTGGAAATCATGATTGATTGAGTCCTAATCCCTTGGTGACTCAATCTCTCAGATCTTGATCAATAGCCAATTCTTTGGTCTAATTGCTCATGAAGAGAGATGTGCTTGGTCCCTGATTATACCACACACCCTTGTAGAGCCAGGTAGAGGGGGGATTATATGTCACGTATCCCATCACCAAAACTCAGATTCTACTCAAGTGTGAGAAGGGATTTCAAGCATGGTTTCATGTTTCTTTTCCCAAGGCTCCCATGAAACCCAATTTCATTCAATCTCTTTCCCAAGGTAATTGAACACTAAGCATTAAGAATGAAATTCCTTCTAGCAAATCAAGAGAAGATGAAGAGAAGAAGAATTTCACTATTATCAATCAATCAAGTACAACAGAGCTCCCTCTCTCAATGAGAGGGAAGTTAGCTACTTATAGCTTGAAAGTACTCAAAAGTGGAATGTAAAAGTGGATCTATAACTAACTACTTGACCCCTCTTCAATACTCTTTGTGGGTATTTATACTACTCATAGTTAAAATAAAGAAATTACAAAAGTGAAAAAGGGAAAATTACATTTTGGAGGGAAAGAAAGCACTCAATAAACGTGACTTCTTAGCTGGCGTGTGGCTGGCACTTCATCAGCGTGTCACGTGCCCTTCAAAATGGCTTGGCGTGCCATGCTCAATCCTTCAAGTGGCACGCTCGTCCCTTGTCAACCTTGGCGTGCCACGCCTTCAAACTCAAGTGGCACGCCATAGTGGAATTCTTGTGTTGGCGTGCCACGCCTTCGAGCTCAAGTAGCACGCCCCTTTGATTTCTCCACTTTGTTTGCCTCTGGAATCTTGAACTAGCGTGGCACGCCCAGGGTCTGGCATGCCACGCCCTTGTTGTGTGCCTGGCTAAGCTCTCTGGAAAGTTACACTAGCGTGGCATGCCCAGGGTCTGGCGTGCCACGCCCCTTTGTGAGTGAGTGGTTTTTCTGTTTGGCGTGCCACGCCACAAACTCAAGTGGCACGCCCTAATGAAGCTTTGGCCTCTGAATGATGTTGGCGTGCCACGCCTCGTTGCTCAAGTGGCACGCCTAAGTGAAGAATAGTGATTGGCGTGCCACGCCTTCGAGACCAAGTGGCACGCCCCATGTAATTGGCCTCTTCCACCTTCTCTGGAAACTTATACCAGCGTGCCACGCCTGAAGGTTGGCGTGCCACGCCCATGATCTTGTCTCATTCCAGTAAGTGGTGTGCCACGCCTTGGCCTTCAAGTGGAACGCCAAAGTGACTTTTTGGAACTAACGTGCCACGCCTTCGACACCAAGTGGCACGCCCAGTCTTCAATTGCCTTCAGCTTCTTCTCTGGATCATTGTACCAGTGTGCCACGCCATGTTGCTCAAGTGGCACGCCCATGTATTTGTGCACTCTTCAAGCTTAGCGTGCCACGCCTGGGTCTTCAAGTGGCACGCCAAAGTGACTTTTAGAGCTGGCGTGCCACGCCTTCGACACCAAGTGGCACGCCGTAGTGAAGGTTCTTCTTGAGGTAGTGAGTTGGCGTGCCACGCCTTCGACTTCAAGTGGCACGCCCATAGTAGTTGATGGATCTGGCGTGCCACGCTCAACCTAGCATGCCACGCCCCTTTTGTGTCCTCTATTTTGCTCTCTGAAATTTTGTACTAGTGTGCCACGCCTAGTCCCTGGCGTGCCACGCCCATGCTTGGATCTCCCTTCTGGAATTTAGTACTGGCGTGCCACGCTTAGCTCCTGGCGTGCCACGTGGTGCACGAAATTGTGATCATCAACAATGGTGCCAAAGACTTGGAGCTCTCAAACGTGAATCACACTTTGTCACAACATCGCACAACTAACCAGCAAGTGCACTGGGTCGTCCAAGTAATAAACCTTACGTGAGTAAAGGTCGATCCTACGAAGATTGTTGGTATGAAGCAAGCTATGGTCATCTTGTAAATCTCAGTTAGGCGGATTCAAATGGTTATAATGGTTTTCGAATATAAAGATAAATAAAGCATGAAATAGAGATAGAGATACTTAGGTAAATCATTGGAGGGAATTTCAGATAAGTGCATGAAGATACTGTGTTCCTTCTGAATCTCTACTTTCCTATTGCTTTTTAGAGAATGTTCGAATTTTTAGATGAAGAGAAGAGTTAGTAAATGAATAAATAAATAGAAAGAGATGGGAGGGAGAGAATTTCGAAAATTGTTTTTGAAAAAAAAGGTTAGTGATTTTCGAAAATTAAGAGAAGAAATAGAATTAAAATTAAAATTTGAAACAATTAGTTAATTAAAAAGAATTTTGAAAAAGGGGAAGGTAATTTTTCAAAAATTAGAGAGAGAAAAGTAGTTAGGTGATTTTGAAAAAGATAAGAAACAAACAAAAAGTCAATTAGTTAGTTGAAAAAGATTTGAAAATAAAAAAGATAGGAAGTTAGAAAAGATTTTTGAAATTGATTTTGAAAAAGATATGATTTGAAAAAGATATGTTTGAAAAGATATGATTGAAATTTATTTTGAAAAAGATTTGAAAAGGAAATTAAGAAAGATTTAATTTTTTAATTTAAAATTGCTTACTTGACTAACAAGAAACTAAAAGATATGATGCTAGAATTTAAAGATTAAACCTTTCTTAACAAGAAAGTAACAAACTTCAAATTTTTGAATCAATCACATTAATTGTTAGTAAAGTTTTTGAAAATTATCAAATAAAATTAAGAAAAAGATTTTGAAAATCAATTTTAAAAAATTTCGAAAATAACAAAAGGAAAAAAGAAAAGATTTGATTTTGAAAAAGATTTTGAAAAGATAAGATTTTTTTAAAATTGAAGTCTTGACTTGACTAACAAGAAACAACTTATTTTAAAAATTTTTTACTAAGTCAACCCAAAGATTTCGAAATTTATGAGTAAAATGAGGAAAAGATATTTTTTTATTTTTGAATTTTTAATGATGAGAGAGAAAAACACAAATATGACCCAAAACATAAAAATTTTGAATCAAAACTAATGATGCATGCAAGAACACTATGAATGTCAAGATGAACACCAAGAACACTTTGAAGATCATGATGAACATCAAGAACTTATTTTTGAAAAATTTTCAAGAAAAGAAAACATGCAAGACACCAAACTTAGAAATTTTTCATGTTTAGACACTATGAATGCAAAATTGCATATGAAAAACAACAAAAAATACAAAACAAGAAAATTTAAAGATCAAACAAGAAGATTTACCAAAAACAACTTGAAGATCATGAAGAACACATGCATGAATTTTCGAAAATTGCACAAATTTTAAAAAACATGCAATTGACACTAAACCTAAAAATTGACTCAAGACTCAAACAAGAAACACAAAATATTTTTTTATTTTTATGATTTTATAATTTTTTTTGAATTTTTTTTCGAAAATTATTTATTTATTTTTTTTGGGAAAAAAAACTAAAACAAAGAAAAAAAATTTTTTGAAAAATTTTTGAAAACTTTTTGTAAAACAAAATAAGAAGAAAATTACCTAATTTGTGTAACAAGATGAACCGTCAGTTGTCCCAACTCAAACAATCCCCGACAACTGCGCCAAAAACTTGGTGCATGAAATTGTGATCTTCAACAATGGTGCCAAAGACTTGGAGCTCTCAAACGTGAATCACACTTTGTCACAACTTCACACAACTAACCAGCAAGTGCACTGGGTCGTCCAAGTAATAAACGTTACGTGAGTAAGGGTCGATCCCATGGAGATTGTTGGTATGATACAAGCTATGGTCATCTTGTAAATCTCAATTAGGCGAATTCAAATGGTTATAATGGTTTTCGAATATAAAGATAAATAAAGCATAAAATAGAGATAGAGATACTTATGTAAATCATTGGTGGGAATTTCAGATAAGCGCATGAAGATACTGTGCTCTTTCTGAATCTATGCTTTCCTACTTGGTGCACGAAATTGAGATCATCAACAATGGCGCCAAAAAAACTTAGTAGCGCTCTCAACGTGAATCACACTTAGTCACAACTCCGCACAACTAACCAGCAAGTGCACTGGGTCGTCCAAGTAATACCTTACATGAGTAAGGGTCGATCCCACGGAGATTGTTGGTATGAAACAAGCTATAGTCATCTTGTAAATCTCAGTTAGGCGGATAGTAAATGTTATGGAGTTTTTGAATAATAATAAAACAGAAAATAAAGATAGAGTTACTCATGTAATTCAATGTTGGGAATTTCAGATAAGTGTGTGGAGGTGCTTATCCCTGTTGGATCTCTGCTTTCCTACTGTCTTCCTTCAATCCTTCTTATTCCTTTCCATGGCAAGCTGTATGTAGGGCATCACCGTTGTCAATGGCTACATCCCATCCTCTCAGTGAAAAAGGTCCAAATGCTCTGTCACGGCACGGCTAATCATCTGTCGGTTCTCGATCATGTTGGAATAGAATCCCTTGATTCTTTTGCGTTTGTCATCACGCCCAACAATCGCGAGTTTGAAGCTCGTCACAGTCATTCAATCCCTGAATCCTACTCGGAATACCACAGACAAGGTTTAGACTTTCCGGATTCTCATGAATGCCGCCATCAATCTAGTTTATACCACGAAGATTCTGATTAAGGAATCTAAGAGATATGCGCCCGGTCTAAGGTAGAATGGAAGTGGTTGTCAGTCACGCGTTCATAGGTGAGAATGATGATGAGTGTCACGGATCATCACATTCATCATGTTGAAGTGCAACGAATATCTTAGAATAAGAACAAACGGAATTGAATAGAAAATAGTAGTAATTGCATTGAAACTTGAGGTACAGCAGAGCTCCACACCCTTAATCTATGGTGTGTAAAAACTCCATCGTTAAAAATACATAAGTGATGAAGGTCCAGGCGTGGCCGAATGGCCAGCCCCTAAACGTGATCAAAAGATCAAAAAATGCAATCCAAGACCATCTAATACACTAGTAAAAAGTTCTATTTATACTAAACTAGCTACTAGGGTTTACAGAAGTAAGTAATTGATGCATAAATCCACTTCCAGGGCCCACTTGGTGTATGTTTGGGCTGAGCTTGATCTTTACACGAGTTGAGGCTTATCTTAGAGTTGAACGCCAAGTTGTAACATGTTTTTGGCGTTCAACTCTGGTTCGTGACGTGTTTCTGGCGTTTGACTCCAGAATGCAGCATAGAGCTGGCGTTGAGCGCCAGTTTACGTCGTCAAATCTCGAATAAAGTATGGACTATTATATATTGCTGGAAAGCTCTGGAGTTCTGTAGCTCTAGAAAATCCATTTCGAGTGCAGGGAGGTCAGAATCCAACAGCATCAGCAGTCCTTTGTCAGCCTTTTATCAGAGTTTTGCTCAGGTCCCTCAATTTCAGCCAGAAATTACCTGAAATCACAGAAAAACACAAAAACTCATAGTAAAGTCTAGAAATGTGAATTTAACATAAAAACTAATGAAAACATCCCTAAAAGTAGCTAGATCCTATTAAAAACTACCTAAAAACAATGCCAAAAAGCGTATAAATTATCCGCTCATCACAACACCAAACTTAAATTGTTGCTTGTCCCCAAGCAACTGAAAATAAATTAGGATAAAAAGAAGAGAATATACTATAAATCCCAAAATATCAATGAATATTAATTCTAATTAGATGAACGGGACTTGTAGCTTTTTGCTTCTGAACAGTTTTGGCATCTCACTTTTTCCTTTGATGTTTATAATGATTGGCATCTCTAGGAAATTAGATTTTCAGATAGTGTTATTGATTCTCCTAGTTAAGTATGTTGATTCTTGAACACAGCTACTTTTATGAGTCTTGGCCGTGGCCCTAAGCACTTTGTTTTCCAGTATTACCACCAGATACATAAATGCCACAGACACATAACTGGGTGAACCTTTTCAGATTGTGACTCAGCTTTGATAAAGTCCCCAGTTAGAGGTGTCCAGAGCTCTTAAGCACACTCTTTTTGCTTTGGATCACGACTTTAACCACTCAGTCTCAAGCTTTTCACTTGGACCTGCATGCCACAAGCACATGGTTAGGGACAGCTTGATTTAGCCGCTTAGGCCTAGTTTTTGTTTCCTTGGGCCCTCCTATCCATTGATGCTCAAAGCCTTGGATCCTTTTTACCCTTGCCTTTTGGTTTTAAGGGCTATTGGCTTTTTCTGCTTGCTTTTTCTTTTTCTTTCTATTTTTTTCGCCAAATTTTTTTTTTCGCAAGCTTTTGCTTTTTCACTGCTTTTTCTTGCTTCAAGAATCAATTTCATGATTTTTTTTCAGATTATCAATAGCATTTCTCTTTGTTCATCATTCTTTCAAGAGCCAACAATTTTAACATTCATAAACAACAAGATCAAAATTATGCACTGTTCAAGCATTCATTCAGAAGACAAAAAGTATTATCAGCACATCAATATAATTAAACTAAATTCAAGGATAATTTCGAAATTCATGTACTTCTTGTTTTTTTGAATTAGAAACATTTTTCATTTAAGCGAGGTGAAGGATTCATGGAATTAATTATAGCCTTGGTAAGGTATGAGAACTCGAAGTCCTATCCTAGTTATCCTTATCAATTGTGATGAGAATTGGATTTTTCTCCCACTTTGTTAACCTCTAACTATGAAGGTAAGTCAAGTGAATGAATTAATTCGAATCCTCAAGTCCCTGTCCTTCCTTGGGAAAAGTCAGAGTTATTGGATCTCGAATCAATTCTTGAAGAATTCTAATTTTCAATCAACAATGAGTTTGATAACTCAAGAGTCACCAATTAATCAACCAAAGCCAAAAGGGAAAAAAATCTAAATTAAATTAAAAGCATTCATGTAAATAAATCAATCAAACTACGTTTAAACATAAATTCAAATTCAACATAAAAGAGTTCATAAATTAAATTGGGAAAATAAGCAAAGGGAATATTAAACCTGGAATTCAGAAAAAAATTATAAGTTAGAATAATAATAAATCCTAAATCCTTTAAGAGGAATCCTAATCCTAATTCTAAGAGAGAGGAGAGAACCTTTCTCTCTAAAAACTACATCTAAAATAATAAAAAGTGAATTATGAATAGCATGATTATGAATGAATGGATTCCCCCACTTTATAGCCTCTAATCTGTCTGTTCTGGGCTGAAAACTGGGTCAAAAACAGCCTAGAAATCACTCCCAGCACTTTCTTGTCCGTACAGGTCACGGAAGAGTGACGCGGAGGGGTCGTCCACGCGTTAGCGTGGGTTGTGTTCCTGCCAGGTCACGCGGCCGTGTGATCCACGCGTTCGCGTGATCCACGCGTTCGCGTCGCCTGGCGTCGGGGCAGCAATGACAAATTATATATCGTTGCGAAGCCCCGGATGTTAGCTTTCCAACGCAACTGGAACCATCTCATTTGGATCTCTGTAGCTCAAGTTATAGCTATTTGAGTGCGAAGAGGTCAGGCTGGACAACTTAGCAATTTCTTTAACTTCTTGTATTCCTTCCACTTTTGCATGCTTCCTTTCCATCCTCTGAGCCATTCATGCCCTGTAATCCCTGAAATCACTTAACACACATATCACGGCATCTAATGGTAATAAAAGAGGATTAATGTTAACAAATATAAGACCAAAGAAGCATGTTTTCAATCATAGCATAAAATTCGGAAGAAAAACGTAAACTCATGCAAATAGTATGAATAAGTGGGTGAAAATCTGATAAAAACCACTCAATTGAGTACAAGATAAACCATAAAATAGTGGTTTATCAACCTCCCCACACTTAAACATTAGCATGTCCTCATGCTAAGCTCAAGAGAAACTATAAAGATGAAGAGGAATGGTAGGATGTATGAAATGCAACTTATCTATATGAATGCAACTACATGAAAAAAATTTTCTACCTACTTGGTTAAAAATAAATAAGTTCTCCAAGAAAAACATAAATCAGATTTCACTAATTCAAATCATATAAAATAAAGACAAGTAAACTTGTAAGAAGATAGCCCATGAAAGCAGGGAACGTAGAATTAAGCACTGAACCCTCACTAGTAGTGTATATGCGCTCAAATCTCTCTAGTGTATAGGGTAATCACTCTACTCTTCTCTAGTCATGATTTCTAAAACTTTGTTCTTCATCTAACCAATCAACAAATATTTAGTATACCCATGCACACATCATGAGGTCTTTTCAAGGTTGTAATGGGGCCAAGGCAAGGGTGATGATATATGTATGGCTAAGTGAGCTATAAATTGAATCTTTGAGTAACCTGAGCTGTCACCTAACTTACATATATGCTATATAATTTCTAAAATCATGCCTAGCTACCCATAATTTCCACTTTTATATCACATACTCACGTGTCAACTTTTCTTTTGATGTGTGTCACATATGCATTGATCTTTTATTAACTTAACATTGGGGTAATTTTGTCCCCTTATTTATTTATTTATATTATATTATATTTATTTTTTTTCTTCTTTTCTTTTCTTTTTTTTATAGAGACATAAAAACTAAAATAACATATCAATGCATATGGAATTTTTTAATTTCTGTTTTACATGAGTAGGTTCCCAAATTTCTCAATCTTCAAAATTAGCAACATGATACATTCCCTTTATTAATCCATGTTCTCACAGTTTCCCCACACTTAGTTGATACATAATCTCTATCTTAAGCTAACCAAAGATTCAATTTGGGATTTTTACTTTTGTTTTTGTGCATAAGGCTAGTGATGTGGTTATAGAACAGAAGGGGATAAAAAGGCTCAAGGTGGCTAACAAGGGTGATGTAAAGGGTAGGCTTATTTGGGATAAGTGAGCTAAAATCAAATAATGGCCTCAATCATATGCAAACATGTAAATACACTAAATATTGGACATATAGAATGGAACAAAATAAAGATTGCAATCATAGAGAAGAAAAACACACAAGAATAAAAATTTATGGTTAAATAATGTAACCATATAAATAAGCTCAAAATCTCACAGGTTGTGTGTTCTTTGGCTCAAAAACCATATTCCAAATACAACTTCAAAACAAGTTTAACACAAATTTTTCAATTTAAATTAGTGAAATACTATAAAAATTTCTTGAAAAAGAAAATATTTCTTCAACCAAGTGGTAAAATATGCACAAAATCAAATAAATATGCAAATGCAACAACTAGTTACAAAGAAAATTTAAACATTGGTGTTGAGACAAGAAAGTACTAACCCATGGAGATCGGTATCGACCTCCTCACACTTAAAGATTACACTATCCTCGGTGCATGCTAAGATGTACAAGTGGATGGGCTGCTCCAACTGATGCCTTTCTCCAAAGATTGTGCAGGTGGACTTGTTTGTCTTCCCATTCAGAAGCTTTTCCTCTCCCTTCGTGGTGGCCATCCTGAAAGAAGAGGGAAAAGAAGAAAAGTAACCCAAAAATAAAGATAAGAAAATAAATAAAGTATGGGTGTTAATGCCAGATAATAAGGGTCTCAATTACATGGTAGCTACAACATGCAAGTGAGAAAATAGTAGAAGTACATGGCAAAGCATGAGTGCAAAAATTTGAAACAATGGGAAAGAGAGTGCAAGGTAATATAAATTCATGTCAATGCAAAATTAATACAAATATGATAAAAGAATAGCATTGACTTAAACAATATTACCCAACAGTGTAAAACAAGTCACTGAGTACCAAAATAATACCAGAAAAGACACAACATTTGAATATGAACAAGTAACACCAATGGAAAAATAATAAATTTAGAAAAGAAAATAAAAAGATGCACAAAATTAAAATGCAATGGAAGAGAGTATGCAAATAAATTAAATAGAATAGAATGGAGGTGAAAAAAATGAGAAGTCAAAGAAAATAAGAAAGGAAGGAGAAAGAAATAAGAAAAGATAAGAAAAATAAGGATTTGTAGAAGAAAAGATAAGATATTTGGCAAATTAGGATAAGCTGTGCGACGCAAGCGACGCCATCGCGTGGGGCACGCGGTCGCGTGACTTGCACTTATACGGATTGACGCGGTCGCGTCGGTCACGCGGTCGCGTGACACAGTTTATGCTACTGGTGCGAGGGCAGCCTCGCGCTCGCACAACTCTCTATTCGAATTTTTATTTTTGCCAAATTTGGGGTGACGTGATCGCGTGGGGCATGCGATCGCGTGAGTGGGCTTCAGAAAGGAATGACGCGAACGCGTCGGCGACGCGGTCGCGTGGTAGAGATTGTGCATCCAGCACCAATCCGGCACCACTCTCGCACAATAATTCGTTGTGCACCCTTTTTACGTCAAAAATCAGGGCACGCGGCCGCGTGGGACACGCGGTCGCGTGGGAGGCCATTATTCCCATATGACGCGGACGCGGCCGCGTGGGATGATTTATGCCACGGGCACGCCTCCAGCCACGCTCTCGCGCGACTCTCTGTTCGATTTCTCTTCTTCACAACGCACATGGGACGCGGACGCGTCAGCGACACTGCCGCGTCGCGTGCATGCTTTTTTTTTATGCAAAATGCAGAATGCAATGCTTAATGTGAATGCTATGTATGATTCCAGGTTCAATGAAGGATAAAATAAAACTTGAAAACAAATAAAACTGAATAAAAATGAAAAAGGAACGATCATACCTTGGTGGGTTGTCTCCCACCTAGCACTTTTAGTTAAAGTCCTTAAGTTGGACATTTGAGGAGCTTCCTGTTATGGCGGCTTGTGCTTAAACTCATCCAGAAATCTCCACCAATGTTTGGAGTTCCAGTAGCCTCCGGGGTCCCAAACTAGGCATGTGAAGCTTCTGATCAGCTTCAAACATATTTTCAGACTCCCGGGGTGATGAATATCAGAGTATTTTTCAGGATCCCAAACTTTGGTTCCAAATCCGCCTTTGTTTTGATCTATACTTTTCCATCCGGGCAGTTTGGAAATTAGATTCTCACCAAGATGACCAAACATTTTCCGAGATCCTATCAAGTGAGCTTGACACCAACTTCTGCACCTCAAATTGAAGTGTGAAACCTCAATGGATCTTGCATACCAGCGCTGAGTGCGAGGCATTTCCCTTTTTCTCTTAAAGCCGCAAAGAGCTCTAAGCTGGCCATCTGTTTCAAGCAAACCATATTCAAGTGGAAAAATAAAGATAAGAGTTAAGGATTTTACCCACTTGAAGTCTGTATTGGGTGGTAATGGCCTTGGGATCAGTGTTTCCAGTGGTTCTGCAAGATCTACTCCCTTGTGGTCTTCAGTGGATTCCTCCACTTCCTTGCAAACCTTTTCCATTCCAGCCATGTTCTGGTCAAAGTCTTCCATATCTTCCTCATCACTTGAGTCAAAAATAGGAAGTTGAGAAAAGTCGACCTCTGCATCATCTTCGTATTCACTCGGGGAAGATTCTTCTGTCTCAGAGAATTCACTTGCGGCTGCAAGTTCATCACTAGGAGGACTTGACTGGTGACTATCATCATCAAAGAAACATGCGTCTTGAGTTACTTCGTCCAATTCTTCATAAGATATTTGCAGTGGAGGCGGTGCAAAATCCCCCTCAGCATCAATTGTAACATCCTTGACGGAATTCTCCATAACTCTGGATTCAGGTGGCGGTTCGGCGTCTCCTGAATCTTCAACCAACTCTTCTTCTTCTGCAATGACAGCTTCCTCTACTTGTTCCAGTACGAAGTTATGCTCTATGCTGTTCATTGGAGCTTCTAGCGTCTTCTTTGTACTGCGTTCTTCATTGGATTCTCCACATAAAGCCATGGGAGTCTGTTGAGGGGCTGAACGTCTGGAAGATAATTGATTTATTGCTTGCTCCAATTGATGAAGGGTTGCAGTAAATTGTTTTATTGATTCTTCAAGGCGAACCTATGATTCTGGCTTTGATGGATATAGGTATGGTGTATGGGGGAGTGGTGGTTCTTGGGAGTAATTGGATTGGTGTTGGGGTGGATAAGGATCGTATGGTGGCGAATGGTGAAAAGAAGCTTGCGAGTGTGGTGGTTCGAGGTTATGTTGAGAGGATGGTCTATAGGCACGGGGTGGGGCTTGTTGGTAGTTACAAGGTTGTCCACCATATCTCTCAGCTGAGTATGCATTGTAGAATGGTCGTTGTCCATGATATCTTGGAGGGTGTTATTGCCTAAAGGGTTGATTAGATCATCTTGGCTCCATCCATCCTTGATTGGTCTAACCTTGATGCATATTTCTGCTGTGGTTTCTATTTCCTTCAACAAAGTTAGAACCAAACTCAAAGGAAGAGGGGTGAGAATTCATAGTAGTTATCAGTAATAAAGGGGAAAAAGGAGAAACAAATAAACAAGTACAATATATATATATATATTTTTGAAAAATATTTACAATAACCAATAATAAGGCACACGTTTGCAATTCCCCGGCAACGGCGCCATTTTGACGTTAGGATTTTTGCTAGTAAAGAATTTATAAAAATATTCGCATTGTAGATATAGCTTCTAAACTAACAGAAATCCCTTCGTACAAAAGTTTTGGTAGTCACAAGTAACAAACACTTTTTAAAATTGATAACCGAATATTTAAACCTCGGGTCGTTTTCTCAAGGAATTGCAGGGAGGTATGTTCTTATTATTGGTTATGCAAAAGTATGTTTGGGGTTTTGGATTAAGGTAAAAGGTATGTTGAATGACACTTAAAATAAAATAATAACAACTGTAAAATAAACTCTTGGTAAGCTATGAGAACTGGAAGTCCTATCCTAGTTATCCTTATCAATTGTGATGAGAATTGGATTTTTCTCCCACTTTGTTAACCTCTAACTATGAAGGTAAGTCAAGTGAATGAATTAATTCGAATCCTCAAGTCCCAGTCTTCCCTTGGGAAAAGTCAGAGTTATTGGATCTCGAATCAATTCTTGATGAATTCCAATTTTCAATCAACAATGAGTTTGATAACTCAAGAGTCACCAATTAATCAACCAAAGCCAAAAGGGAAAAACATCTAAATTAAATTAAAAGCATTCATGTAAATAAAGCAATCAAACTATGTTTAAACATAAATTCAAATTCAACATAAAAGAGTTCATAAATTAAATTGGGAAAATAAGTAAAGGGAATATTAAACCTGGAATTCAGAAAAAAATTATAAGTTGGAATAATAATAAATCCTAAATCCTTTAAGAGGAATCCTAATCCTAATTCTAAGAGAGAGGAGAGAACCTTTCTCTCTAAAAACTACATCTAAAATAATAAAAAGTGAATTATGAATAGCATGATTATGAATGAATGGATTTCCCCACTTTATAGCCTCTAATCTGTGTGTTCTGGGCTAAAAACTGGGTCAAAAATAGCCCAGAAATCACTCCCAGCGCTTTCTGGTCCGTACAGGTCGCGGAAGAGTGACGCAGAGGCGTCGTCCACGCGTTAGCGTGGGTTGTGTTCCTGCCAGGTCATGCGGCCGCGTGATCCACGCATTTGCGTCGCCTGGCGTCGTGGCAGCTATGGTAAATTATATATCGTTGCGAAGCCCCGAATGTTAGCTTTCCAACGCAACTAGAACCAACTCATTTGGACCTCTATAGCTCAAGTTATAGCTGTTTGAGTGCGAAGAGGTCAGGTTGGACAGCTTAGCAATTTCTTTAACTTCTTGTATTCCTTCCACTTTTGCATGCTTCCTTTCCATCCTCTGAGCCATTCATGCCCTGTAATCCCTGAAATCACTTAACACACATATCACGGCATCTAATGGTAATAAAAGAGGATTAATATTAACAAATATAAGACCAAAGAAGTATGTTTTCAATCATAGCTTAAAATCCGGAAGGAAAACGTAAACTCATGCAAATAGTATGAATAAGTGGGTGAAAAGCTGATAAAAACCACTCAATTGAGTACAAGATAAACCATAAAATAGTGGTTTATCAGTGCTCTTGATGTTCCACCCTTAATTGATCCATATTGTAACTCAAATCTTCAAGAGAAGTGTTGAGTTGTTCCTAATAATTGTTGGGAAGAAAGTGCATCCCTTGAGGCATCTCTGAGATTTCTTGGTGATGAGCTTCCTCATGCGTCTCTTGGGTTCCATGAGTGGGCTCTCTTGTTTGCTCCATCCTTTTCTTAGTGATGGGCTTGTCCTCCTCGATGGGGATGTCTCCTTTTATGATGACTCCAGCTAAGTAACATAGATGGCTAATAAGATGAGGAAAAGCTAGCCTTGCCAAAGTATAGGGCTTATCGGCTATTTTGTAGAATTCAAGGGAGATAACTTCATGAATTTCTACTTCCTCTCCAATCATGATGCTATGGATCATGATGGCCCGATCCACAGTAACTTCAGATCGGTTGCTAGTGGGGATGATGGAGCGTTGCATGAACTCCAACCATCCTCTAACCACAGGCTTGAGGTCCAGTCTTCTTAATTGAACCGACTTACCTTTGGAGTCTCTTTTCCATTGAGCTCCTTCAACACATATGTCCCTAAGGACTTGGTCCAACCTTTGATCAAAGTTGACCCTTCTTGTGTAAGGGTGTGTATCTCCTTGCATCATGGGCAAGTTGAATGTCAACCTCACATTTTCTAGACTAAAATCTAAGTATTTCCCCCGAACCATTGTAAGATAGTTCTTTGAATTCGGGTTCATACTTTGATCATGGTTCCTAGTAATCCATGCATTGGCATAGAACTCTTGAACCATCAAGATTCTGACTTGTTGAATGGGGTTGGTCAGAACTTCCCAACTTCTTCTTTGAATCTCATGTCGGTTCTCCGGAAACTCATTTTTCTTGAGCTTGAAAGGGACCTCAGGGATCACCTTCTTTTTAGCCACAACATCATAGAAGTGGTCTTGATGGGCTTTAGAGATGAATCTCTCCATCTCCCATGACTCAGAGGTGGAAGCTTTTGTCTTCCCTTTCCCTTTTCTAGATGTTTTTCTGGCCTTAGGTGCCATCAATGGTAATGAAAAAAGAAAAAGTTTATGCTTTTACCACACCAAACTTAAAATATTGCTCGCCCTCGATCAAGAGAAGAAAGAAAAGAAGAAGAAGAAGAGAAAATATGGAGGAGATTAGGGGAGGTGTATTCGGCCAAGGTGTAGAAGAGGGGGTTGTGTTGTGTGAAAATTAAGGAGAATGGAGGGGTTCATATAGGGAGAGGAGAGGGAGTAGGTTCGGCCAATTAGGGTGGGTTTGGGTGGGAAAGAAATTTGAATTTTGAAGGTAGGTGGGGTTTATGGGGAAGAGTGGATGGATGTGAGTGGTGAAGGGGGTAATTGGGAAGAGAGATTGAGGTGATTAGTGAAGGGTTTTGGGGAAGAGTGTTTATTGGAAAGAGAGGATGAATGTTGAGAAGAGGGGAGAATATGGTAGGTGGGGATCCTGTGGGGTCCACAGATCCTGAGATGTTAAAGATTTACATCCCTGTACCAATTAGGCATGTAAAATGCCTTTGCATGCAATTCTGGCATTTAAACGCCGAAGTGATGCATGTTCTGGGCGTTCAACGCCCATGTGTAGCATATTTCTGGCGTTGAACGCCAGTTCCATGCTTGTTTCTGGCGTTCAGCGCCAGCTCTCCTCAGGGTGCATTCCTGGCATTTGAACGCCAGGGTGTTGCTTGTATCTGGCGTTCAACGCCAGATTCATGCTCTGTTCTGGCGTTGAACGCCAGACAGATGCTCCTTACTGGCGTTTAAATGCCAGTAAGTCCTTCCTCCAGGGTGTGATTTTTTTCTGCTGTTTTTGATTCTGTTTTTAATTTTAATATTTTTTTCGTGACTCCACATGATCATGTACCTAATAAAACATAAAAGAACGATAAAATAAAAAATAAAATTAGATAAATAAAAATTGGGTTACCTCCCAATAAGCGCTTCTTTAATGTCAATAGCTTGACAGTGGGCTCTTATGGAGCCTCACAGGTGATCAGGTCAATGTTGTATAGTCCCAACACCAAACTTAGAGTTTGGTTGTGGGGATTCAACACCAAACTTAGAGTTTGGTTGTGGCCTCCCAACACCAAACTTAGAGTTTGACCTGGGGGCTCTGTTTGACTCTGTACTGAGAGAAGCTCTGCATGCTTACTCTCCCTTGTTACAGAAGGATAGCCGTGTGCCTTAAACACAAGGTTGTCCCCATTCAATTGAAGGACTAATTCTCCTCTGTTAACATCTATCAAAGCTTCTGCTGTGGCTAGGAAAGGTCTTCCAAGGATGATGTATTCATCCTCCTCCTTCCTAGTGTCTAAGATTATGAAATCAGCAGGAATGTAAAGGCCTTTAACCTTTACTAACACGTCCTCTACTAATCTATAAGCTTGTCTTACTGACTTGTCTGTCAATTGAAATGAGAATAAGGCAGGCTGTACCTCAATGATCTCCAGTTTCTCCATTACAGAGAGTGGCATAAGATTTATGCCTGACCCTAGGTCACACAAAGCTTTCTCAAAGGTCATGGTGCCTATGGTACAGGGTATTAAGAATTTCCTAGGATCTTGTTTCTTTTGAGGTAAAGTTTGCTGAACCCATGTATCAAGTTCACTAATGAACAAGGGAGGTTCACCTTCCCAAGTCTCATTACCAAATAACTTGGCGTTCAGCTTCATGATGGCTCCTAGATATTGAGCAACTTGCTCTCCAGTTACATCTTCATCCTCTTCAGAGGAAGAATAATCTTCAGAGCTCATGAATGGTAGAAGGAGGTTTAATGGGATCTCTATGGTCTCTATATGAGACTTAGATTCCTTTGGATCTTCAATAGGAAACTCCTTCCTGCTTGAGAGACGTCCCATGAGATCTTCCTCATTGGGATTCGCGTCCTCTCCCTCCTTCTTGCATTCGGCCATGTTGAGTATATCAATGGCCTTGTACTCTATCTTTGGATTCTCTTCTGTATTGCTTGGGAGAGTACTAAGAGGGGTTTCAGAAACTTTCTTACTCAGCTGGCCTACTTGTGCCTCCAAATTTCTAATGGAGGATCTTGTTTCACTCATGAAACTTAAAGTGGACTTAGACAGATCAGAGACTAGATTAGCTAAATTAGAAGTGCTTTGCTCAGGATTCTCTGTCTGTTGCTGAGAAGATGATGGAAAAGGCTTGCTATTACTGAGCCTAGTTCGTCCACCATTATTAAAGCCTTGTTGAGGCTTTTGTTGATCCTTCCATGAGAAATTTGGATGATTTCTCCATGATGAATTGTAGGTGTTTCCATAAGGTTCACCTAAGTAATTTACTTCTGCTATTGCAGGGTTATCAGGATCATAAGCTTCTTTTTCAGAAGATGCCTCTTTAGTACTGTTGGATGCATTTTGCCATCCATTCAGACTTTGGGAAATCATGTTGACTTGCTGAGTCAACATTTTGTTCTGAGCCAATATGGCATTCAGAGCATCAATCTCAAGAATTCCCTTCCTCTGAGGCATCCCATTATTCACGGAATTCCTCTCAGAAGTGTACATGAACTGGTTATTTGCAACCATGTCAATAAGTTCTTGAGCATCTGCAGGCGTTTTCTTTAGGTGAATGGATCCACCTGCAGAGTGGTCCAGTGACAACTTAGAGAACTCAGACATACCATAATAGAATATATCCAGAATGGTCCATTTTGAAAGCATGTCAGAAGGACACCTTTTGGTCATCTGCTTGTATCTTTCCAAAACTTCATAGAGGGATTCACCATCTTTTTGTTTGAATGTCTGAACATCCAATCTAAGCTTGCTCAGCTTTTGAGGAGGAAAGAATTTAGCCAAGAAGGCCGTGACCATCTTATCCCAGGAGTCCAGGCTATCCTTAGGTTGTGAATCTAACCATGTTCTAGCTCTGTCTCTTACAGCAAAAGGGAAAAGCATGAGCCTGTAGACTTCAGGATCTACTCTATTTGTCTTTACAGTCTCACAGATCTACAAGAACTCAGTTAAAAACTGATAGGGATCTTCTGATGGAAGTCCATGAAACTTGCAGTTTTGTTGCATTAGAGCAACTAACTGAGGTTTCAGCTCAAAATTGTTTGCTCTAATGGCAGGAATTGAGATGCTTCTTCCATCAAACTTGGAAGTAGGTGTAGTATAATCATCAAGCATCCTTCTTGCATTATTGTTGTTGGGTTCGGCTGCCATCTCCTTTCTTGTTCGAAAATTTCAGCAAGGTTGTCTCTGGATTGTTGTAATTTAGCTTCTCTTAGTTTCCTCTTCAGAGTCCTTTCAGGTTCTGGATCAGCTTCAACAAAAATGCCTTTTTTCTTGTTACTGCTCATATGAAAGAGAAGAGAACAGAAAAAGAAGAGGGATCCTCTATGTCACAGTAAAGAGGTTCCTTATTATTAGTAGAAAAAGAAAGGGAATAAGAAGAATGGAGAATCCAAACACAAGGGTAAGGATAGAGGTAGTGATTTGAGATGAAGAGAAGTGTTAGTGAATAAATAAATAAATAGAGGAAGATGAGAGAGAAAGAATTCGAAAATTAATTTTGAAAAGCAGTTAATGATTTTCGAAAATTAAAGGTGTGATAGAATTAAAATTAAAATTTAAAACAATTAGTTAATTAAAAAGAATTTTGAAAGAGGGATGAGATATTTTCGAAAAGTAGAGAGGGTAAAGTAGTTAGGTGGTTTTGAAAAAGATAAGAAACAAACAAAAAGTTAATTAGTTAGTTGAAAAAGATATTAAAATCAAATTTTAAAAAGATAAGAAGATAAGAAGTTAAGAAGTTAGAAAAGATATTTTAAAATCAAATTTTTGAAAAAAAGATAAAATTTTGAAAAAAATATGATATAAAAGATAAAATGAAAAGATATGATTAAAAAGATATGGTTAGAAAATATTTAATTTTTTAAAAATTAAAATTAATTACTTAACTAACAAGAAACTAAAAGATATGATTCTAGAATTTAAAGATTGAACCTTTCTTAACAAGAAAGTAACAAACTTCAAATTTTTGAATCAATCATATTAATTGTTAGCATAATTTTCGAAAATAAAGATAAAACTAAGAAAAAGATTTTTGAAAAATATTTTAAAACATTAAATTTTTGAAAATTAATAAGAAAAATGAAAAAGATTTAATTTTTGAAAAAGTTTTAAAAAGATAAGATTTTTAAAATTTGAAAATTTGACTTGACTTACAAGAAATAACTAATTTTAAAAATTTTTGACTAAGTCAACCCAAATTTTCGAAATTTTGAGAGAAAAAAGGAAAAGATATTTTTTTATTTTTGAATTTTTAATGATGAGAGAGAAAAACATAAAAATGACCCAAAACATGAAGTTTTTGGATCAAAACACATAATGCATGCAAGAATACTATGAATGTCAAGATGAATACCAAGAACACTTTAAAGATCATGATGAACATCAAGAACATATTTTTGAAAAATTTTTGATGCAAAGAAAACATGCAAGACACCAAACTTAGAAATCTTTAATGCATGGACACTATGAATGCAAAAATGCATATGAAAAACAATAAAAGACACAAAACAAGAGAACATCAAGATCAAACAAGAAGACTTACCAAGAACAACTTAAAGATCATGAAGAACACCATGAATGCATGAATTTTCGAAAAATAATGCATAAATTTTTACAAGCATGCAAGTGACACCAAACTTAAAAATTGAATCAAGACTCAAACAAGAAACACAAAATATTTTTGGTTTTTTTTTATTTTTTTGTATTTTCTTTCATATATTTTTTGAAAAGCATATAGGGAAGATAAAATAAGAAATTCAAAATTTTTAATAAGAATTCTAGGAATCTTTCAATGTTAGCCTAAAGCTCCAATCGAAGGGTTGGGCATGGCTTAATAGCCAGCCAGCTTCAGAAGATATAAATCAGGCATGTAACAACTGATATTCCAATTAACTTGCCTCTATGCTGATGGTTTTGAAGTCTCAATCCAATTGAGTTAGACATGGCTTTACAGCCAGCCAAGCTTCAACATACTTTATGAAACACTAGAATTCATTCTTAAAAATTTTGAATAATTTTTCGAAAACAGGTGAGAACATTTTGAAAAATGTTTTGAAAAATTATATATTTTTTATGAAAACATTTGAAAAGAAAATAAAAAGAAAACTACCTAATCTGAGCAACAAGATGAACCGTCAGTTGTCCAAACTTGAACAATCCCCGGCAACAGCGCCAAAAACTTGGTGCACGAAATTGTGATCATCAACAATGGCGACAAAAAAACTTGGTAGCGCTCTCAACGTGAATCACACTTAGTCACAACTCCGCACAACTAACCAGCAAGTGCACTGGGTCGTCCAAGTAATACCTTACGTGAGTAAGGGTCGATCCCACGGAGATTGTTGGTATGAAGCAAGCTATAGTCATTTTGTAAATCTCAGTTAGGCAGATAGTAAATGTTATGGAGTTTTCGAATAATAATAAAACAAAAAAGAAAGATAGAGTTACTCATGTAATTCAATGATGGGAATTTCAGATAAGTGTGTGGAGGTGCTTGTCCCTATTGGATCTCTGCTTTCCTACTGTCTTCCTTCAATCCTTCTTATTCCTTTCCATGGCAAGCTGTATGTAGGGCATCACCGTTATCAATGGCTACATCCCACCCTCTCAGTGAAAAAGGTCCAAATGCTCTGTCACGGCACGGCTAATCATCTGTCGGTTCTCGATCATGTTGGAATAGAATCCCTTGATTCTTTTGCGTTTGTCATCACGCCCAACAATCGCGAGTTTGAAGCTCGTCACAGTCATTCAATCCCTGAATCCTACTCGGAATACCACAGACAAGGTTTAGACTTTCTGGATTCTCATGAATGCCGCCATCAATCTAGCTTATACCACGAAGATTCTGATTAAGGAATCCAAGAGATATGCTCCCGGTCTAAGGTAGAACGGAAGTGGTTGTCAGTCACACGTTCATAGGTGAGAATGATGATGAGTGTCACGGATCATCACATTCATCATGTTGAAGTGCAACGAATATCTTAGAATAAAAACAAGCGGAATTGAATAGAAAATAGTAGTAATTGCATTGAAACTTGAGGTACAGCAGAGCTCCACACCTTTAATCTATGGTGTGTAGAAACTCCACCGTTAAAAATACATAAGTGATGAAGGTCCAGGCATGGCCGAATGGCCAGCCCCCAAACGTGATCAAAAGATCAAAAAATACAATCCAAGACCGTCTAATACACTAGTAAAAAGTTCTATTTATACTAAACTAGCTACTAGGGTTTACAGAAGTAAGTAATTGATGCATAAATCCACTTTCGTGGCCCACTTGGTGTATGTTTGGCTGAGCTTGATCTTTACATGAGCTGAGGCTTATCTTGGAGTTGAACACCAAGTTGTAACGTGTTTTTGGCGTTCAACTCTGGTTCTTGACGTGTTTCTGGCGTTTGACTCCAGAATGCAGCATAGAGCTGGCGTTGAGCGCCAGTTTACGTCATCAAATCCCGAATAAAGTATGGACTATTATATATTGCTGGAAAGCTCTGGATGTCTACTTTCAAAAGACGTTAAGAGCGCGCCATTTGGAGTTCTGTAGCTCGACAAAATCTATTTCGAGTGCAGGGAGGTCAGAATCCAACAGCATCAGCAGTCCTTTGTTAGCCTTTTATTAGAGTTTTGCTCAGGTCCGTCAATTTCAGCCAGAAATTACCTGAAATCACAGAAAAACACACAAACTCATAGTAAAGTCTAGAAATGTGAATTTAGCATAAAAACTAATGAAAACATCCCTAAAAGTAGCTAGATTCTATTAAAAACTACCTAAAAACAATACCAAAAAGCGTATAAATTATCCGCTCATCACTATTGCTTTCATCCAATCATTCTTACTCCTTTCCATGGCAAGCTGTATGTAGGGCATCACCGTTGTCGATGGCTACTTCCCATCCTCTCAGTGAAAATGTTCCAAATGCTCTGTCACAGCACGGCTAATCATCTGTTGGTTCTCGGTCATGTTGGAATAGAATCCAGTGATTCTTTTGCCTCTGTCACTACACCCAACACTCGCGAGTTTGAAGCTCGTCACAGTCATCCCATCTCAGATCCTACTCAGAATACAACAGATAAGGTTTAGACTTTCCAGATCTTAGGAATGGCCGCCAATAATTCTAGGTTATACCACGAAGACTCCGATCTTTCAAAATAAAGGCTAAGAGATACACGCTCGATCTAAGGTAGAACGGGAGTGGTTGTCAGGCACGCGTTCATAGGTGAGAATGATGATGAGTGTCACGGATCATCACATTCATCATGTTAAAGGGCAGCGAATATCTTAGAATAAGAATAAGCTAAATTGAATAGAAGAATAATAGTAATTGCATTAATACTCGAGGAACAGCAAAGCTCCACACCTTAATCTATGATGTGTAAAAACTCCACCATTGAAAATACATAAGTGATGGTCCAGGCATGGCCGAATGGCCAGCTCCCATGAAGGTCTAAAATCACATACACTGATTAAAGATCCATCCAAAGACCAGACGCCTAGTACAATAGTAAAAAGTTCTATTTATACTAAACTAGCTACTAGGGTTTACAGAAATAAGTCTAAGTGCAGAAATCCACTTTCGGGGCCCACTTTGTTGTGTGCTTGGGCTGAGCTTGAGCTTTACACGTGTAGAGGCTTCTCTTGGGGTTAAACGCCAAGTTGTAACGTGTTCTTGGCGTTTAACTCTAGTTTGTGATGTGTTTCTCGCGTTTTACTCGAGAATGCAGCATAGAGCTGGCGTTGAACGCCAGTTTGCGCCATCTAAGCACGAATAAAGTATGGACTATTATATATTGCTGGAAATCCCTAGATGTCTACGTTCCAACGCAATTAAGAGAGCTCCATTTGGAGTTCTGTAGCTGCAGAAAATCCATCTCGAGTGCAGGGAGGTCAGAATCCAACAACATCAGCAGTCATTTTTCAACCTGAATCAGATTTTTGCTCAGGTCCCTCAATTTCAGCCAGAAAATACCTGAAATCACAGAAAAACACACAAACTCATAGTAAAGTCCAGAAATGTGAATTTTGCATAAAAACTAATAAAAACATCCCTAAAAGTAGCTAGATCCTACTAAAACTACCTAAAAACAATGCCAAAAAGCGTATAAATTATCCGCTCATCACCACGCCTGTGCATTTTTGTGGCGTTTGCCCCCAAGTGACACACCAATTTCACATGCCCAGCTTCTTGTTTGTCTTCTTCCCATTTTTGATGTCTTTTTTTACCTGCAATTCAGCACAACTCATCTCAAAGTAGTGTACCTTAATATTCACCAAATAATGCATGAATTGTACTGATTCAAATGAGATTTATGCTCTTTTATGGTCTTCTTTATGCAAGAAAGAAGGGTAGATGATGCAAGTTATCAATCACATCATCGGTTGTGCAACCAACACCTCGCCCTCCTAATACTTAGTTCATGGATCGCCAAAGTGAGAGACCAAGTACCTTGGTTAACCGAAGAGCCGACTCCCAATACGAAGCAATCGAGAAAAGAACAATCTAATGGGAGAGGACACTGAATGTTCCAAATAAATACAAGGTGATCATCCATGATTAAATTGCCTCACTTTAGTGGGAATTTCTTGAGCAGGACCCCATTGAAGTTAATGAATCCATGGTGTGGGAACTCTATGCTAACTATCAAGCTTGGGAAGCGGAGTCTGTATTCCTCTGAGGGAAGACGTTGGATACTTCCAACAAGGCTCTAGAAGCCCTTCTAAAGATTCCCCATATTCCGCCTGCTAAGGATGCTTATTCGAGGATCAAAGCGGATGTGTTCAACGGGAGGATGTCTTTGGCTCCTATTCTTAAGAGAATTGGCCGTCTTGGTGCCTCCTGGGAATATAGCAAGGGAGGAAAATCTGTTCCCACTAGCATTTCTTATTCCGATTTGAATGCCGAGGCTAATATTTGGCATCAAATTGTGGCTGACTATATAATTTCTTGCACCCATGCTACCCATGTTCGACTTAAAGCTGCTTTGCTAATTTAGGCTATTTTGAAAGGAAAGAAAATAGCCATTTTGCCTTTGATGCGCACATCAATTTGGAAACTCATTGAAAAGAAAAAGATCAACATTCCTTTTCTATCGAGGGTGATGTGATCGGCTATAGCAGCGGGGGTAGAGAGGCGACCTACGAATGTCATGTTCAAGATACCAAGAGGCAACCAATTCATTCTATGCGAATATTCGGATGGATCGACAAAGAAGACACCCTCTAAGAGGAAAGCACCTACAATACCATCATCAAATCCACCAACTTCATCAACTCCTCTACCATTTCTCCGGTCTCTTCCGAACTTCTTCCAAGTCATATTGTATGATATCCACGACATGGAGCGACTTGAGCACAAGCATTTCGAATGGGTAGTGGCAAGACTACAAAGACGAGACCCCGGCCCAACTCCCAAAGCTTCGTCAGAGTTAGTTGGGGAGGAGGATGATGGAAGTCATCAACCCATGTTAATGACCACCAGCTGAAGGTGGAGTCCCCAAGTTATCATTCTCCCAGATTATTCGAATGCACGGAGGACCGTGCATCAATTAAGTGTGGGGGAGGATTGACAACTTTGAGTGGGGTAAAATTCTTTTCTTAGACACTTTGCAATACCTTCTGGTCTTTTTCTTCATTTTTGGTAATTTTCTTTTTATTGCATCCTGCTTGGTTTGTTTGTATATATTTCTTTAGTGCTTATAGTTTTATGGTAGTGAATATTTACCTTTGCATGTTGCATGGTAGAGTAAATAAGTTTGGTAAAACAAAAAGAAATTTTCATGAAATCTCTCTTAGGACGTGCCATTGATTGAATTTGAAAAATTGTTTTTTAACTTGCTTGAAGCATCCTTTTTCATAGAACATAGAAAAAAGAGCTAGAACAACATACCTTGTGAGATTTGAGCTCTCATAGATAGTTGCACATCTTCAACCATAAAGTTTGTTCTTGTGTGTTATACTCTTTTTTTTATTATGTTCTTAGATTTGTTTGAATCTTTATGTCCTATATTTGGTGTTTGAATGCATTTAGTAAGATTGAGGCCATTTTTGATATTGAACTCACTAACCCATATGGCTAACCCTTACATTCGCCTTTGTAACCCTTTTTTGAGCCTTTAAATCCCCTTTTGTTTTGATTCGAAGCACATTATCCTCCCCAAAGTGAAAAACCATTGATGTCCTTGGATTGCCTCTTTGATTAGCTTGGGTGAAATAGTGTGTGCATTACTCATAGTGTGGGGGAAAATTGTTGGGAAACATTGGTAATGAAGTTACATGGGGCATTAATTGTGAAAATTTGGAAAATGGGTATACACTCATGCATTCATTGTTCAAGACATATGCATCTCTTGTTGTTGAAAAAAACAAGGAAATTTTGATTTTGTAATAAAAAAAATATCAGAAATCAAATCAAATCATGTGCATAATAGCATATGAAATAAAAAGGTAAATAAAGGATGCATATGTTTGTATTTTGGAAAGAAAATGCATGAGTGGATGTAAAAAATGGGTGGTTAGGTTGTTTTGTTATGTGTATATAGGATGATATAGGATTAGGTGGACACTTGGTCTAATCAAAGATCCAATTCACTAAGTCCACTTAGCCATATTAATCTTATCCAATTCACTAAGTCCACTTAGCCATATTAATCTTACCTTAACTCTAGCCCCATTACAACCCTCTAAAGACCTCATGATATTTGTTTTCATGCATCAAATATTAGTTGACTGTTAGACGACTTGCAAATATTTGAAAAATATGATTAAAGAAGAATTGAGTGATTACGCCCTAAACACTGAGCGAATAGAGTGAATACACGTCCGGTGAGGGGTTCAATCGTTCAATTCTATGTTCTTGTCTCTTGTATTGTATTTTCTCGCAAGTTGTTTGTTAGTTTTGAAAATCTCAATTCAATTCTTTAGACATTGATCATAGTGCATTGACTCTTTGCCTTGGCCCTAAGGCTTTCTTGGGATTGATTGGAATTTCATGGTTTGTTTCTACCAACTATTAGTAGAATAGATATTAGTAGGTAATATATAGGATAGTTGCATGCGTATAGGTAGTACATCAAATTAATCGTTTGCCCTTTTATTCATCTCCTTTGATTATGATTAGTATGAGGACATGCTAGTGTTTAAGGGTGGGGGAATTGATGAATCTATATTTTACGATAATGTTTTGTTAGAATTGAGTGGATTTTATCATGCAAACTTACACTTGTTCCCTTAAATAGCATGCTTTTGAGTTTTCCTCCTAAATAATGCTTGATTATGAAAACATGCTCTTTTGTGCTTAATTTAGTAAATTTTATTCCATTTTGGCTTCCATTCAATACCTTGATGTTGTTGATGAGTGATTTCAGATGTATAAGGTAAGAATGGCTTGGTGAGAATGGAAGAAGAGCATGCAAGGAGGAGGAAGCATGAAGAAACAAAGAAGAAGAGCATCGCGATGTATGCGTGCGCACAGCCTCTTATGCGTACGCACAAGTAGCAAAGCAAAGCGAAGTGTGCGAGCGCACAGCATCTTGTGCGTCGCACGATCACCCAAAGTATCGTGAAGTGTGCGTGCGCACAGCCTCTTGTGCGTACGCACAATCTGAGATTTCGGCCAAGTGTGCGTGCGTACACGTCTGTGCGTATGCACAAGTACCCACACGTGCCTTCGTTAAAAAGCACGTGACTCACATTTTTGAGGGATTGGAGCCCCAATTCTGATGTCCTGGAGCTCATATTGCAAGGGGCAAACATTGGAGAATCATAGCATATCATTAGGACTAGTTATTAGATAGTAGTAGGAGGCTTTAAGTTTAGTTTTTCTTTAAGTTTCTCTCAACACCATTAGGGTTTCTATTAGGATTTTATATTTCAAGTGCCATTTTTCATTTTTGATCGTGGATTTTTGCTTGCCTCCATTGTAAGTATTTCTTAATTACTACTTTTTATAGTTACAATTTTGATACTCTTTCTTGTAGTTAAAGTCATATTGTTAATACATATACTTTTTGCAATTTTGATCTCTTGTTGATGATTTTGATGATTGATGATTGTTATATGCTAGGTTGAGTTAGCATTGTTGATTTAGATTAATTGTCGCTCATAGTTTCAAGTATTTTCTCAATTTTGTCATGATTTGTGTTTATGCCCACCAAGTGCATGTGGAAATGTCAATTTTGATTATGGGTTAAATTTCCACCTCTTGGCTTGGAAAAAAATGAGCATATGGGTTTCTAGAGTTGGAATGTCCAACATTTAGTGATAATTCTTGGATTGTTAATTGTTCTTGTTTTCACTAGCACTAACTTGTTGCTAAGGCAATTAGCAAGTGAGTTAGGATTTGTGGATTAAGAACAACTATGCTCACTTGACCTACTCTTCGATGTAAGAGTTAACTAAGTGAGATTAATCCATTATAATTGTCATAGTTGTGGTTGCAACAAGGAAAGGATTCGTTAGCTCTCCCCAAGCTAAGATTCGATTTACGCTTTGAATCACACACACATACATACATCAATCACTTTTATATCTTAGTTGTTCATATTACATAGCTAGTTTTTTAATCCCTTTATTAGTTCATTAATTGCAATTTTGAATGTTCTTTCATTCCTTTAATTGTTTATCTCTTTATTGAAAATCCCTTTTGCCTTCACAACTGAAATTGTGCACTCATTGATTATTAGTCCTTGGGAGACAACCCGGGAATTAAAAACTCCCGATTTATATTTGTTTTGAATAGTGACAATTTTTTATTCTAAACTTTGGTGTTGGTCGATTGTTGGGTTGAGGCTATACTTGCAACGCTAATTCCATTTTTGAAGAAAAGACCTAAGCCGCTCTAGGCCACGCACCAACTACCAGCATGAGTTTGCACCTTAATATCTCGTCCACGAATCATTGTTTCAACGCCATCACCAACAATTATAGCTACTTCGTACGACGCAGTTGGAAGACTATATTGTGGCTAATTAGTAGGTCGCTCTCTAATGACCAAACTACACTTATGCACATCTGACCGTTATGCAAGCTGGCGAAACACGTGGAGAAAAGGATTATACCGGTGTAGCAATTGTTGTAACTTGAAAACTAATGTTTCATGTAGTTGTGTGTTCTCCAGCATCTTATTCTGTAACTCGTGCTCAGTATCATACATGTACAGTTGCAAAAAACGTGGTCGCGTGCCATGATCTGGATAAAATTCCCCTATACTGTGATATATTGAGCCTTAAGCACAAAATGTATATATACCATGACCTGTTATAGCCAATTGTTCGTCTATGTGCACGCCACATGAAGTGAAGTAAAATACATGATTGTATCCACGAATGTTTTCTAAAATGGATTTCCTTCTACAAAGGGATCTAGAAAGATTTCAAGCAATTCCTGAGGAGCATTTACTCGGAGAACAGAGAATTTTCCCCCATTACAACACATTTCGAACGTTTCATGGTGAAATAAACATGTGCTACAGTAATGACATGTCCTTGGGATTGGTAACGGAGTTCGAATTATTGTTGCATCCTCTTGAAAATTTTGAGCACAATTGTGGGATGTTCGAACATTTTTGTCTAATTTCTGTACTCGTATTAAATTTATATATTTTTTGTTACATTCATAATGAAAATAAAAAAAATGATAAATTCTGTAACAACCAAAAAAATAGTACTTTGTTGATTATAAAAATAAAGAATTACTTCCATTATAGTGATCATAAAAAAGAGATAAGTAACTATCAAATATTTAAGTGATGTTTCAATAATTCTTTTTAACTTTGTTACACTGTATAATATTGTGATGTTGTTTGACTTTACTTTTTTCAAATTTTGTTATTTAGATGTATTTAACAACCTTAATTATAAAATATTTTATTTTATTCTTTGTAAAGCTATTTTTTAGTCGTTAAATAAATTCTTTTATTCTTTTAATTATAAAGAAATATTATTTATTGTGTAGTAAAATAGTTTTATTCTTTTTTCTAATAAAATCATTTTGTTTAAAACCTTTTATTCGAAACTGTTATAACCAAGTTAAAACCACATACGATCTATAACAACATTATATTATTTTAAATGTTTATTATTTCTTTTTTCTATTATATGTTTTTGTTTACATGTTAATATTATATGTTTGTTATGGACTATTTTTTTTAGATGAAATAGTCAATACAATATAATTTGAGTCTGAAATACATAAAAGTTTTTTTAAGAATGCTATCTTTATATATCATAATTTTTTTTTTTGTATAAAGTTCTCAGTTGCATCTATTGTTTTATAGTATTTTTTAGTTAATTATCTTATATAGGGTATGACAATTTTTGCCTTTGCTTAAATTTTTTAGTTTTTATGTTTTGTTTCATGTTTTTAAATGTTTAGATATTACTGATCGAAGTAATACAATACATGACGATAATATTGGTTCGTATTTTATTTGTTCTATTACTTCTAATAATTTTTATTTTGTATACTTTCGCCTAGATTTATCATTTTAATTTTTACTATTCATTTTATTTCCTGAAATATATTTTATTTAATTTTTTTATTTTGCCATATTTTTGTGAATTATATCAAAGTAATTCAATAAAATATAAAGTATTTTAAATTTACTATTTTTTTGTTTTCGTTAAAGTTTACATATTTTTCATTTTAATTGGTAAATAAATATTTTAAGTATCATTTTGAGTTTTATAAAATTTTATGTATATAGATTTTATTTTATTTTCTTTTGTTAGCAGTGTCACTCTTTTTTATAATTGGTTTTTGTAATGATCTTAAATAAATAAATTTTTTAACATCAATTATGCTCACACTTAATGTCTACTATAAATACATTAATATGCTAACATATAAGGATAAAATAATAATTTTTTATTAAATTTATTTATCTATTAAAATTGTGTCACAATACTAAATATAAAGAAAAAAAAGTAAGATACTAACCAGTTATATTTTCTTTACATCTACTGCTTTGATCAGATCTATTTCCATGAATTTCTAATAATATTTAAAAAGAACACATTAACAAAATTATAGAATTGTTCAATGAATTAATTTTGTACAGTATCAGTGGTAATTGAAAGGTTGATTTGAAGCAATAGAAAACGTAGAATACCCATTAATATTATCATTATCCAAACTCTGGATAACTAAAAAAAATAGATAGTCGCACGTAAAATACAAATACATGATAGGTAGTTTGAGTTCCTGTAAAAAGATACCATTTGAAAAATGATTCAAGTGTAATCGTATAATAAATTTATTAAGTGAAAAATTGTCATTTATAATTTACAATGTTATATATATTTATTAAAAATATTTGAACCTTTTTTGTGTATTAAATAAAATGTTTAAAAGAGTTTTAGAATATTAAAAAAGATATGAAATGTAAAATTCTATTGGATATTACTTGGACCACTATTATTACGAGCATCTGAATAATAGTAATCATATTATTGGAATAAAAATAGTGTATTTTAAATTATTATATTTTATAGTTGTTCATACCCTGACCGAGCTCCCCAAACTCGGTAAGTTCATAGAAGGTCCGACCTCGTCCAAAGGCCCACGCCTGAGGTCGGACCTCGGACAAAAAAGCTAAGAAGGCCCATCAAAAGGAACGAAGCCCAAAAACCTAAAGGCCGAAAAGGCCTAGGAAAGGCGGTTCCACAAAGATAGGGATAAAACCCCCAAAAGATAAGATAAGATAAGAATATCTTATCCAGGGAAGATCACGGCCAACTACTATAAATACACTGGAGCACCCAGGTATAACACACATTCTATATTCTACACATATCTGCTTGGACCCATGCTAACTTAAGCATCGGAGTGTCATTGCAGGTACAACCCCCAGCCGCTCAGCACACCAAGCTCGGGTCACGGAACCCCCACCTCGGGTCTTGCCAGACGACCGAGCTACACGTTTCAGGTAACCCGGAACATTGGCGCCGTTGCCGGGGAACCTGGAAGTCATCCTTTTACCATGGCGGACGACCCTCTCAACAATGACCACGCTGCATCAGAACAAGAGGAAGAAGTTGACACCGGCGAACGACCGGACAGCCCTCTATCACCACGCACTCCAGGAGGAAACAAACAGAATCGCCCCAAGACATTACTCCCAAACAAAGATCCACAAAACCCCGAAAGAGAAAAGAGCTCGGAAATTCTAGAAGCAGTCCGGGCACAACAAAACCGACTGAAACAACTCAAAGAGGACATAAAGAAGCAAAAAGAGACTGAACAAGATCTGAGAAGGGAGGCTCGCAAGCGCAGAGAATTAGAAGAAAAACTACGGAAAATAGAGGCCAACTTGAAAGATCGGACAGAACGCGACACCACCCCCGAAGGCAATCATGATCCCTTCACAAAAGAGATCATGAAGGAGAAGGTACCGCGAAACTTCAAACCACCCGATATGGATCTCTACGACGGCACCACCGATCCAAGTCACCACCTCAGTAACTTTAGAAGCAGAATGTACCTAGTCGACGCCTCCGACGCGATTCGATGCAAAGCCTTCCCCACCACTCTCACCAAGTCAGCTATGAAGTGGTTCGACAAACTGCCACCAAGATCAATCACTAGCTTCGAAGACCTAACCAAAAAATTCCTAACAAGGTTCTCCATTCAAAAGGACAAGGCAAAACATGCCCCCAGTCTACTCGGGATCAAACAAGGTAACCAAGAAACTCTCCGAGAATACATGGAGCGATTCAACAAAGCCTGCCTGGACATACAACACTTGCCCACTGAAGCGGCCATCATGGGACTAGCAAACGGCCTAAAAGAAGGACCGTTTAGCCAATCCCTATCAAAACGATACCCGACCTCCCTATACGAGGTGCAGGAGCGGGCAGAAAAATATATCAACATGGAGGAAACCTCCCAGCTAAGAGACTCTTCTAGGAAGGAATCAACCTACCCACTCCGAGATCGAGATCGGGAACAGAAGAAGAAAGAAGAACCCAGCTCGGACAAGCCACGGAAGTACCACAACTACACCCCCCTCCGAGTCTCCCTGGTAGACGTCTACAGAGAAGTATGCCACACCGAAAAAATTCCACCGCCCCGACCTCTAAAACACAAGAGAGCGGGGAGAGATCGGTCCGAATACTGCGAATATCACAAGCTCTACGGTCATTCTACCAACGACTGCCACGACCTAAAGAATGTCATAGAAAAGCTAGCCAGAGAAGGAAAGCTCGACAGATACATAGCAGAGAAAGGAGAAGAGACCAGGAAGAGAAGACGAGGAGACAATGAAGGTCGGGCCGAACAAATCCCGCGAACCCCTGAAAGACACGTTCACATGATAAATGGAGGTTTTGCAGGCGGAGGAACATCCAGATCCTCGCGAAAAAGACACCTCAAAGAAGTCTATCATGTCCGAGAAGACAGTCCCCTGCCCGAGTTACCCACTATCTCATTTACCCGAGAAGATGCTCAAGGAATAATACCCGGACACGACGATCCGATGATGATCACCGTTATTCTAGCAAACGCCAACTTACATCGAATCCTGATTGACCAGGGAAGCTCGGCAGATATCCTGTTCAAAGCGGCCTTCGACAAGCTCGGACTCGAAGAAAAAGAGCTAAAAGCCTATCCCCACCGACCTATTTGGGCTAGGGGACACCCCAATCCATCCCTTAGGATACATCTCGCTACACACTACCTTTGGAAGAGGCGAGCAATCTAAAACATTAAGCATCGACTACATCGTGGTCGACGTCACTTCAGCATACAATGCCCTCATTGGGCGACCAACCCTAAACAGACTGGCAGCTATAGTCTCGACCCCACACCTCTGTATGAAGTTCCCTACCACAAAGGGAATCGCAACCCTAAAAGGCGACCAAAAGCTAGCACGCCGATGCTACAACGAAAGCTTAAGCCTAAAAGGGAAAGAGGTCAACACAGTAGAACTCGGACGAGTTCAAGCCCGAGAAGACCTTCGGCCACAACCAGAGGGAGAGACCGAAAAAGTCCAGATTGGGAACACACCTGAAAAAATAACAAACGTAGGGGCAAACCTCGAAGCGGGCCTAAAAGAGGAACTCATAACCCTCTTGAGAGAGAATTCCGACCTCTTCGCCTGGAAAGCCTCCGACATGCCCGGCGTAAGTCCCGATCTGATGTGCCACAAGCTATCAGTGTACCCGGGATCCCGACCTGTCCAACAAAGACGCAGGAAGCTCGGGCCCGAACGCATGCAAGCAATAGAAGAACAAGTACAAGCACTACTAGATGCAGGGTTCATTAGGGAAGTAAAGTACCCCCTATGGCTCGCAAACGTGGTCCTGGTAAAAAAGCCCAATGGAAAATGGAGGATGTGCGTAGACTACACGGATCTCAACAAAGCCTGCCCCAAAGATCCATATCCGCTACCAAACATCGACGCCTTAGTAGACGCAGCCTCAGGCTATAGATATCTCTCCTTCATGGACGCATACTCGGGATACAACCAAATCCCGATGTATGGACCTGACCAAGAAAAGACCTCGTTCATAACCCCAAGGGCAAACTACTGCTACGTAGTAATGCCCTTCGGGCTGAAGAACGCAGGGGCAACCTACCAGAGGCTAATGAACAAAGTGTTCTCAGAGCACATCGGACTACAACTGGAGGTGTACGTCGACGACATGCTGGTAAAAACACAAGAAGACAGAAACTTGCTGACCGACCTCACCAGTGTCTTCGGCACCCTCAGAAAACACAACATGAGACTTAACCCGACGAAGTGCACCTTCGCCGCAGAAGCCGGAAAGTTCTTAGGCTTCATGCTGACTCAAAGGGGCATCGAAGCAAACCCGGACAAATGCCAAGCAATACTCAATATGAAGAGCCCGACGTGTGTCAAAGAAGTACAACAACTGAATGGAAGACTGGCCGCCCTATCAAGATTCTTGGCAGGATCAGCAATAAAATCACTACCTCTCTACTCACTCCTAAAGAAAGGGAAACCCTTCTCGTGGACCCCGGAATGCGAAAAAGCCTTTCAAGAATTCAAGGAATTCCTCGGGCAGCCACCAGTCCTAACCCGACCTTTAAAAGGGGAAGAGCTCGTACTATACCTCTCGGTCGGACATCGGGCAATCGCTTCAGCGTTAATACGAGAAAATGACCAAGGACAACACCCCATATACTTTGTAAGCAAGGCACTGCAAGGGGCCAAATTAAACTATCAGAAAATAGAAAAATTCGCCTACGCCTTAGTGTTCACAGCTCGGAGGCTCCGTCCCTACTTTCAAGCCCACACCATCAAAGTCCGGACAAACCAACCCATGAGACACATCCTACAAAAAACAGACCTGGCAGGACGAATCCTACAATGGGCGGTGGAACTGTCCGAGTTCGACCTCCGCTATGAAGCCCGGACTGCCATAAAATCTCAGTATCTAGCCGACTTCATCACAGAATACACTGAGACCCCCGGAACCCCGCTCTCGTGGAACCTGTATGTCGATGGGTCCTCAAACAAAACAGGAAGCGGAGCCGGCGTTATACTCGAAAGCGACCAAGGAACGCGGATAGAACCATCCCTAAAATTCGAGTTCCAGGCTTCGAACAACCAAGCCGAATACGAGGCCCTACTAGCAGGTCTAAAGCTAGCCGAAGAGGTCGGAGCCCAGAATATCACGATCTTCAGCGACTCCCAGGTCATCACATCACAAGTAAAGGGAAGTTACCAGGCCAAAGACCCTACTATGAAAAAATACCTAGACCAAACACAGGCGCAATTGCGCCACTTTTCAGAAATACAAATCCAGCACATACCTCGGGAACAAAACGCCCGGGCAGACGCCCTCTCAAAGCTCGCGAGCACCAAACCCGGAGGCAACAATAGAAGTCTCCTCCAGGAGACCTTACAATCTCCCTCTGTGATAAGAGAGGAAGAAGCACTGAATATATCCAACCAACAGCAAGGATGGATGACCCCCATACTCAATTACCTGAAGTCGGGAACTCTTCCCACTGAAAGAAAGGAAGCTAAAAAACTCACGAAAGACGCCAGAACTATACACTAATACACGACATATTATACAGAAGAGGATTCTCAAACCCCCTCCTTAGGTGCGTCCCGACCTCAGAAACAAAGAGCGTCCTTGAAGAAGTCCACGGAGGCATGTGTGGGAACCATCTCGGAGCTCGGGCATTATCCAAGAAAATAGTCCGAGCCGGGTTCTACTGGCCGACCTTGTAAAGAGACGCAACGGAATTTGTGAAAATATGCCCTCCCTGCCAAAAACACGCCAATTTTCACAAGGCACCACCCGAAGACCTTATCAGCATCACCGCACCATGGCCCTTCGCAAAATGGGGACTCGACCTACTCGGCCCATTCCCACAAGGACCGGGGCAAGTCCGATACCTCATAGTAGGGGTCGACTACTTCACAAAGTGGATCGAAGCTGAACCCTTAGCCACCATTACGGCTCAGAAAAGCCGCAAATTCCTATACAAAAACATTGTCACAAGATTCGGAGTCCCCTACTCCATCACAACAGACAACGGGACACAGTTCACGGACACAAGTTTCCAGAACTTAGTGGCCGAACTAAAAATCAAACAGCAATTCACATCAGTCGAGCACCCACAAGCCAATGGACAAGCAGAGGCTGCAAATAAAGTCATCTTGGCCGGGTTAAAGCGAAGACTCCAAGAGGCCAAAGGGGCATGGGCCGAGGAGCTCCCCCAGGTGCTATGGGCATATCGGACAACCCCACATTCTACAACGGGAGAATCACCATTCCGACTAGCTTACGGGATGGAGGCAATGATTCCTGTCGAAATAGATGAAGGGTCGCCCAGAATCATCTTCTACAACGAAGGAGGCAACCCACAGGCACAAAGGGACGAACTCGACCTCCTCCCCGAGGTCCGAGAAAGAGCCCGAATCCGAGAAGAAGCCCTAAAGCGACGAACGGCCCTCAGATACAATCAGAAGGTAATAAAGCGAAGCTTCTCCATTCACGACCTGATTCTAATCCGAAATGACATCGGAACACAAAAGTCGAGAGAAGGAAAGCTAGCCGCAAATTGGAAAGGACCCTACAAGGTAACAGAAGTCTTAGGAACAGGCTACTACAAAATATCCGACCTAGAAGGCAATGAGCTGCCCAGGGCCTGGCACGCCTGTAATCTAAGACGGTACTACAGCTAGAAAAATTTGACCCGAGGTGTACTCTTTTTCCCTACAAGGGTTTTTTAATGAGACGCCCGGTCAAGTAAGGCACCCGACCTAGTCAAGGGTAAACACTCTGTAAATATTCTTTCTTTTTTAATACTAATCAAATTTTTCTATTTTCTCTTGTTCTTCATGATAAAACCAAATCCTGGAAAAGTACCCCACCAAGGCGCATTAATTTATGCTCGACAAAACGCAAAAAATCATTTGCCAAGAGACCACACAAGGTCGGCAAAGATAAAGCGACGAGGTTCAAATTAATGTGAGAAGTTATAAAGTAACTCTGGAAAGGCTCAAAAAGCCAAATAAAAAGAGATTACAAAAATAACTTAAAAGGCCGACCGGCAACAAGGTCGGACCCAACAAAGGAGGTACTCGAAACGTCCGAGGTCCGAGGAAAGGCCCGGACCAGAGAAAGAAGCCTTAAAACGGCGGAAAACCAAGATTTCGAAAACGCTTACTAAAAAGTTGCTTTACAAAAAACAACTAAAAAGTACAAGCGAAAGAACGAAATCGAAGGAAGTTTCGAAAACGCTAGCTAAAAAGTTGTTATCCGAAAACAACTAAAAAGCACAAAAGCGAAAACAAGAAGTCAAAACGCTAGCTAAAAAGTTGTTATTCGAAAACAACTAAAAAGCACAAAAGCGAAAACAAAAGGTCAAAACGCTAGCTAAAAAGTTGTTATCCGAAAACGACTAAAAAGCACAAAAGCGGAAACAAAAAGTCAAGCGCAAACAAAAAACACCGCATAATAAAGTTACTACAAGTAGCTAAAAAAAGCAAAAGGTGTCCAAAGCGTTCACAGAAACCATCCAAAAATAAAAGAGCCCACAGGTCGGGCAAAAACACCAAAAATACAAGGTTACAGAGGATCAAGGCCCTTTCCGGACTCCACATCAACAGCAGGCTGAAACATAGATATGGGGACTGCATCGACGGCAACGTCATCCCGGTTTGACACCTCCACGCCAGATCCATCCCCGGCCAAAGAGGAAGTCGGGTTCTCAACAGGAACTTCGGGGTCGGACGCCGGAACCTCATCCTCGTTTGGAGCAGGAACAATCTTTCCCTCCACAACGACGTTATCCGTACTGAACAAACTCAGATCTAGGTCGGGAGCAAGAACCCGAACCTGAGCCTTCAGATTTTCAAACATAGCATCCATACCCTTGGCCACATGACCTTCCAGCTCGTAAAACTTGTCCTGCGAAGATTGCAACTCCTCCTTCGTCTCCACAAGCTCGGCATATAGCCGAGTATAATTCTCCGTGGCCACCTTCGCCATCTCCTCAGATGTCTTCGCTGACGCCACAGCCGCAGTAGCCCTAGCTTTCTCTTTCTCCAAAGAAGCCTCCAGCTCAGTAATCCTGGCAGCCTTCAGTTGACTAATCTTATCCAGCTCGGACTGAGCCTTCTCAAGTCGGGAGCTAGTCGCCCCAAGAGGAGATTTCTTGAACTCCCGGGCAATAGCGGCATGAAGACTAGCCATCCGGACACAGCTCCGCGCCATATACTGAAAATGATGCTCCATAGACACATCATCAGTAGAAATAAAAGTCTGAGGGAGGATATGCTGCTCAATCCAACCAAGAGCATCAAAGTCCTTATCATTAAAACCGGCAAGCCCTTGAGAGGTCTTCTGCTTCTTGGGAGGAGGACCCGAGAATGGAGGAGGAGAAGAAGTAGCAGGCCCAGAGGTCGGAGGATCCTGATTTACAGCTCGGAACTGAGGAGTCGGAATAGTCTTCGACCGAGTTTGAACACCCACAGTAGTCTTCTGCGGAGAAGATCGGGCAGAAGCATCCCCGGCCTCGATATTCCGAGCAGCCACCGACTTCTTCGTCCGACGAAGGAATTTCATGGAATCCGCCTGAGAAGACATCTCTGCAAGAAATAAAGAAAGAGATTACCACAACAGATACTCCACCAAAAACAAGCAAAATACTAAAAAAGACAAAATTCGAAAGAGGTCGGGAACTACCTAACTCGGAACGGAGAAGGCTTGGATCTCCCAACATTTTCTTCGTATCCAAGTGAGGTGCCCGACCCCATAAACTGCTCACCACACCCACAAAAGCCTGCTCCACCTCGTCTAGACTCTCAAAGGTATACTTAACAGACACTACATTCTCCTGCCAACAAAGAGGAAAAGAAGGCTCCCCACTCTCATCTAAAAAGAAAGGTCGGACGTCTCCAGTAGCCCGGACCTTGAAATAAAAGTTCTTAAAATCGTGAAAAGACTCATCATACAGGGTACAAAACTTTCTTCCCTGGTTAGCCCTAAAAGAGACCCAGGACACCTTCCCTCCACCCGACCCCGGCTTCGTCAACACAAACAGATAGGAAAACAGAGAAATAGAGGGAGAGACACCCAAAAACTGACACAAAAGTTGGAACAGCTTTAAAAATGCCCAAGAATTTGGATGGAGCTGCGTAGGGGCAAGGTTACAAGACCACAACACCTCGGACTCCAGGTCGGTAAAAGGAAGTCGGACGCTCAGTTTAGAGAAAAAACAATCATAAGCGTAAAAGAAGAGCTTCTCGGAACTATCTAGGGGCGGGAAGCACACTCTCTCCTCGGAATCCGGGGCTACTAGCTCATAATCCCTCTCAGACTCTCTATCTTCACATATACTACATTGCCTACGAAACCTAGCTAAATACTCAGAATCTACCACAGAAGGGACTTTTAGAGGAACAGGATCTACCCAACCAAGACCACTCGGAATCTTGGTCGACATTGCTTGAAGAACCTTTCGAGACATAAAAATCTTGCCTACAAAGAAGAGTACAAACAGCAAAACAAAAATCACATAAAAGCAGACAGCAAAAACCCATTCAGCAAAAACAAGAAACAAAGATCTTTTAGAAGAAAATACAGCAACCCGGAGCAAAATACCACAGAACAAAAAAGAGCCCCCCCCCCATGTACAAACAACAAAGCAATGGCGGCGCCTCTTTTCGGGGCAACCCAAGCGTAGAGAAAAAGAAACAGACAAAGAGCCACACAAAAGAACAGAAGCATATGTACACAAAAGAAAAAGAGACGAGAACGAACCTGGAAAGAAAGAGAACGACGAGTTCCGACAGCAAGGAGAAACAGGCGGCGCAGAAGGAACCCCGGAAAAACGCACAAAAAGAATCGGAGAAGAAGAACAAAGAGAAAGAAGGAGCGGTGCTCGAAGGAGAGATGGCGAAAACTCAGAAAACGGAAAAGGGAACAGAATAAACGAAAAAAATGAGGAAAGGGGCAAATAAATAACACCTTCACAGAGCCCGAACGGAAATCGAGGAGAAACGGTAAAAAGCAATAAATGCTGAAACGGCCATTTTCAAATTTTGAAAAAAAACTACTATGCCCGAGCTCGACCTCTCAAGAAGGACGAACTCGGGCAGGGGCACTGTTCATACCCTGACCGAGCTCCCCAAACTCGGTAAGTTCATAGAAGGTCCGACCTCGTCCAAAGGCCCACGCCTGAGGTCGGACCTCGGACAAAAAAGCTAAGAAGGCCCATCAAAAGGAACGAAGCCCAAAAACCTAAAGGCCGAAAAGGCCTAGGAAAGGCGGTTCCACAAAGATAGGGATAAAACCCCCAAAAGATAAGATAAGATAAGAATATCTTATCCAGGGAAGATCACGGCCAACTACTATAAATACACTGGAGCACCCAGGTATAACACACATTCTATATTCTACACATATCTGCTTGGACCCATGCTAACTTAAGCATCGGAGTGTCATTGCAGGTACAACCCCCAGCCGCTCAGCATACCAAGCTCAGGTCACGGAACCCCCACCTCGGGTCTTGCCAGATGACCGAGCTACACGTTTCAGGTAACCCTCGGAACAATAGTGTATAATTATTCTTTAGAGATAAGTAATTTGTAAATATAAAAATTATATTAAACAGGTAGCATAGTAATTATATTAAAAATAGTAAATTTATCAATTTAAATCTATGTAGCGAAACAATTGCCACTTCTGATATATCTATTTTTTAGAAGGAAAAGTAAAAAAGAAAATATTAGAATTATCAACTAATTTTTTTGTTATACAGTGAAAAAATTTAATAACAATTATATTATTAAACATATATCTAATATAATTTTTATAATGATACGGTGAGAATATTTTATATTGTTATAATAATATTATTTAGGACAATAATAGAATGTTTATTGAATCAAAATTTAAGAAAAATAAATTATTATTAATTAAATAAATATATAGGATTCCTACCCATATTATTACCATTCGGTCTGTTACTTGAATCAATTTCGCTTTTATGATGAGTATCTAAATATTTAAAAAATTTATTATTAGCATGGAAATAATGTATGTTGAAAACGTAAATGTACTTTCGGTAGATAAATTACAGATAAATAGTACTAAGAGTACATTAACATAGATCAGATATATTGTAAAAAAAATTCAAATTAAATGACAAACTAAATTGTTGAAAAAAAGTTAAAAAAATATACCAATATTATCCACTAAATTTTTTTGTTAAAGAGTGAGGAAATTTAATAACAAATATATTATTAAACATTAAACATATATATTTTTCTTATAATAATACATTTATAAAAATTTTATATTCTTATAATATTATATTAAAAATTTATTAAATTATCCAATAATTAAGATTATAATTATGTAAAGTACATTAAGACAATATAATAATATTTATAACAATATTATTTAGGAAAATAATGAAAGATTTATTGAATCAAAATTTAAGAAAAAATAAATGATTATTAATTAAATAAATATAAATATATAGGATTTTTACTCATATTTGGACCATTCTGTATGTTACTTGAACCAGTTCTACTGTTATTATGAATATATCTGTTGTTCATACCCTGGGTCAAGTTGTCCGAACCGGGATGTTTAGCGACAAGCCGACCGACCTCCTTAGGTCTGACTAGCCGACCTCTTCTCAAAGAGCTCGGCCAAATCGACAGGAGAGCCCAGTAAAGGGCCCAAACAGAGGAACACACCCCAAATCCTAGGACAACCCAAGCCTATAGAGATAAAGACGGTTCCATTGAAGATACGCTGACCTCAACTCAAAGATAAAGATAAGATAAGTGATGAGCGGATAATTTGTATGCTTTTTGGCATTGTTTTTAGTATTTTTTAGTTAGTTTTTAGTATATTTTTATTAGTTTTTAATTAAAATTCACTTTTCTGGACTTTACTATGAGTTTGTGTGTTTTTCTGTGATTTCAGGTATTTTCTGACTGAAATTGAGGGTTCTGAGCAAAAATCTGATCCTGAGACTGAAAAGGACTGCAGATGCTGTTGGATTCTGACCTCCCTGCACTCGAAGTGGATTTTCTGGAGCTACAGAAGCCCAATTGGCGCGCTCTCAACGGCATTGGAAAGTAGACATCCTGGGCTTTCCAGCAATATATAATAGTCCATACTTTGCCCAAGATTTGATGGCCCAAACCGGCGCTCAAAGTCACCTACAGAAATTCCAGCGTTAAACGCCGGAACTGGCATAAAATTTGGAGTTAAACGCCCAAACTGGCATGAAAGCTGGCGTTTAACTCCAGAAAAGGTCTCTACACGAAATTCCTTCATTGCTCAGCCCAAGCACACACCAAGTGGGCCCGGAAGTGGATTTTTATGTCATTTACTCATTTCTGTAAACCTTAGGACACTAGTTTACTATTAATAGGATCTTTTGACATTGTATCTGTACCTTATGACCTCATTACATTTTTACACATTTCTTTCCACAGTATGAGTCTCTAAACCCCATGGTTGGGGGTGAGGAGCTCTGCTGTGTCTTGATGGATTAATGCAATTACTACTGTTTCTTATTCAATCATGCTTGCTTCGATTCTAAGATAATACTTGTTCTTAATCCGGATGAATGTGATGATCCGTGACAATCATCATCATTCTCAACCATGAACATGTGCCTGACAACCACCTCTGTTCTATCTTAGATTGAGTAGTTATCTCTTGGATTCTTTAATCGGAATCTTCGTGGTATAAGCTAGAACTGATGGCGGCATTCAAGAGAATCCGGAAGGTCTAAACCTTGTCTGTGGTATTCTGAGTAGGATTCAATGACTGAATGACTGTGACGTGCTTCAAACTCTAACCTGCTGGGCGTTAGTGACAGACGCAAAAGAGGGATTCTATTCCAGCAGGGGTGGGAACCAAACCGGTGATTGGCCGTACTGTGACAGAGTGCGTGAGCATTAGCTTTCACTGCGAGGATGGGAGGTAGCTGCTGACAACAGTGAAACCCTACACAGCTTGCCATGGAAGGAGCCTTGCGTGTTTGATGAAGAAGACAGTAGGAAAGCAGAGATTCAGAAGATGGAGCATCTCCAAGCCTCAACCCACTCTCCATTACTGCAATACAAGTAACCACTTCATGTTCTTTTGCTTTTTACAATCAATCCTGATAATTTCTGATATCCTGACTAAGATCTACAAGATAACCATAGCTTGCTTCAAGCCGACAATCTCCGTGGGATCAACCCTTGCTCACGCAAGGTATTACTTGGACGACCCAGTGCACTTGCTGGTTAGTTGTGCGGAGTTGCAAAAGTGTGATTCCAATTTCGTGCACCAATAAGATAACTAACTTATCTTATCCAAAAGGTCACATCTCATCATTATAAATATGCTGGAGCACCCAGGTATAACTCATACTCTGATTTTACTCAATACCTGCTTAATACCCTTGCTAACTTAAGTATCGGAGTCCCTTGCAGGTACCCCCCACCCTCCGGGGACGAAGGATCAACACCACCACCAAATCCAACAAGTCGGACACAGCGGCTCCAGCCACCATCAACAAGTCGGACACAACAGTTCCGACCAGTACAGAAGATCTCGTCCGAGATCGACCTACAGTTTCAGGTAACCCTCGGAACATTGGCGCCGTTGCCGGGGAACTTGGAAGTCATCCCACCAACATGGCGGACAACCATCACAACGACCACGATTCAGATCTAGAGGATAGAACGCCGCACAAAAATGCGGACACTACACCAAAGGATACTCCTCAACTTAACAACAAAAAGGATTCTTCAAATGCGGGAGCCATGGAGGTGCTTCAAGACCATTTAAAACAACTAGAAGAAGAAGCCCTACATCAACGAGAGGCTGAGAAAGACCTGCAAAGGGAGATAAAGCGACACCGGGAATTGGAGGACAAACTCCTAAAACTCGAAGCCGATCTCAAGGCCAAAGCTAATCGATCCTCTCATGAGGATAGCTCCTGCAAGGACCAAGATCTATTCACCAAAGAGATCATGAAAGCTAAAGGTTCCAAAGGACTTCAAAGCTCCAGACATGACTCCGTACGACGGCATATTAGATCCAAGCCATCATCTTAGCAATTTCAGAAGCAGGATGTATTTCACGGAGGCCTCAGATGCAATCTCTTATTCTGCATCCAGAAGGACAAAGCCAAACACGCACTGAGCCTATTAGGGATCAAGCAAGAAGATCGATAGAGCCTTCGCAACAACATGGAAAGATTCAACAAAACATGTATGGGCACACAAAATCTGCCAACAGAAGCAGCTATCAGGGGCCTTATCAATGGTCTACGAGAAGGACCTTTTAGCCACTCAATATCCAGGAAGCACCCAAACATCTCTAAACGAGGTACAAGAACGAGACGAGAAGTACATCAACATGGAAGAAAAATCTCGACTAGGAGAGATCTCAAAAACCGAACATTCCTACTCCTCCTAGGATAAGGATAAAGAGTCCAAGAAAAAAGAAGATCAACATGGAGAGAAGCCTAGAAAATACCACAATTACACCCCTTCGGGTGTCTCTTGTGGATGTCTACCGAGAAATATGCAACACTTAAAAGATCCCACTACCTCGCCCAATCCAAAACCAAAGAGGTCGGACGCGTTGAAGGTCCACCTCACACCAAAGAGGTCGGACGCATTGAAGGTCCACCTCACACCAACAAGGTCGGACGCGTTGAAGGATGGACCAACAAGGTTGGATGCATTGAAGGTCCACCTCACACAAAGGAGGTCGGACGCGTTGAAGGTCCACCTCACACCAACGAGGTCGGATGCGTTGAAGGTCCACCTCACACCAACGAGGTCGGACGCGTTGAAGGTCCACCTCACACCAAAGAGGTCGGACGCGTTGAAGGTCCACCTCACACCAAAGAGGTCGGACAAAGTTGAAGATTCATCTCACACCAAAGTGGTCAGACAAGTTGAAGGTCCACCTCACACCAAAGAGGTCGGACGAGTTGAACGCCTCACACCAAAGAGGTCGGACGAGTTGAACGTCCACCTCACACCCCAGAGAGACATGTTCATGAAGGATTCGCAGGAGGAGGGATCTCTAAATCATCTCGCAAAGGATACCTCAAAGAGGGATATTAAGGAAAGGAGAGAGGTTTGAATAGGACAACGGGGTGCAAACAAGCCTTCCGAGATTTTGAAAATTCTTGGGGCAACCACCCATTCTTACCCGACCAAGGGAAAGTGAAAAGCTCATATTATACCTCGTAGTGGGAAGTCGGGCAATAGCCTCATCACTAGTTAAAAAAGAGAAAAGTGGGCAACAACCCGTCTACTTCATCATCAAGGCTCTACAAGGGGCCGAACTAAACTATCAAGAGATAGAGCAGTTCGCCTACGCCCTCATACTCACCTCTCGATGACTCCACCCATACTTTCAAGCTCACACTATCAGAGTTCGGACCAACCAGCCCATAGAAGGCATCCTACAGAAAACAGACTTAGCAAGAAGAATTCTATAGTGGGCAGTCAAGTTATCCGAAATCGATCTTCGACATAAAGCTCAGACAGCCATCAAATCACAGTATCTGGCCGACTTTATTACAGAGTACACTGACACCCCGGGAAATCCTACAAAATGGAAACTCTACATGGACGACTCTTCAAACAAAATCGGGAGTGGTGCAGGCGTAATTATATAAAGCGATCAGGGAAGCCAAATCAAGCTAATTACCAAGCTGAATACGAGGAACTACTGGCTAGTTCAAGGCTAGCTAAGAAGGTAGGAGCTTAGCATGTCCAGTGATTCACAAGTAGTCACCTCACAAATAGAAGGGAGCAACCAAGCCGAGGATCCCACCATGAAAAAATACCTCGGGTAATTCGGGGGACCCTGGACAAAACCAGAGAACAGCTCGAACAATTCGGGGGACCCTAGACAAAAATAGAAAAAAGCTCGGACAATTCGGGGAATATGAAGTCCGACACATACCTCGGGGGCAGACAAAACTAGAGAACAGCTCGGACAATTCGAGGGACCCTGAACAAAAACAGAAAACAGCTCAGACAATTCAGAGAATATGAAGTCCGACACATACCTCGGGGCAGAATGCCCGAGCTGATGCATTTTCAAAACTAGCCAACACCAAACCAAGGGGCAATAACAGAAGCCTCATCCAGGCTACATTACAAGACCACAACAAGGAAAACAAACCCTCTCCTCAGGGTCCGGCGACACCAACTCATAATTCTTCTCCTCATCCCTATCCCTACAAATTCTACGGAACCTCCTAAGTCGCACACAGTACTCAGGGTCAGCCACAGTAACACGCATTAAAACTATGGAATCCAGTCAATTAGACATGTCGTCCAGGATCTTAGTAGATGTCTCAGCAATATTATTTCAAGAAGACATAGGTCAACCATGGGGTTATTACCAAACAACTCGGACAAATAAGGAAATAACTCAGACAATAATAGTAAAACATCAGATATCAGTTACAGCAGTAAAAGAGAAACCCCAGGACTCACACGAAAGTCCAGGGGCACCCTTTGGAGGCAACAACAGGGCAAGAACACAGAGAAGAGAAGCCGACAATCTATATCCAAATAGTCCGAACACCTCTCAAACAAAAGGTCAAAACAAAAGCTAGAACTTTTGTACAAAAGGAGTCAGGCAGCGATGAAAAGAAACAAGAACAACAGCCAAATCCTAAGCAAAGCACACTTTCTCCTCAAAGGCAAATACGCAAACTTTTTGCAGAAAGAACCAAAGTTCTTCAGATCAAAAAGGAAGCTTGGGCTGAAGAGCTCCCACAAGTCCTATGGGCATATCGGACAACTCCACACTTCACCACGGGGGAATCACCCTTTTGATTGACTCGCGGAGTGGACGCAATGATCCCAGTAGAGATCGAAGAAGGATCCCCCAGAATGATCCTCTATAATAAAGAGGTCAACTCCCAAATCCAAAGGAAAGAGCTCGACCTACTCCCAGAAGTCCGAAAAAGAGCTCAGATCAGGGAAGAAACATTAAAACGTCGCATGGCCTTAAGGTACAAATGAAAGGTAGTGCAGAGAAGCTTTGCCAATAATGACCTCATCCCAATCCAAAATAATATCAGAACAAGTCGACTGGGAGAGGAAAAGCTAGCAGCTAATTGGAAAGGACCCTGCCAAGTCACGGAAGTACTGGGGAAAGGTGACCACAAAGTGTTCGACCACGAGGGGCGAGAGCTACCAAGGTCATGGCATGCCTGCAATCTAAAAAGGGCGCCAGGCCGAGATCCAAAAAGATTGCCCGACCTAGAAGGGTAAGTACTAACATGTACACACTCTTATTTATATATTCATTTTATTTTTTAAAAGTTCACAGATTCCCAAAAAAGTTTTCTACCAAGACGTCCGATTACGACAGGTCGCCAAGGTGAAAACCAAATTCACGGCCCGATCACGACAAAGGTCGGCAAGGTGAAAACCAAATTCACCGTCCGATCACGACAAAATCGGCAAGATAAATACCAAATTCATCGTCCGATTTCAAAGCAACAGGTCGGCAAGGTGAAAACCAACTTCACCGCCCGACCACGATGAAAACCGAATTTATCGTTTGATTTCGACAAAGATTGACAAAGTGAAAATCAAATTCACTGCTCAATCAAGCCGCATTAATCTGAAGCATTCATCATCCGAATATAAAGCAACAGATCGACAGAAAGTGAAGAACAGATTCCCTGTACGATCTCGATAGGAATGATCGTCCGACAAAGGTGAAAACGCGATTCACCTAAAGGACGATCAAACTGGGACAGAAACCACCATCTACAAATCGGCAAAGATGAACACAGAATAATGCAAGAAGTTATCAAAAGTGATCCCAAAAAGAACCTGACGAGGTCTTATGGATTGCTATATAATAACTTAAAAAGACTGGCCGACACTAAAAAGTCGGACCAAGTCAACCCAAGTTATCAGCAAATCCCTGGAAAGAGGTCTGGCCAACCCTATTAAAGAGGAATTGCTATAACTTAGAAGAGATCAACCTAACGAAGTCGGTCTCCTACAAAAAAGTTATAAAAGTAATCCCTGAAAGAGACCTAACAAAGGTCCTAGAAAGAGGATTACAAAAATAACTTAGAAGAGATCGACCTAACAAAGTCGGTTTCCTACAAAAAGAGTTATAAAAGTAATCCCTGAAAGAGACCTGAACAAGGTCCAAGAAAGAGGATTACAAAAATAATTCAGAAGAGCCCGACATGACAAAGTTGGCCCAAACAACAAAAGAGTTATAAAGTAATCCCTAAAAGAGACCTGAACAAGGTCCAAGAAAGAGGATTACAGAAATAACTTGGAAGAGCCCGACACGACGAAGTCAGGCCCGCTACACAAAAGTTATAAAAGTAATCCCTGAAAGAGACCTGAACAAGTTCCAAGAAAGAGGATTACAAAAAAAACTTAGAAGAGACCGGCAAGAAGAAGTCGGCCCAACGAAAGCTACAGCTTGGACCGACAAGAAGAAGTCAGACCAACGAAAGCTACAGCTTGGACCAACAAGAAGAAGTCGGACCAACGAAAGCTACAGCTTGGACCGACAAGAAGAAGTCGGACCAACGAAAGCTACAGCTTGGACCGACTAGAAGAAGTCGGACTAACGAATGCTACAGCTTGGACCGACAAGAAGAAGTCGGACCAACAAAAAATGTGCGCAAAAACGAACATAGCTCCGCCTAAAAAGCCACGGCTCCATGACAAGGCTATCAAAATTGTTCAGATTGACTAAAAAGTGTTATACGAGAACACTAAAAAGTCGTCGGACAAGTTAGCCCCAAGGACCACCTCGACCAAGCAGAAAGGGGACAAAATCAGAAGTGAACAAAAGAGGGCGGATAACAAAGTACCGACACTCTACAAAGATCCACAAAATGGGACAAAGACATCTCGCAAACGGCCAGAGGAAGGCCAGAAATGCTTTGCTAAAAGGTACGAGGTCTTGAAAAAAGACACTACTTAAAAGGCAAAGGCATAAATCAAAACGGCACTAAAATGTCATCCAAACAAACTGTATAAAGGTTCCCCATCGGAACACTACCTAAAAAGTTGTTGGATTATGACTAAAAAGCCCGAACAGCGAAAACAAACAAGTCAGAAGAAGGCTGAAAAGTCCCCTCAACAAAGTAAAAGGGGCAATACCAGACTCGCACAAGGAGAAACTACTCAAAGATCAACCAAAGACATGATGCTTGAGCACGACTTCCCCAAAGAGATCGAAACTCTGAAAGCACGATCTCACGGAAAAGTCCGAACTCAAGCAGGGGCAAAGTCATACAGGTCGACGTCAGCTTAAGAAGAGGTGCAAGTACGACTTCAAAAAAGAACAAGCCAAAAAGGTTGGGAAACAACTTAAGGCTCAAATGTGCTTAGCCAAAAGGGATACAACTCCACTCAAAGAAGGCACAATCTCAAACAGGGCTACGAACATCATCCAAGACTTAAAAAAAAGGGGGGGGTTCTATATAAACAACACTAAAAAGTCATTGGACAAATCACTAAAAGTCCGGATATCAAGCCGCAAGGATAACTTCGCCAAAGAAGAGGGTTGTGAACACAAACTTAATGCAAGGCGTGATCCAGAAGGCAAGGGTAGAAAACCCACACTACCACTTAAAAGAGGTTGGACTGTGAAGTACCAAACCTCTAGAAAATCTGCAAAGATTGCAAAGCAATGAAGAAACAAGCCAGACAGATGCTTGAGCACGACTTCCAAAGAGATCGAAGCTCTGAAAAGCACGATCTCATGGAAAGATCGAACTCAAGCAGGGACACTATTCATACCCTGGGTCAAGCTGTCCGACCCGGGATGTTTAGCGACAAGCCGATCGACCTCCTTAGGTCCGACTAGCCGACCTCTTCTCAAAGAGCTCGGCCAAATCGACAGGAAAGCCCAGTAAAGGGCCCAAACAGAGGAACACGACCCAAATCCTAGGGCAACCCAAGCCTATAGAGATAAAGGCGGTTCCATTGAAGATATGCTGACCTCAACTCAAAGATAAAGATAAGATAAGATAACTAACTTATCTTATCCAAAAGGTCACATCTCATCATTATAAATACGTTGGAGCACCCAGGTATAACTCATACTCTGATTCTACTCAATACTTGCTTAATACCCTTGCTAACTTAAGCATCGGAGTCCCTTGCAGGTACCCCCCACCCTCCGGGGACGAAGGATCAGCACCACCACCAAGACCAACAAGTCGGACATGGCGGCTCCAGCCACCATCAACAAGTCGGACACAACAGTTCCGACCAGTACAGAAGATCTCGTCCGAGATCGACCTACAGTTTCAGGTAACCCTCGGAACATCTGTGTATTTAGAAAATTTATTATTAGGATGAAAATAATGTAACTTGATAATTTAAGAGTACACTCAAGAGATAAATTATACATAATTGGTACTAAGAATACAGTCAGTAACATAGATATATCGTAAAAAATAATTCATATTAAATGATAAACTAACAACATAAATTTATTAATGGGAAGTATAATTTAGAGTACCTGATACAGAGTATTGATGAGTGGGTATATTTGTGATATCTTGTAAAGGTGTTGTCATGTTAGTTAGAACACTCGATGTATCGATTTGTTTTCCTCGTCTAATACTCTCTCGGTAACTGGCATGGTTTCTGGCGAGGTGTTGCTGCCTCTATTCTTTGCTCATATTTTGTCTTTGTCGCTTGGCATAGTCTTGCCAAGTCGGTCGACCACTTCTATGTGAATCTTCCATTGGTATGTTGTCAACTGTAATTAATCAAACAAACATATAAACATAGTTTTCCACTTTTATTTAATGATGAAAAGCAAATTATAGTAGGTTTTACGTTATATTTAGGTGAAGTGAGAAGGATGCAGGAGAAGATGAATGAGAAACGAAGGAAGTTTTTTCTATTACACAGTAACAGTAATGTGAAGTGAGAGAGATTAAGGGAAGAAACTGGTATCCGATTAGTTCAGTCACTGAGATAATCATAGGAGTTACATTGACGTATGACATAAGAGAACGTTAATGAAGATGAGGTAGTGGGAATTCTATAACTAACAAACACTGGGTAAGTTATTAGAAAGGATAAAAGTGGAAAAAAATTTTGGACATCAAAATGGATTTTACCATTATATATTGTTATAGATGTGCACATATGTTTTAATAAAGAAGAATGTATCTCTAAGTAATAATTCGTCTGCCAATCTTCCCAATAAGAATGATGTTGCTAATCTTAATCCTTCTAGTTCTAGCAATGTCAATCACAAGGTTCGTCTAATTTACGGAGAAAAATATATTTAAGATTTATATTAGACTATAATTTTATTTTATGATGTTTTTTTATAATTTATTTATTATTTTATTCTAAAACAATTCTTCCAATTGAACCACCGATTGGACCAACAAACTAGTAAACCAGTAAGTAGAACGGTCTGATGACCGATCTAGTTTTTCGAACCTTGGTTTTAAGTTAAAATTTGGGTGTTATAGCAGCCATACATTCAGTCTTTATAATAGAGTTTTGAAAAATCTCATATCACCTCGATAGTTTCTTAATCCAAAATCACCTGGAAAATGAAGCAAGCTAAGGCAAAGTCCCAACCAAAAAAAAAATGCAAGATGACGGCCATGTTTTCCCACATGGATTTTCATGTAACAAGATGAATTATGTATTTTGGAGAATTAATCTCTCCAATTTTTTCTTAAATGTTCATTCACTATTTTTCGTTAACTGTATATCGATATGCACTATGAGAGTATCAGTGCCACGACTAACATTATTCAACCATGTGTAATAGAATGACGATGTGTCAGTTAAAAATATGTAACATATCAATGTGGACGATAATGGCACATATCATAATATTATTTGTATCCATGTCACTACATATCATTTTACAAACGATTCAGATTGTAGTGAGGTGTACATATCATCGGCTATGGAAAATGGGATTTTTTTTATCACAATTAACAAGAAAATTAAATGACAAAAAAAATTAAAGAAGCATGCAAGAAATTAAACAAAAATCAAGTAAAGCCATGAAAAGGAGATTCAAATGCTAAAAAGGGTATTGGCAAGGGTTGAGTCAAGGTTTCTTATCCTAGTCATTGACTACAAACATGACAATTATGAAGAGTTAATCACACGTAGTCAACCTTTATACATTGAGGAAAGTCAAATAGGCATAATTGATCTTAATCCATAAATCCTAACCAACTCACTAATTAGCTTAGTGAAAGACTAGCGTTAGTGGAAACAAAATCAACTAACAACCCTAAATTAAACCTTGTGCCGGTTCAACTCATTTATAAGGTTGAAGAACGAAGATACATTTTAGAATAGAGAATCAAACACGAATTGAGATAGAACAATAATACTTTTATTAATCCATAAAACTCAGCAGAGCTCCTTCATTTAACCTAGGAGGTTTAGAGACTCATACTGATAGAAAATACAATCAAAGGTTTGAAAGATAATGGGGGAGGAAGAAGATCCTAAACATGGGTGATCTTCTCCTATATATACTAATCTAATGTCTAAGGATTATAGAAATATGATAGACTAGACTTAGGAGTGCAAAAATCCACTTTTAGGGCCCACTTGGTGACTGTTTGGGCTGAGCTTGAGTGTTTTCCACGTGCTAATGTTCCTTAGGGGCATTGAACTCCAGTTGCTCCCTTGTGGGTGCTGGACGCCAGGAATGGGGCTGGCATTTTAGGCCTTCAATTCTGAAACAAAGAATGGACTATTATATATTTCTAAAAATCCCTGAATCTTAGCTTTCTATAGCCGTTGAGAGCGCGTCATTTGGACTTCTGTAGCTCCAGAAAAGCTCCTTCGAGTGCAGAGGTCAGATCCTGACAACATTTGTAGTCCTTTCTCTGCTTCTGAATCAGACTTCTGCTCAAGTTCCGCAATTTCAGCCAGAAAATACCTGAAATTACCATAAAACACACAAAATCAAAGTAGTATCAAAGGTTTAATTTTGCACTAAAATTATGAAGAGTTAATCACACGTAGTCAACCTTTATACATTGAGAAAAGTCAAATAGGCATAATTGATCTTAATCCACAAATCCTAACCAACTCACTAATTAGCTTAGTGAAAGACTAGCATTAGTGGAAACAAAATCAACTAACAACCCTAAGTTAAACCTTGTGCCGGTTCAACTCATTTATAAGGTTGAAGAACGAAGATACATTTTAGAATAGAGAATCAAACACGAATTGAGACAGAACAATAATACTTTTATTAATCCATAAAACTCAGCAGAGCTCCTTCCTTTAACCTAGGAGGTTTAGAGACTCATACTGATAGAAAATACAATCAAAGGTTTGAAAGATAATGGGTGAGGTTGAAGATCCTAAACATGGGTGATCTTCTCCTATATATACTAATCTAATGACTAAGAATTACAGAAATATGATAGACTAGACTTAGGAGTGCAAAAATCCACTTTTAGGGCCCACTTGGTGAGTGTTTGGGCTGAGCTTGAGTGTTTCCCACGTGCTAATGTCCCTTAGGGGCGTGAACTCCAGTTGCTCCCTTGTGGGCGCTGGACGCCAGGAATGGGGCTGGCATTTTAGGCCTTCAATTCTGAAACAAAGAATGGACTATTATATATTTCTAAAAATCCATGAATCTTAGCTTTCCATATCCATTGAGAGTGCGTCATTTGGACTTCTGTAGCTCCAAAAAAGCTCCTTCGAGTGCAGAGGTCAGATCTTGACAACATCTGCAGTCTTTTCTTTGCTTCTGAATCAGACTTCTGCTCAAGCTCCGCAATTTCAGCCAGAAAATACCTGAAATTACCATAAAACACACAAAATCAAAGTAGAATCGAAAAATATGAATTTTGCAGTAAAACCTATGACAATATAATAAAACTTAAATAAAACATAATAAAAACTATACGAAAACAATGCCAAAAAGTTTATAAAATATCCGCTCATCAGAACCCCAAACTTAAACTGTTGCTTGTCCCAAGCAACCAAAAACAAAATAGGATAAAAAGAAATATAAAGATGCAGTAAATTTCAGAGTTCTCAATGAGGCTCAGTTTCAAATAGATGAGCGGGACTAGTAGCTTTTCGCTTCTGAATAGTTTTGGCATCTCATTATCCATTGAAGCTCAGAATGATTGGCATCTTTAGGAACTTAGAATCCAAATTATATTATTGATTCTCCTAGTTAAGTTTGTTTTGATTCTTGAACATAGCTTTTAGAGTCTTGGCCGTGACCCTAAGCACTTTGTTTTCTAGTATTACCACCGAATACATAAATGCCACACACACTTAACTGGGTGAACCCTTTTGGATTGTGACTCAGCTTTGCTAGAATCCTTAGTCAGTGGTGTCCAGAGTTCTTAAGCACAATCTTTGATTTGGACCATGACTTTAACTGCTCAGTCTCAAGTTTTTCACTTGACACCTTTACACCACAAGCATATAGTTAGGGTAGCAGCTCAATTGAACTGCCTAGGCTAAGATTTCTCTTTTAGGCCCTCCTAATCATTGATGCTCAAAGCCTTGGATCCTTACTCTTGCCTTTTGGTTTAAAGAGTTACTGGCTTTTCGCTCTTGCCTTTTAGTTTAAAGAGCTATTGACTTTTTCTGCTTTTTAATTCTATTTCTGCTTGTTTTTTTTTCACATGTGTTTTTCTTTTATTACTTTTTGCTACTTTTTCTTGCTTTTAGAATCAATTTTAGGATCTTTCAGATCACTAATAATACTTCACTTTTATCCTCATTCTTTCAAGAGCCAACATTCTTTAACTCCAATATCAAATATGCTCTGTTTATTCATACATTCAGAAAACAAAAGCAATACCACCACATCACATAATTGAACTATTCCTAATATAAAACTTGAAACTCATGCATCTTAATTCTATTTTTCAAATAAAATAATTTTTCTTTTAATCAAGGTGAAAGATGCATAGGATAATTCATAGTTTTAAGACATAATGACAGATGATCATGCACTAGAAACAGGCAACAAATACATGGAAAATATAAAAGTATAAGCAATAGGGGAGTAAAGGGAACAAATCCACCTTAGTGATGGTGGCTACTACTCCTTTTGGAGGATCCAATAGAGTGCTTGATCTCCTTTATGTCACGCCCCTGCCTCTCTTGATGTTCCATCCTTATTTGATCTATGTTCGAGCTCAATTCTCCGAGAGAAGTGTGCAATTTATCCCAAATTTTTTTATTGCGGAGGAAAATACATCCTTGAGGCATCTTAGGAATTTTTTGTTGAGGCGGCTCCACATGCTCTTGCTGTAGTCCATGTGCCGGTTCTCTAACATGCTCCATCCTTCTTTTAGTGTTGGGCTTGTCCTAAGGTTTCACCAGTATTTGGTGCCATACTTAAGAGTGGTAGAAGTAAAAAAAAGCAAAGCTTTTGCAAAACCAAACTTAAGATTTTTGCTCGTCCTCGAGCAAATATGAACAATTGGGAATGAGAGAGTTAGGTGGGGTAGGTAGAGTTTTTGTGGGACCCACTAGTCCTAGAAGGCTAAGGAATTCGAATTCCCTGCCCCCTTGTGGGCGTTGAATGCCTGATGAAGGGAAAATTGATGGTATAGAATTTCACAATAAATTCTCGTTGCAAGTATATTTTCTAAACCAACAAATAATCCTTTCATGCAAAAACTTGTTTGTCACAAGTAACAAACCCCAATAAAATAACCGAAGTATTCAAACCTCAGGTTGTCTCTCAAAGGAGTTGCAGGGAAATGTTCTTGTTATTGGTTATGGAACAAATATTTTGGGGTTTTGAATAAGGGACAAGAAAGATAAAGGGCAAGAAAGTAAATGAAGCTCAAATGTAAAAAGCTATTGGCAAGGAGTGAAAATTAGAAGTCCTATCCTCATTATCATCATCAATTGTGATAAGAATTATCCATTGCTCCACTTAGTTAACCTCTAACTATGAAGGAAAGTCAAGTGGATATAATCAACTTGAGTCCACAAGTCCTAGTCAAATCATAGTGAAAGACTAGCTTTAGTGAAATCCAAGTCAACCAGCAACTTCCAATTATCAATCAACAAGAGAGTTTGATAACTCAAGAGTCTCCAATTACTCAACACAAGCCAAGAGAAGATAAATCTAAGCTATGACTAAAAGAGCCATTTCATCAAACATATAAAAGGCAACAAAGGTAAACATCATAAATTGCAAGAATTAAAGGAATCTACAACTACAAAAGCAAGAGATCAACAATAGAAAACCAAAACAATTATGAAAGAACAAAGAAATCATAAATTGCATTGAAAGGAAAAGAAGATCTACAAAAGAATTCATAAACTACAACTAATACAAAGGAACTACAAGAGAAGTAGAATGCTACAACTACAAGAAAACAATTAAAGATGAAAAAGGAAAATTAAAGCAAAAGAGAAGAGGTAGATCTAGATCTAAACAAAGAACCCTCTAGAAACTAACTAAAGCATCATCACACTTAGAATTTAGCACGGTCTTCCGTGCTACCAACAATGCGCAAAGGATGGTCGGGACCGGAACCTTGACTACCCCTCCATTAGAGCTTCCATCACTTGGGTTTGAGGTGGATGTGAATATTTTGGGTTCCTTCATGCTAGGGGTAACACAACGCAGAAGCTTCTTGATGTAAGTGTATCGGCGTTGGTTACGCCGCCCATATCTATCAATCTTCCGGTGTAGATCTTCTATCCTTTGATGGGTGGATCTTTGCTGTGGTGGTGACGATGAGGTGGAAGGAATAGTAGATGGAAGGGCTATGTCAAGGCTTGGGTTGTTCATGGGAAGATGTAAGTATTTTCCGCTTGGGACCACATCGCCCTTAGTTGGAATGAGAGCCTTCGTGTCCATGTCTTCCCAAGGAACACCCGCAGTAGCAACTAAATCGGATACCAATGCTGGAAATGGAAAATTACCATGGGCGTGGACTTGACCCATCGCTTGCTTAACAAGAGGCGGAATGTTCACCGGTCTTTCCATAAGAACACACCAAACAAGCAAAGTGAGATCTGCCATGAAGGACGACTTGTGGGTGCTAGGTAGCACATAGTGGGATAGGATCTGGGCCCAAGCACTAGCTTCTACAGTGAGGAAAATGCGTCAATGCACTTGGGTCTCATCCTGAGTCGACCATGGATCCAAAATGCCTCTGATTCAACAATTACTCAGAGGATCGAGTCCCAATCAAACCCAAACTTTTCTCGCTGATGTAAGACCTCTTGGTAGCCATCCATGTCACTTGGTATTGGTAAGACATTAAGCACTTGTTGAATAGCCTCTTCTGAAACTGATACTTGCTTTCGACGCACGTATACCGATTGAAGAGAGGGAAGATGGTAGTTAGTGTAGAATTCTACCACCCATTAGAGGTTGACCTCTTGTGGTTTTCTCAGAAGAAACTCCCATCCTCGCCGTTCAATGCGGGGTAGAATACAAGGAGCAACCTTGTCCGGCGGAGCGAGTAGATGCTTAGCATGATAGTTCCTCTCAAGCATGGCGGGAAACACAAGTTCACAGAAGTGGTTGGGGAACCTTGAAGAATCCTTTACCGGTTTGCTCTTCTCATTTACATCAATAGGAGTGATGAGCGGATATTTTATACGCTTTTGGGGGTAATCTCATGTAGATTTTAGCATGTTTTAATTAGTTTTTAGTAGAATTTTATTATTTTTTAAGCAAAAATCATATTTCTAGATTTTACTATGAGTTTGTGTGTTTTTCTGCAATTTCAGGTATTTTCTGGCTAAAATTGAGGGAGCTGAGCAAAAATCTGATTTAGGCTGAAAAAGGACTGCTGATGTTGTTGGATTCTGACCTCCCTTCACTCGGAATGGAGCTTTTGGAGCTACAGAAGTCCAATAGGCGCTCTCTCAATTGGGTTGAAAATTAGACATTCAGGGCTTTCCAGCAATATATAATAGTCCATACTTTGCGCGAAGATAGACGACATAAACTGGCGTTCAACGCCAGTTCCATGTTGCAGTCTGGCGTTCAGCGCCAGAAACAGGTTACAAGTTGGAGTTCAATGCCAGAAACAGGTTACAACCTGGCGTTCAACTCTAGAAACAGCCCAGGGACGTGAAAATTTTAAGTCTCAGCCCCAGCACACACCAAGTGGGCCCCAGAAGTGGATTTCTGCACCAATTATCTTAGTTTACTCATTTTCTGTAAACCTAGGTTATTAGTTTAGTATTTAAACAACTTTTAGAGACTTATTTTGGATCTCATGACATTTTTAGATCTGAATTTTATACTCTTTGATGGCATGAGTCTCTAAACTCCATTGTTGGGGGTGAGGAGCTCTGTTGTGTCTCGATGAATTAATGCAATTATTTCTGTTTTTTCATTCAAACATGCGTGTTCCTATCTAAGATGTTCATTCGCGCTTAACTATAGAGAAGGTGGTGATTCGTGACACTCATCACCTTCCTCAATCCATGAACGTGTGTCTGACAACCACCTCCGTTCTACATCAGATTGAATGAGTATCTCTTAGATTCCTTAATCAGAATTTTCGTGGTATAAGCTAGAATTGATGGCGGCATTCATGAGAATCCGGAAAGTCTAAACCTTGTCTGTGGTATTCCGAGTAGGATTCTGGGATTGGATGACTGTGACGAGCTTCAAACTCGTGAGTGTTGGGCATGATGACAAACGCAAAAGAATCAATGGGTTCTATTCTGACAAGATCGAGAACCAACAGCTGATTAGCCGTGCTGTGACAGAGCATTTGGACCATTTTCACTGAGAGGATGGGAAGTAGCCATTGACAATGGTGACACCCTACATAGAGCTTGCCATGGAAGGAACTTTGCTCTTTTGCATGAGAGGAAACATTATGTTATAGGAATTCAGAAGACAAAGCATCTCTAAAACTCCAACATATTCTCCATTATTGCACAACAAGTAATTATTTCACGCTCTTTTATTTTTTAATAATTCAAACTGATAATTATAATTGATCTGCTGACTAAGAATAATAAAATAACCATAGCTTGCTTCAAGCCAACAATCTCCGTGGAATCAACCCTTACTCACGTAAGGTATTACTTGGACGACCCAGTGCACTTGCTGGTTAGTTGTGTGGATTGCAAAAGTGTGATTGCAATTTCGTGCACCAAGTTTTTGGTGCCGTTGCCGGGGATTGTTTGAGTTTGAACAACTAAAGGTTTATTTTGTTGCTTAGATTAGGAATAGAGTATTGATGCTATAGAGTCATTAAATTTGAGTCCTTTAATTTCTCTTCAAAAATTTTTCAAAAATATTACTTTTCCTTATTAATTTTTAATTTTTCGTGAGTTAGTGTCTTGTTCTAAGTTTGGTGTCAATTGCATATTTTATATTTTCCTTTTAAATTTTTGAATTTGTGTTCTTTGATCTTTAAGTTGTTCTTGTTTATTTTTCTTGTTTGATTTTTAGTTTTTCTTGTTCTGTGTCTTTTCTTGTTTTTCTTGTTCTTTTCCAAAGCATTAGTCTTCCAAATATATATATATATATATATATATATATATATATATATACCTCTTCAAAACAAGTGTTACCTTTACTGCCCAATTGGCTAGAGCGTTGGTCTATGTTCTTGGTAATTGGGTATCTTCTTTTTAAAATCTTTTTCAAAAATAATTTTTCTTTGATTGAATCTTGTGCCAAACTTTAAGTTTGGTGTTTTATTGTTAATCTTTTTATAATTTTCGAAAATTTTATTGAAGTTTTCTAAAAATTTTAAGTTTGGTGTTCTTTCTTTTGTTCTTATTGTTCTTGTGAATCTTCAAAGTGTTCTTGAGTCTTCTTTGTGTTTTGATCTTAAAATTTTTAAGTTTGGTGTTCCTTGGTGTTTTTCCTCCAAAATTTTCGAAAACAAGGAGGATTAGATCTAAAAATTTTAAGTCTTGTGTCTTTTGTGTGTTTTTCTCTTTCATCAAAAAATTCAAAATTCAAAAAAATATCTTCTCTAACTATTTTTAAGCCACAATTTCGAATTTTTTTATATAAAAATTCAGATTTCAATTTCAAAAATATCCTAGCCACTTTCTCTCTCCTCATTTTTTCGAAAGTTTTCAATAATAATAATAATAATAATAATAATAATAATAATAATAATAATAATAATAATAATAATAATAATAATTTTTATTTTTATTTTTATTTTTTTATTTCGGATATTTATTTCTTTTTATTTATTATTTTAGTTTTTATTTTATTTTATTTTGTTATTTCGGAAATTAATTTTTTTATATAATAAAATAAATAAAATTTAAATCCATATTACCTCCTTTACTCCAACATGGACCTAAGTGGAAATGAACAGTCCAGAAGGACTCTGGGGTCATATGCTAACCCCACTAATGCTTCATATAGGAGTAGTATCTGTATACCTTCCATCGGAGTCAGTAGTTTTGAGTTGAATCCTCAACTCATCATCATAGTGCAGCAAAGTTGTCAGTATTTCGGTCTTCCACAGGAAGAACCTACAGAGTTTCTGCCACAGTTTTTACAAATTGCTGACACAGTACATGATAAGGAGGTAGATCAGGATGTCTACAGGCTATTACTGTTCCTATTTGCTGTAAAAGACCAAGCTAAGAGGTGGTTAAATAACCAACCTAAGGACATCATAAAGACATGGAAACAACTGTCAGAAAAATTCCTGAATCACTATTTTCCTCCAAAACGGATGACACAGCTAAGCCTGAGCATCCAAGGCTTCAAACAAGGAGATAATGAATCTCTTTATGATGCCTGAGAGAGATACAGAGAGATGCTAAGAAAATGCCCCTCTGAAATATTTTCAGAGTAGGTGCAGTTAGACATCTTCTACTATGGGCTTACTGAAAGAGCTCAGATTTCTCTAGACCACTCAGCTGGTGGATCTATACACATGAGAAAGACAATAGAAGAAGCTCAAGAGCTCATTGATACAGTTGCCAGAAATCAGCATCTGTACCTAAGCAGTGAACCTTCCATGAAAGAAAAGGTTAAATCAGTAACTGCTGAACTAAGTCCTACAGAACAAGTTACAGAATTCAATCAGCAACTGGATTTTCTAACAAAACAGCTAGCCGAATTCAAGGAAATACTACAAGAAACAAGAATGGATAATATGAATATGGAAGTACAGTTGAAGCAAACAGAACAGCAGTTATCAAAACAAATAATAGAAGAGTGCCAAGCAGTTCAATTAAGAAGTGGGAAAATATTAAATACCTCACTTCAAGGTAGCAGGAAGCCAAGAAATGAACAAACTAACCAAAATCTCTCTGAGGACAGTAAGAGCCCAGAGAGGAATAATTCTGGTGCTCAAACGCCAGAGAGTGGGTGGAAAGCTGGCGTTGAATGCCCAAACCATGCTCTGTGATGCCAGGGCATCTTGGCTAGTTTTACTAGCCATTTTTTGTATGCTTTAGGATGGTTTCATGCATTTTCTTGGGAAATAAGCAAGTATTTAGTTGAAAATGCAATCATACCATGATTCAAGCAAACATTGTGAATTTTGAATGATTTCATGACAATTATGCATAAATTGAATGATAAATTGGATGATGCATGATCCCATGATTAAGAGCAAGACTTTGATGAACTTTGTTTGATTGATTTCCGGTAACAAGAAGCAGAGAAGAGCCACGTTAGTGGCTACGTTAGTGCCACTAACGTGGCCATTAACGTGGAAGAAAAGAGAAGCCCCAATGTTAGTGAGAAAGTTAGTGGCATTAACTTTGAAGAAGGAGAGCATGCAATGTTAGTGGAAAAGGTGATCTCCACTAACGTTTGCGAAGCAAAAAGACCCACATTAATAGCCACGTTAACTACATTAACGTGGAAGTTAACGTGGAAGGAAAGGGAGATGCCAACGTTAGTGGAAAAGGTGATCTCCACTAACGTTTGCGAAGCAAAAAGACCCACGTTAACAGCCACGTTAACTACAAACAAGAATAACTTGAGCCACAAAACTCCAAATGAAGTGATTCCAAAGGCATTGGAAAGTAGGATTCCGGAGCTTTCCAAGCATATATGAAACTACATGGTGGACACTAAATTTGAGGGAGAAAACCTGCCCCAAAAGTGCAAAGATGAACATGGTATCAACCTGTAGTAAGGCCAACTGACCTCTTCATCTTCCAAGCAGTGTAACTCGAGATTTAGAGCTTGAAATGATGTGCTTCCAAATACGTTAGAAAGTAGACATCCAGAGCTTTCCAAAAATATATAATAGTATGGGGTGGACATTAAGTTTGAGCTCCAGAACTTGGCAACATTAAGCCCCTGGTCGCTAGCGTTATCGTGACTCACGTTTTCCAGTAACGCTAGCGACTGTGCCAGCAACCTTGTTCACTTCAAAGGAGCATAACTTGAGTTAGAGAGGTCCAATTGAGATGATTTCAGTTGCGTTAGAAAGCTGACATTCAGAGCTTTTCAAAGATATATAATAGTTTATAGTGGGAATGAAATTGGAGCACAAACAAGAGGCATCTTTTAAGCCCCAAAAACACTAATTGGTAACAAGTGCAACGTTAGCCACAATAACTTTGGCACTAACGCCACACTTGTAGCATTAGTGTGGCTAACGGTAGCACTAACTTTAGCACCTGGACCTCAACTTGATTCACTTCTCTTTCAAGGACCACCCAACCTCAAGGAAGCAAGCCCACAAGTGTCAACCAATCAAGGCCACAAGAAGCATCTAGAATAGGAATTTTCATTTAATTGTAATTTGCTTTTAATTTCATTTTGTAATTTAGGAGAGCCTATATAAAGGCATTAGTTTGTACATTCAAGGTAGGCTGGGAAATTAGGGATTGAAGTGGGGTCTTCGGACTCCCTCCCCTCACACACTTTTCCTTTTCTTTCTTTTCTTTGTACTTTTCATCTATGAATTTGGAAGTTTCAATGTTAGTTTTAATCTTCATCTTTACTTTTCTGCACTTTCTTCTTTTCTATTTTGGTAGAGCAATAATCAACTAACTCTTTTCATTGGGTTAGAGAGCTCTATTGTGATTCAATGGATCAATTGTAGTTCTTATTCTTCTTCTTCTTTCTTTTCTCTTGATTTTACTAGAGAGCTTTCGATCTTCATCCAATTGGGTAATTGTCTTGGAAGAGAAATTGCTCATACTTGGATTTCCTCAGAACCTTGGAAGAGGAATAAGGAAATCATGCTAAAAATGTTCTCTCACATTGGATTAGGTTGGGGGTTGGATGGATATTGTGACATTTAATCCTACCAATACTTTGATCTATGAATGTGTGTGGTATAATCAGTGACCAAACTTCATCTCTTCCCATGAGCAATTAAATCAAGGAATTGGAAAATTGTTCAAGCTTAGAGAGATTGGATTGCCAAGGAATTGGAATCCAATCACTTAAGATTGCCAAGGAGATCAATGAATGCATTGATTGAAGAAGAGATGAGAATGAACTTGATCCGGAGGATTGCAATATCTCTTGATCCCAATGTTTATTTTATTTTTAGTTCTTACATTTACTTTTCTTGCCATTTTACTTTTCTGCACTTTATTACTTTCTTTACTTTTATGCCATTTACATTTCCTTGTTACTTATCACTCCAATATGATTCGTCTAACTAGAATAATCAATTAACCATTGATTGCTTAATCCGTTAATCTCTGTGGGATTCGACCTCACTCTTTTGTGAGTTATTACTTGACGACAATTCGGTATACTTGCCGACGGGAGATTTGTTGAGAGACAAATTCCCATGCATCAAGTTTATAGCACCGTTGCTGGGGATTAACTGTGATTAACAAATTGCCGGTTGATTGATTTACTAGATTAGACACTTTTCTTTTGTCATTGTTTTCTTTTGTTTCTTTTTTTTTCTTTTGCTAACTAACTGTTTGTGATTTTGCCTCACTGGGAATTTCCTCATCTGTGACAAGGAAAATTCCAAATCTCTTTTATCTTGGTGATTGTTGTTTGATACAGAGTAATTTGAAGAAAAATGGAGTATAGATCATCTTTTGGTTAATCAAGTTACTTGGGATACTTCTCACCACGACAAAATAATTCATGCTATTATGATAATGGTGGCTGGGAATATCAAGAACATGAAACGGGGTGCTTCCCAGGATCACAAAATGGTCTAAATTTTTGATGACTTTGATCACTACTCAAGCTGTGTCTGGGAAGATCAAAACCAAAGAGATTTCACTTATTCACACCCCAATCATCAAGAGCCATCATCCTTTAATTATTCAACCTCACCTCCTAGCTTTCCGTATCAAAACCCTTCATCACTTGGACATGCCTCAACATAAAATTCTTTTCCACGTCCATATAATTCATCTCACCACTCACACAATGCATTCCATTACACACAAAATTCTTCTCACAGTCCACAAAACCCATATCATTACCCAAGAAAGTCATACCACTCTCAGAACATACAACCACAAAACAACCAATTCCATTCACAAAGTAGCCACCCTCAACCTCCAAATTTCACCCCAGCTGCACACCCTCCCCTCGAGGATAAGCTATCAAGGATAGAGAACCTATTAGCAATTCTCTTGGAAGAATCTAAGGACACGAAGACTTTCCAAGAGGAAGTAAAATCCATTCTGCAGAACCGGGGGGTTGCCATTAAGAAGCTTGAGGCACAAGTTGGATATCTATCAAAGCAATTCCATACATATAATTCCCTTAGTGACACCATGGCAAACCCAAGGGAGGAATTAGAAGAAAAAGAAAAAGAGGCACCTATACCAAGTGAGATTTCTATGAAGAAGGAGAAGGTTGTGAGAATATATAAGCCTAAGGCTCCATACCCACAGAGGTTATTAGTGGTGACAAAAGAACATGCAAACTCACTCCCAAAAGACTTAATGCAACATCATGTAGAAGAAAGGGAGGAAGTCAATCAAGGGAGCCCACACTCCAATGAAACAGAGAGTTGCATAGAGGGTGAGTTCATTGAACCACCAATTCAAGAAGCACTTAATGAAGAGGATGCTCCAACCATCATACAACACCCAAGTCCTGAAATCAAGGTGGTGAAGGCAATCAACATGAGCACTAAAAAGAGGATGGTGACCAAGAAAATAAGGATAATATCCATGAAGAAGAAAAGGTCAACCAAAAGCCATCCCACCCTTACCCCAACAAGCAAGTTTACTCAAGCTAACAACAAAAGAAAGCTTGCTGGGGAGAGGCACTCTAAACAAGGGGCATTAACTGGCTCCTCTTTTCTCTTGAGGTCATTCCTCTTAACAAATTGGAAGAAGAGGAAGAAAGTCATGAACAACATGTCAAGCTAATGACATTAAAAGAGCGCTTGTTGGGAGGCAACCCAACCGTAGGTAACAATTTCTTTCCTTGCTTAGTTTACTTTCAATAATTTGGCATATGATTGCATTCTAAGTTTGGTGTTGCCATACAACAATTTCATTTTCAATCTTCACTGGGTACTTGCAACATTCTAAATTGAGAGTGTCACACTAAGTTTGGTGTTGCCACTTATTTTTCATGCAAGGTACCAAGCACACCACTTATTAATGCAATCAAAATGTCTCTGTTTGTATCTCTTGTGCCTTTATTGTATCCTTAATATGGCTTGCTGAAACACATGCATACTCATACTTCATTCTAAGACATTCATGATCCATCATAGACCCTATCACCACTGTTTTAATTGTTGCTTGAGTATAAGCAAGCATTCTAAGTTTGGTGGGGGAAGGGAAAGAATAGGAGGAAAAAGGGTAACAACAATGAAGATAAACTACAAAGTGGTAAAGTTCCTTTCTCCACTTACTTATTTCTAGCACTTTAAATTGCATGATTGTCTTTTATTTTCTTTGTATGCATGTGTGATTACTCCTTGTGAATAAGCATAATTTGATATGATCTGTGACATGTTGCTATGATATCATGATTATCATCTTGAGTTTTACTTGTACCCAATATCTTTAAGAATGCAACAAAGAAATCATTCTTTTGAAAGAAAAATGTTGAAGAATTTTATAAATCATGGGGCAAGCAAAAGATTAAGAGGAGTGGAGGTTCTGATTGTATGATTGTGTATTGAGGTTGCATGTTTGTGAAAACTTGCATGGGAGCTCATAGACAAGAAATGAAGTTCAGAGAAGTATTATGAAATTTCTCAAACATCTATTGATCCAAGAAGCAGTAACAAAAGAAAACAAAAGAAAAAGAAAAAAACAAAAAACAAGCCCAAGGCTCTGAGCATCAATTACTAGGAAGAAAAAGAAAGAAATAAGAACTCAAAGAGTTATTGTCCTAGTTAAATGCTTGTGGTGGATTTGTATCAACAAGAGAGGCTTGAGCAAGTAAATCCTAAGGGGTACTTCAACACCTAATACCTTAGACCAACTGGTTTGGGAGTATTGATTGAAAGCTTATCTTAAAAAGCCGCTTTGATACATGACACCTAGAGTCGAGGCCAAGATACAAAAAGAAAAGAAAAATGCTAGAAAATAAGTGCTGCTTCAAGGTGACAATCTATAAAGAGATTTCCATAATAACAATTGAATGAAAGTCCTAAGATCTAAGACTTCCAAAATGTGAGGACTAATGAGCACTGGAATCCTTGAATAAGCATACAAATTAGAGTTCACCCTACTGTCACTTATTCACTTCACCCACTAAGGCATCATAAGCAATTCTTCAATACATTCCAATTAAAGAGAATTCTTTGTGCATAGTTCTTTTCTTGCTTAGGGACAAGCAAGATTTAAGTTTGGTGTTGTGATCTCCACTAACGTTTGCAAAGCAAAAAGACCCACGTTAATAGCTACATTAACTACATTAACGTGGAAGTTAACGTGGAAGGAAAGGGAGATGCCAACGTTAGTGGAAAAGGCGATCTCCACTAACGTTTGCGAAGCAAAAAGACCCACGTTAACAGCCACGTTAACTACATTAACGTGGAAGGAAAGGGAGATGCCAACTTTAGTGGAAAAGGTGATCTCCACTAACGTTTGCGAAGCAAAAAAGACCCACGTTAACAGCCACGTTAACAACATTAACGTGGAAGTTAACGTAGGCAAAAATCTCACCTGGCAGCCTGACCATGCCTTCTTCAAACAAGAATAACTTGAGCCACAAAACTCCAAATGAGGTGATTCCAATAGCATTGGAAAGTAGGATTCCAGATCTTTCCAAGCATATATGAAACTACATCGTGGACACTAAATTTGAGGGAGAAAACCTGCCCCGAAAGTGCAAAGATGAACATGGTATCAACCTGTAGTAAGGCCAACTGACCTCTTCAGCTTCCAAGCAGTGTAACTCGAGCTGTAGAGCTCCATATGATGCGCTTCTAGAATCGTTGGAAATTAGACATCCAGAGCTTTCCAATAATATATAATAGTATGGGGTGGACATTAAGTTTGTGCTCCAGAACCTGGCAACATTAAGCCCTTGGTCGCTAGCGTTATCGTGACTCATGTTTTCCAGTAACGCTAGCGACTGTGCCAGCATCCTTGTCCACTTCAAAGGTGCATAACTTGAGTTACAGAGGTCCAATTGAGTTGATTCTAGTTGCGTTAGAAAGCTGACATTCAGAGGTTTCCAAATATATATAATAGTTTATAGTGGGCATGAAATTGGAGCACAAACAAGAGGCATCTTTTAAGCCCCAAAAACACCAATTGGTAACAAGTGCAACATTAGCCACAATAACTTTGGCACTAACGCCACACTTGTAGCGTTAGTGTGGCTAACGGTAGCACTAACTTTAGCACCTGGACCTCAACTTGATTCACTTCTCTTTCAAGGACCACCCAACCTTAAGGAAGCAAGCCCACAAGTGTCAACCAATCAAGGCCACAAGAAGCATCTAGAATAGGAATTTTCATTTAATTGTAATTTGCTTTTAATTTCATTTTGTAATTTAGGAGAGCCTATATAAAGGCATTAGTTTGTACATTCAAGGTAGGCTGCGAAATTGGGGATTGAAGTGTGGTCTTCGGATTCCCTCCCTTCACACACTTTTCCTTCTCTTTCTTTTCTTTGTACTTTTCATTTATGAATTTGGAAGTTTCAATGTTAGTTTTAATCTTCATCTTTACTTTTCTGCACTTTCTTCTTTTCTATTTTGGTAGAGCAATGATCAACTAACTCTTTTCATTGGGTTAGAGAGCTCTATTGTGATTCAATGGATCAATTCTAGTTCTTATTCTTCTTCTTCTTTTTTTTCTCTTGATTTTACTAGAGAGCTTTCGATCTTCATCCAATTGGGTAATTGTCTTGGAAGAGAAATTGCTCATACTTGAATTTCCTCGGAACCTTGGAAGAGGAATGAGGAAATCATGCTAGAAATGCTCTCTCACATTGGATTAGGGTAGGGGTTGGATGGATATTGTGACATTTAATCCTACCAATACTTTGATCTATGAATGTGTGTGGTATAATCAGTGACCAAACTTCATCTCTTCCCATGAGCAATTAAATCAAGGAATTGGAAAATTGTTCAAGCTTGGAGAGATTGGATTTCCAAGGAATTGGGATCCAATCACTTAAGATTTCCAAGGAGATCAATGAATGCATTGATTGAGGAAGAGATGAGAATGAACTTGATCCGGAGGATTGCAATATCTCTTGATCCCAATGTTCATTTTATTTTTAGTTCTTACATTTACTTTTCTTGCCATTTTACTTTTCTGCACTTTATTGCTTTCTTTACTTTTATGCCATTTACATTTTCTTGTTACTTATCACTCTAATATGATTCGTCTAACTAGAATAATCAATTAACCATTGATTGCTTAATCCCTTAATCTCTGTGGGATTCGACCTCACTCTTTTGTGAGTTATTACTTGACGACAATTCAGTATACTTGCCGAAGGGAGATTTGTTGAGAGACAAATTCCCATGCATCACTCAGTCCTGGCGTTCAATGCCAGAAACAAGCAAGGATTTGGCGTTGAATGCCCAAGGGGAGCACAATTCTGGCGTTCAGACACCAGAAATAAGTAAGGAGTTGGCGTCTAACGCCACTCCAGCTTCCACCCCTGGCATTCAAATGCCAGTGGGGGATCAGACACATACAAGTACTAATAATAACCAATCTAAAAAGGCTTCTTAACTCACATCTGTAGGCAATAAACCTGCAGCAACTAAGGTTGAGGAATACAAAGCCAAAATGCCTTATCCTCAGAAACTCCGCCAAGCGGAATAAGATAAGCAATTTGCCCGCTTTGCAGACTATCTCAGGACTCTTGAAATAAATATTCCGTTTGTAGAGGCACTTGAGCAAATACCCTCTTATGCTAAGTTCATGAAAGAGATCTCAAGTCATAAGAAGGATTGGAGGGAAACTGAAAAAGTTTACCTCACTAAAGAATGCAATGCAGTCATTCTGAAAAGCTTACATGAGAAGCTCAAAGATCCCGAAAGCTTTATGATACCATGCACATTAGAGGGTACTTGTACCAAGCAAGCTCTATGTGATCTTGGGGCAAGTATCAACCTAATACTTGCATCTACTATCAAAAAGCTTGGTTTGACTGAAGAAGTCAAACCAACCCGGATATGTCTCCAGCTTACTGATGGCTCCATTAAATACCCATCAGGCGTGATTGAATTGTCAAGGTTAGGCCATTTGCCTTTCTTACTGACTTTGTGGTACTGGAAATGGAGGAGCACAAGAGTGCAACTCTCATTCTAGGAAGACCTTTCCTAGGAACTGACCGAACCCTTATTGACGTCCAAAAAGGGGAAGTAACCCTGAGAGTCAATGAAGATGAGTTCAAGTTGAATGTTGTTAAAGCTATGCAGCATCCAGACACCCCAAATGACTGCATGAGCATTGATATTATTGACTCTCTGGTAAAAGAGATCAATATGACTAAAAGTCTCGAATCAGAACTGGAGGATATGTTTAAAGATGTTCAGCCTGATCTGGAGAAATCAGAGAGAATAATAGAACCTCTGAAAATCCCTCAGGAAGAGGAGAAACCTCCTAAACCCGAGCTCAAACCATTACTACCATCCTTGAAATATGCATTTATGGGAGAAGGTGATACCTTTCCTGTAATCATAAGCTCTACCTTAGAGCCACAGGAAGAGGAAGCACTAATTCAAGTGCTAAAAACACACAAGACAGCTCTTGGGTGGTCCATCAGTGATCTTAAGGGCATTAGCCCAGCCAGATGTATGCACAAGATCTTATTGGAGGGTGACGCTAAGCCAGTGGTTCAACCACAAAGGCGGCTGAATCCAGCCATGAAGGAGGTGGTGCAGAAGGAGGTCACTAAATTACTAGAGGCTGGGATTATTTATCCTATTTCTGATAGCCCCTGGGTAAGCCCTGTCCAAGTCGTCCCTAAGAAGGGTGGCATGACAGTGGTTCATAATGAAAAAAATGAACTGGTTTCTACAAGAACAGTGACAGGGTGGCGTATGTGTATTGATTACAGAAGGCTCAATACAGCTACCAGAAAGGATCATTTTCCTTTACCATTCATAGACCAGATGCTAGAAAGACTAGCAGGTCATGAATACTACTGCTTCCTGAATGGATATTCAGGTTATAATCAAATTGTAGTAGATCCTTAGGATAAAAAGAAAACAGCATTCACATGTCCATCTGGAGTATTTGCATACAGAAGGATGCCATTTGGTCTGTGCAATGCACCTGCAACCTTTCAAAGGTGCATGCTCTCAATTTTCTCTGATATGGTGGAAACATTTCTGGAAGTCTTCATGGATGACTTTTCAGTATTTGGAGACTCATTCAGCTCCTGTCTTGACTTTCTAGCACTTGTTCTAAAGAGGTGCCAAGAGACTAACCTAGTTTTAAACTGGGAGAAATGTCACTTTATGGTGACTGAAGGAATTGTCCTTGGACACAAAATTTCGAACAAGGGAATAGAAGTGGATCAAGCTAAGGTAGAGGTAATTGAAAAATTACCACCACCAGCCAATGTTAAGGCAATCAGAAGCTTTCTGGGGCATGCAGGATTTTATAGGTGGTTTATAAGGGAGTTTTCAAAAATCACCAAACCTCTAAGTAATCTGCTAGCTGCTGACATGCCATTTATCTTTGATAAGGAGTGTCTGCAGGCGTTTGAAACTCTAAAAGCTAAGCTAGTCACAGCACCAATCATCTCTGCACCAGACTTGACATTACCTTTTGAATTAATGTGTGATGCCAATGACCATGCCATTGGTGCAATGTTGGGACAAAGGCATGACAAGCTTTTGCACGTCATTTATTATGCCAGTCGTGTTCTAAATGACGCACAGAAGAACTACACAACCACAGAAAAAGAGCTACTTGCAGTGGTTTATGCCATTGACAAGTTTAGATCCTATTTAGTAGGATCAAAAGTGATTGTGTACACTGACCATGCTGCTCTTAAATATCTACTCACAAAGCAAGATTCAAAACCCAGACTCATCAGATGGGTGTTGCTTCTACAAGAGTTTGATATAGAAATAAGAGACAGAAAAGGGACAAAGAACCAAGTAGCAGATCACCTGTCCCGAATAGAACCAGTAGAAGGGGCGTCCCTCCCTCTTACTGAGATCTGTGAAAACTTTCTGGATGAGCAACTCTTTGCCATTTAGGAAGTGCCATGGTTTGCAGACATTGCAAACTACAAGGCAGTGAGGTTCATACCCAAAGAGTACAGTAGGCAGTAATCAAAGAAATTGATCACAGATGCAAAGTACTATCTTTGGGATGAACCATATCTCTTCAAGAGATGTGTAGACGGAGTAATCCGTAGATGTGTGCCTAAAGAAGAAGCACAGAAGATCCTCTGGTACTGCCATGGATCACAGTATGGAGGACATTTTGGAAGTGAGCGAACAGCCACAAGAGTCCTCCAATGCGGCTTCTACTGGCCTACTCTCTATAAAGTCTCCCGAGTGTTTGTACTTAACTGTGACAGTTGCCAAAGATCTGGCAATCTGCCTCATAGTTATGCCATGCCTCAACAAGGGATCTTGGAGATTGAGTTGTTTGATGTATGGGGTATTGACTTCATGGGGCCTTTCCCACTATCATACTCAAACACTTATATTCTGGTGGCAGTGGATTATGTATCCAAATGGGTGGAAGCTATTGCAACACCCACTAATGACACTAAGACAGTGCTAAAATTCCTCTAAAAACACATCTTCAGCAGATTTGGTACCCCTAGAGTATTAATCAGTGATGGGGGCACTCATTTCTGCAATAAATAGCTTTACTCTGCTTTGGTTCGTTATGGAGTTAGCCACAGGGTAGCCACTCCATATCATCCACAGACAAATGGGCAAGCTGAAGTCTCTAACAGAGAACTTAAAAGAATCCTGGAACGGACTGTAATTAACCGTAGAAGGGATTGGGCAAGAAGCTTGGATGATGCTTTGTGGGCATACAGAACAGCATTCAAGACTCCCATAGGAACTTCTCCATACCAGCTTGTGTATGGAAAAGCCTGTCACTTGCCAGTAGAACTGGAACATAAGGCCTACTGGGCAACCAGGTTCCTAAACCTTGATGCCAAGTTAGCTGGAGAAAAATGTTTGCTCCAGTTAAATGAGCTAGAGGAATTCAGACTCAATGCTTTCGAAAATGCAAAAATTTACAAGGAGAAAGCAAAAAGATGGCATGATAAGAAACTGTCATCCAGAGTCTTTGAGCCAGGGCAGAAAGTTCTGCTATTTAATTCTAGGCTCAGATTATTCCCCGGGAAATTGAAATTCCGGTGGAGAGGACCATATGTGATTACAAGTGTGTCACCATATGGATACGTAGAGCTTCAGGATAATGATTCCAACAAAAAGTTCATTGTTAATGGACAGAGAGTCAAACATTATCTTGAAAGCAATTTTGAGCAAGAATGCTCAAAACTGAGACTTGATTAAAGCTCAGTAATAGTCCAGCTAAAGACAAAGTTATAGAAGGATTCAAAGGATAAAAATAGCAAAAAGAAGTTCATTGGTTCGAAAACACTAGTAAGAGCTGTTTTGGGCATTCAACCTAGAAAGAAGCATCTTCTGGGTGTTGAACGCCAGAAAGAAGCACCTTCTGGGCGTTCAATGCCAGATTTACAACGTCCTGGGCGTTCAGAAAAATGCCCAGTGACAAAGGAGTTCCTGGCGTTCAACGCCAGAAAGAAGCAACAGATGGGCGTTGAACGCCCAGGAGAAGCTGCACATGGGCATTAAACGCCCAAAACATGCAGTGTTTGGGTGTTAAATGCCAAGATGGTGGGGAGGAGGTAAATTCGTTTTTACTTCACAATTTTTAAAATTTTTTTCGTTTCAAATCATGATTTCTTGCATAAACATGTTACAAACTCTCATCTTTTGATTCCAAAAATTTTAATCCTAATTTCTAAAATCCCTTTTTCAAAAATATCAAATGTATCTTAATCCATAAACACAAATCTTTTTCCAATCCAATCCAACTCTTTTTTAAAATATTTTTCAACTCATCATATCTTTTGAATTTCAAAATTGCCTCTCCCTATATTCCTCTCCTTTCCTTTCTTTTGCTTGAGGACAAGCAAACCTCTAAGTTTAGTGTGATTTGCCATGATCACTGAGCTAAAACTCATCAAGATCATGGCACCTAAGGGAACAGGAAGAGCAAGGATGTGACTTGAAGGAATTGAAACGTCAGAAATTATCTCTTGAAGGATCAAGCACCACACAGACTGGAGGAACACCCATTTCCCAAAATAAAGATTGTTGAGTCCTAATCTTTGCCTTAACTCTGTGATAACTGTTCTTATTATGAATTTACCTTAGAAGCTACATATTAGTAGTAGTAATTAGTATCTCTATTTTGACTTTATTTCCAATTAAGTTATAAATTATTTTTCTCATCATCATCAAACATGAATAAAATAGTAGATTTTTAGAATAAAGAGGCAATTTAATTTTTTTCGAGTTCTTAATAAGAAAAATTCTAATTATTTATATGTGGTGGCAATACTTTTTGTCTTCTGAATAAATGCTTAAACAGTGCATATTTTTTATATTGAATTTTATGAATATTAAAATTGTTGGCTCCTGAAAGAATGATGAACAAGAGAAATGTTATTGATAATCTGAAAAATCATGAAATTGATTCTTGAAGCAAGAAAAAGCAGTGAAAAACAAGCTTGCGAAAAAAAAAAGAAGAAAAGCAAAAGAGGTAGAAAAATCCAATAGCCCTTTAAACCAAAAGGCAAGGGTGAAAAGGATCCAAGGCTTTGAGCATTAATGGATAGAAGGGCCCAAGTAAATAAATCCAGGCCTAAGCGGCTAAATCAAGTTGTCCCTAACCATGTGCTTGTGGCATGTAGGTCCAAGTGAAAGGCTTGAGACTGAGTGGTTAAAGTCGTGATCCAAAGCAAAAGAGTGTGCTTAAGAACTCTGGACACCTCTAATTGGGGACTCTAGCAAAGCTAAGTCACAATCTAAAAAGGTTCACCCAGTTATGTGTCTGTGGCATTTATGTATCCGGTGGTAATACTAGAAAACAAAGTGCTTAGGGCCACGGCCAAGACTCATAAAGTATCTGTGTTCAAGAATCAACATACTAAACTAGGAGAATCAATAATACTATCTGAATTATGAGTTCCTATGGATGCCAATCATTCTGAATTTTAAAGGATAAAGTAAGATGCCAAAACTGTTCAGAAACAAAAAGCTACTAGCCCCCGCTCATCTAAATTAGAATCTGAGCTTCACTTAAAACTCTGATATATTATTGCTTCTTAATTTTTTTTATCCTATTTTATTTATCTAGTTGCTTGGGGACAAGCAACAGTTTAAGTTTGGTGTTGTGATGAGCGGATATTTTATATGCTTTTTGGGGGTAACTTCATGTATATTTTAGCATGTTTTAATTAGTTTTTAGTAGAATTTTTTTAGTAACAGAATATATAGATACCCACTGGAGTTGGAAAACGATCGCATAAAGTCAATGCCCCATACATCAAATATCTCACAAAACAACATAGGTTGCTGAGGCATTTCATCCATTTGGGATGCGTTTCCCGACTTCTGAGACTGATGGCAAGACACACATAACCGGTTAGCATCCTTGAATAAGGTTGGCCACCAGAATCCACAATCCAACACCTTTTTAGCGGTCCTTTGTGAGCCAAAGTGGCCACCATATTCGGACGAATGGCAAGCTTCAAGAATGGATTGGATTTCAGACTCCAGGACACATCTTTGAATTACTTGGTCCACTCCCCTCTTCCACAAGTGAGGGTCATCCCAAATGTAGTATTTGGAATCACTCATCAACTTATCCCTTTGGTGTTTAGAAAAGTTGGGAGGGAAGAGTTTTGCTACCAAGTAGTTCACCATTGGGGCAAACCAAGGAAAGCTATCCGACACAGCATGCATACTATCCATTGGGAATGAGTCATTGATCAGAAATAGATCAGATTTTAAATTCTCAAGGAGGCTTAAATGATCTGCAACCAAGTTTTGAGATCCACTCCGGTCCCTAATCTCAATGTCGACTTCTTGCAAAAGCAAGATCCAACGTATGAGTCTAGGTTTTGACTCATTCTTTGACAATAAGTTTTCCAAACCTGCATGATTCGTGTATACTGGTGCACGAAATTGTGATCTCTAACAATGGCGCTCAACTTGGTATGCGCGTTCATAATCTCAGCACTTTCTTCACAACTTCACACAACTAACTAGCAAGTGCACTAGGTCGTCCAAGTAATAAACCTTACGTGAGTAAGGGTTGACCCCACGGAGATTGTGAGCTTGAAGCAAGCTATGGTCACCTTGTAAATCTCAATAAGGCAGATTAAAATGGTTATGGAGTTTGATAATTAAAATATAAATAAACATAAAATAAAGATAGAGATACTTGTGTAAATCATTGGTGGAAATTTCAGATAAGCGTATGGAGATGCTTCATCCCTCTTGAATCTCTGTTTTCCTACTACCTTCATCCAATTCTTCATACTCCTTTCCATGGCAAGCTGTATGTTGGGCATCACCGTTGTCAATGGCTACTTTCTATCCTCTCAGTGAAAATGGTCCAAATGCGCTGTCACCGCATGGCTAATCATCTGTTGGTTCTCGATCATGTTGGAATAGAATCCAGTGATCCTTTTGCGTCTGTCACTACGCCTAACACTCACGAGTTTGAAGCTCGTCACAGTCATCCCTTCCCAGATCCTACTCAGAATACCACAGACAAGGTTTAGACTTTTCGGATATCAGGAATGACTGCCAATGATTCTAACTTATACCATAAAGGATCCGATCTTTCGGAATGGAGGCTAAGAGATACACGCTCAATCTTAAGTAGAACAGAAGTGGTTGTCAGTCACGCGTTCATAGGTGAGAATGATTATGAGTATCACGGATCATCACATTCATCAGGTTGAAGTGCGAGTTAATATCTTAGAACAAGAATAAGCTTGAATTGAATAGAAAATAGTAGTAATTGCATTAATACTCAAGGAACAGTAGAGCTCTACACCTTAATCTATGGTGTGTAAAAACTCCACTGTTGAAAATACATAAGTGAAAATAGGGTAGGCATGGCCGAATTGCCAGCCACCCCAATGTCTAAGGAAAACATTCCAAAGATTCAAATACAATAGTAAAAGGTCCTATTTATAATGAAACTAGCTACTAGGGATTAAAGAAATAGGTGAATGATGCAGAAATCCACTTCCGGGCCCACTTGGTGTGTGCTTGGGCTGAGCATTGAAGCTTTCATGTGTAGAGGTCTTCCTTGGAGTTAAACACCAGCTTTGATGCCAGTTTGGACGTTTAACTCTTACTTTTATGCCAGTTCTGGCGTTTTGACGCCATAAAAGGGCAGAGAGCTGGCGTTTTGACGCCATTTTTTGTCATCAAAATACGCGCAAAGTATAGACTATTATATATTGATGGAAAGTTCTGGATGTGTACTTTCCAACGCAATTGAGAGCACGTCATTTGGAGTTCTGTAGCTCCAGAAAATCCACTTTGAGTGCAGGGAGGTCAGAATCCAACAGCATCAGCAGTCCTTTGTCAGCCTCTGAATCAGATTTTTGCTCAGGTCTCTCAATTTCAGCCAGAAAATACCTGAAATCACAGAAAAACACACAAACTCATAGTAAAGTCCAGAAAGGTGAATTTTTCTTAAAAACTAATAAAAATATACTAAAAACTAACTAAATCATATTAAAAACTATATAAAAATAATGCCAAAAAGCGTATAAATTATCCGCTCATCACAGCACCAAACTTAGATTGTTGCTTGTCCCCAAGCAAATGAAAACAAAATAGGATAAAAAGAAGAGAATATACAATGAATCCCACATTATCAATTAAACTTAGTTCTAATTAGATGAGCGGGGCTTGTAGCATTTTGCTTCTGAACAGTTTTGGCATCTCACTTTTTCCTTTGAAATTCAGAATGATTGGCATCTTTAGGAACTCAGAATTTCAGATAGTGTTATTGATTCTCCTAGTTCAGTACGTTGATTCTTGAACACAGCTACTTTATGAGTCTTAGTTGTAGCCCTAAGCACTTTGTTTTCCAGTATTACCACTGGATATATAAATGCCACAGACACATAACTGGGTGAACCTTTTCAGATTGTGACTCAGCTTTGCTAAAGTCCCCAATTAGAGGTGTCCAGAGTTCTTAAGCACACTCTTTTGCTTTGGATCACAACCTTAACCACTCAGTCTCAAGCTTTTCGCTTGGACCTGCATGCCACAAGCACATGGTTAAGGACAGCTTGATTTAGCCGCTTAGGCCTGGATTTTATTTCCTTGGGCCCTCCTATCCATTAATGCTCAAAGTCGTGGATCCTTTTTACCCTTGCCTTTTGGTTTAAAGGGCTATTGGCTTTTTCTTTCTCTTTTTTTTTCACCCTTTTTTTTTCACTGCTTTTTCTTGCTTCAAGAGTCAATTTCATGATTTTTCAGATTATCAATAACATTTCTCTTTGTTCATCATTATTTCAAGAGCCAACAACTTTAACATTCATAAACAACAAGATAAAAAATATGCATTGTTCAAGCATTCATTCAAAGAACAAAAAGTATTGCCACCACTTCAAAATAATTAAACTAGTTTCAAGATAAAATTTGAAATCCAAGCACTTCTTGTTCTTTTATAATTAAGCACATCTTTCATTTATGAGAGGTGAAGGATTCATGGGGTTATTCATAGCTTCAAGGCATAGACACTAGACACTAATGATCATGTAGTGAAGACACAAACATAGATAGAACATACAGTATAAAGCCGAAAACAGAAAATAAATAGACAAGGAGATTAAGGAATGAGTCCACCTTAGTGAGGGTGGCGTCTTCCTCCTCTTGAAGAACCAATGGTGCTCTTGAGCTCCTTTATGTCTCTTCCTTGCCTTTGTTGCTCCTCCCTCATAGCTCTTTGATCTTCTCTAATCTCATGGAGAATGATGGAGTGCTCTTGGTGTTCCACCCTTAATTGGTCCATATTGTAACTCAAGCTTTCCAAATAGGTGTTGAGTTGCTCCCGATAATTGTGTAGAGAAAATTGTATCCCTTGAGGTATCTCAGGGATTTCTTGATGAGGGCCCTCCTCATGCTCTTGTTGAGTGCCATGAATGGGCTCTCTAGTTTACTTCATTCTCTTCTTAGTGATGGGCTTGTCCTCTTCAATGAGGATGTCTCCCTCTATGACAATCCCAGCTGAATAGAGGTATGATTTCATGAACTTCTACTTCTTCTCCAATCATGATACTATGGATCACGATGGCCCGATCCACAGTTACCTCAGATCGGTTGCTAGTGGGAATGATAGAGCATTGGATGAACTCCAACCATCCTCTAGCCACATGCTTAAGATCCGGTCTTCTCAATTGAACTGGGTTACCTCTTGAGTCTCTTTTTCATTGAGCTCCTTCTACACATATGTCCATGAGGACTTGGTCCAACCTTTGATCAAAAATGACCCTTCTAGTGTAGGGGCGTGCGTTTTCTTCCATCATTGGCAAGTTGAATGCTAGCCTCACGTTTTTCGGACTGAAATCTAAGTATTTCCCCCGAATAATTGTAAGCCAATTCTTTGGGTTTCGTTTCATACTTTGATCATGGTTCCTAGTGATCCATGCATTTGCATAGAACTCTTGAACCATTAAAATTCCAACTTGTTGAATGGATTTGGCAAGAACTTCCTAACCTCTTCTTCAGATCTCTTGTCGGATCTCCGGATATTCGCCCTTTTTGAGCCTAAAAGGGATCTCAGGGATCACCTTCTTCTTGGGCACAACTTCATAGTAGTGGTCTTGATGGACCTTTGAGATGAATCTCTCTATCTTCCATGACTCATAGGTAGAGGCAGTTGCCTTTCCTTTCTACTTTCTAGAGGTTTCTTTGGCCTTAGGTGCCATAAATGGTTATGGAAAACAAAAAGCAATGCTTTTACCACACCAAACTTAAAATATTTGCTTGTCCTCGAGCAAAAGAAGAAGGAAAGATGTAGAAGAAGAAGAAGAAAATGGAGGAGATGGAGGGTGTATATGGTTCGGCCAAGAGGGGAAGAAGGTGTTTGTGATGTGTGAAAATGAAACTATGAAGGGGGAGTGGTCGAATGGTTTGGGTGGGTTTGGGAGGGAGATGGTTTTGAATTTTGAAGGTGGGTGGGGGGTTTTTGGGGAAGATTTAAGGAAGTGATTGGTTAAGGGTATTTGGGGAAGAGATATGGAGGTGATTGGTGAAGGGTATTCGGGGAAGAATGTTGTAGAAATGTGTGAAAAGGAGACAGAGTGAGTTGAGGTTGGTGGGGATCCTGTGGGGTCTACAGATCCTGAGAGGTCAAGGAATTCGCTTCCCTGCTCTAATTGGGCATTCAGAACGCCTTAGAGTGCAATTCTGGCGTTTAAACGCCAGTCTGCTGCCATGTTCTGGCGTTTAAACGCCATCCTTCTTTCCTATTCTGGCATCTAAATGCCAGTTTGTTGCCCTATTTTGGTGTTTAAATGCCAGTCTGGCGCCCTATTTTGGTGTTTAAACGCCCAGAAAGATGCCAGATTGGGCGTGTAAACGCCCGTTTTGCTACCCTTAATGGCGTTTAAATGCCAGTAAGTCCTTCCTCCAGGGTGTGCTGTTTTCAATGCTGTTTTTTTTCTTTATTTTTTGTAATTGTCTTTGTGACTTCACATGATCATCAACCTAAAAGAAAACAAAATAATATAGATAAAATTAAAATAAAATTGGGTTGCCTCCCAATAACTGCTTCTTTAATGTCAATAGCTTGACAGTGAGCTCTCATGGAGCCTCACAGATGATCGGAGTATGGTTGAAATCTCTCAACACCAAACTTAGAGTTTGGCTGTAGTCTCCCAACACCAAACTTAGAGTTTGAATGTGGGGGCTCTGTTTGACTCTGTATTGGGAGAAGCTCTTCATGCTTACTCTCCATAGTTATAGATGGAGAACCTGGAGTCTTTACTACAAGGCATTCTTCATTCACATGAAGGATCAACTCTCCTCTGTCAACATCAATTACAGCTCTTGCTTTGGCTAGGAAGGGTCTTCCAAGGATGATGGATTCATCCTCATCCCTCATAATGTCTAGGATTATGAAATTAGCAGGGAAGTAAAGGCCTTCAACCTTCACTAGCCCGTCCTCTACTAGTCTATAAGCCTTTTTCATAGATTTATCTGCCATCTCTAATGAGAATTTGACAGCCTATACCTCATAGAATCCCAGTTTCTCCATCACAGAGAGTGGCATCATGTTTATCCCTGACCCCAGGTCACACAGAGCTTTTTCAAAGGTCATGGTGCCTATGGTGCAGGGTATTAAGAATTCACCAGGATCCTGTTTCTTTTGAGGTAAATTTTGCTGAACCAATATATTCAGTTTATTGGTGAGCAAGGGAGGCTCTTCCTCCCAAGTCTCATTACCAAACAGCATGGCATTCAGCTTCATGATTGCTCCTAAATATTGGGCAACTTGCCCTTCAACAATGTCTTCATCCTCTTCAGAAGATGAATAGTCATCAGAGCTCATGAATGGTAGAAGGAGGTCCAAGGGAATCTCTATGGTCTTTGTATGAGCCTCAGATTCCTTTGGTTCCTCATTAGGAGATTCCGTACTGACCATTGGACGTCCCCTGAGGTCTTCCTCATTGGGATTCACATCCCCCTCCTCCTCTATGGTTTCGGCCATGTTGATTATATCAATGGCCTTGTACTCTCCTTTGGGATTCTCTTATGTATTGCTTGGGAGAGTGCTAGGAGGAGTTTCAGTAACTCTTTTACTCAGCTGGCCCACTTGTGCCTCCAAATTTCTAATGAAAGATCTTGTTTCATTCATAAAACTAAGAGTGGCCTTAGATAGATCAGAGACTATGTTTGCTAAGCTAGAAGGATTCTGCTCAGAATGCTCTGTCTGTTGCTGAGGTGATGACGGGAAGGGTTTGCTATTGCTAAAGCTGTTTCTTCCACCATTGTTATTATTAAAGCCTTGCTTCCGTTGATCCTTCCATGAAAAATTTGGATGATTTTTCCATGAAGGATTATCGGTGTTGCCAAAGGCTTCACCCATGTAATTTACCTCTGCCATTGCAGGGTTCTCAGGATCATAAGCTTCTTCTTCAGAAGATGCTTCTTTAGCACTGTTGGATGCATTTTGCAATCCATTCAGACTTTGAGAAATCATATTAACTTGTTGGGTCAATATTTTATTC